>NC_057863.1:388112642-388414727 GCF_019393635.1 Dromiciops gliroides
GCTGGTGCTTTATCCACTGTGCCACCTAGCTGCCTCCACGAATATATATTGTTGATAGAAAGTAAGTGTGGAAAATTTATTCTGAACAGTCAAGGTTATTGTGATAAAAGAGTGTTTGTCAAAGTACCTTGAAAACTAAATAAATGCTCTATGCAAGTAATGTCTTGTTATTATTAGTCCAGCCTTTCTGGACTGTTGGCATACTCTAAGCCAAAATTTCCTACTTCCTGTTGCTTATGCTTGGCATTCCATCTGCCACCTCTATTACTAACAGTTTGTCATGCCTTATTTTCTCCTAGTTACATCTTGGAACCCCTAGCTCCCATCTAGGACACAATTCATGTCAATTTCTTTAAGAGACCAGTATTGATTACCCCCATTGTTTGTGATCCATTTCCTCAAAGCCTAAATCATGTTGTATTATATATGTATACTAATATGTGCATAATATTTATACAAATAGATAAATTGCATTCTATATAGATATTATGTACATACATATATATGTATATATAAATGCCTGACATTTATTTTTTCCTCCTTTTTTGAGATTCCTTTAAGTATTTCAATATGTTTAGGAGTCATACAAGCTAGAACAAGTCCATCATTTTGGGGGGGGAAATAGGCCTAAAGAAAATCATATTTTCATGAATGTAGAACATCTCTTTGGTGCTAATACTATCTTTAAAACATGGATGACTGCTATCATCTAATCTTCAATTGGTAACATTGCAGAATGGGTTTTAAACATTTTTTTTGTGAACTCATAGACTTTACAAATTTTGGCAAAAAGCAGAAATAATACATTCCAACCTCAGAGCTTCTAGAATGTGACATATGGCATATGACAATACTAATTCTAACCAAAGTCAAATCATTAAAATGAAGTAATTCAATTTTCTGGAAAGTCATGGAGTTGAGTGGAAGGTATACTAGTCTTGGAGTAAGAAGCTGGTCCTGGAACTGACACTTAATAGTTACGTGAGTTTAGATATATCCCTTCACCTTTCTGTGCCTCAGTTTCCTCATCTGTAAAACTGAATAGTCACAATTATACTGCCTACCTCAGGATTATTAAGGGGAAAGGATTTTGTGAGTTGTAAAGTATCATATAAATGTGGATAACTTTTATTATTTGTTCACAGTAATAAAAATTAAATAAATGCTTAATACTTTAAATAGGGTGCTTCCTACATTTTAAATGATCATGAAATGCTTGTCTTTTTAGAGATTGGAATTTTGTCATAAAGATTTGTACGAAGCATGTAAAAAGCTAGTTCAAATTCTGACAAAATCTGGAGTGCTATATTTAACATGACTAATTTTCTTTCAAAATTATTTATTTTTTCCCAATAATACAATCAGCAAAACAGCAACAAAATAAAATAAAATAATATTCTAAAAGTCTGGTGCAGTGGAAAGAGCTCTTGATTTGGAGCCAGGTGACCTAAAAAACAGATCCCATCTCTGCCAACTTAAGTACCTATATGACCTTGAATCAGTTGTTTCACCTGTCTAGCTTTTAGTTTTCTTCACCTGTAATATGAGCAGCCATTGATGATGACCTCGAGAGTCACCATCAAACATCAATTCTCTGATTCTGTGATTATACATGAAACCTCATCCTTTTATTTATGCATTGATAAAAGAAATGATATGCCTTCACTTTAACACAACACCACCAATATTATTCACTAAATATATTCTTTCACATCTTTTGACTTTTATTGTCCTTTATGTAATTGAAATCAGTTCATATGTTTTCCTAATGATTCTGCTTTTTTTTCTCTCTTAGTGTTGGTTTCATATAAATCTTTTCACATTTCTTTGTATTCCTTGTAATCTTTACTGTGCAATAATGTTCCTTAATATTCACATACAACAATTTGATGATGGATTTTTCTGTTTAAAAAAACTTTCTTTTTTATTATGACTTTATTATTATTAATCATCACAGACACAAAAATTTAAATATACAAAGAACAAAAAAGAGGATTGTATATGAAACTGTGAACTTCTGTTATGCATAGCTTGCTTTAAAATATATGTAGTAAATTTAACAAAAAAATAACAAAATTGTTCCATGTCTTTTTTTTCCTTTTCCATGTTTTTAATGTTTTGTTGATATTCTTTCTTTCTTCGTTGGCATTTTTACATTACCACTAACTTGCTTTCTCTTCCTCATAATTAATAAATATAGTTAAACAAAATATAGAATATATTTAACAAAAAATGAAAAATGGCATGCAGTTTATTTAAAGTCAGAAGCAGCTAAGTGGCACAGCACCTTCAGTGCTGCACTCAGAAAGACCTTAGTTAATCCTTCCTCAGACACTTACGAGCTTCGTGACCATGGGCAAGAAATAACTTACCCTCTTTGAACCTTGTTTTTTTTCATCTGTACAGTTGGGATAACAATAATACTTACCTTACAAAGTTGTTGTGAGGACCAAAGGAGATAAAATAAAGTGTTTTGCAATTTTATTTTACTTTTTGCAGGGCAATGAGGGTTAAGTCACTTGCCCAAGGCCACACAGCTACTAAGAGTCAGGTGTCTAAGGTCAGATTTGAACTCAGGTCCTCCTGAATCCAGGGCAGGTGCTTTATCTACTGAGCCACCTAACTGCCCATGTTTTGCAAATTTTAAAGTACTATAGAAATGCTAGCTGCTATTATTGTTGTCAGTAATAATAATGACAGTGATAATGCACATGATTAATCTTGTTGAAAGATATGACTTTTGGTTCCTCAAAGAGCAATCAAATTTTAACTTACTTTTAAATTACCCTAAATTTAAAGGGAATTTTAAAAGAATTCATTTTAGGATAATTGGTCTTAATTTAATTTTTCTATCATTTTTCATGCTGTCTTTATCAACATTGTGTGGATAGAGATTTTTACAAAGCTTGAACAAAATAAAGTTGTAAAGGCAGAACCTGGAATAATACATTTTGGAAGCTACAAAATAGGAGAACATCACCAACAGATTCTGGTAAGTATTTTAAAAATAGGATTAATAAACTGAATAAAAACGATATGAATTTACTGAATTTATATCGGACTTTCAGCTCAAGAATTGCAATATAAAACACAAGACATTTGGCTCAGGTCTGAGTGTAGGGACAAAGGTTTGCGTCGTAGGCCCAGAATGCAGTTGTTTGATTGAAAAATGGGAAAATTGCTCATAGTTCATTGGGTGCTTGGGCAGACCTGAGAAACAAGGAAATTCTTATCTTCACCCTCTTCTGGTTTCCTCTTGTTTAAAAATTATTGACTCATATTTTTGGATTATCTGTTCCTAGATTGTTGGATTCTTTCATTGTTCTTCATTTCTTTGGGTAAATGTTTATTGATTTTCTACTTATGGGCAAGGCATTGTGGGGGAGTACAGAAGTATAGGGTCTGTTATCAAGATGCATTTAATCTAGTATGAGAGAAAAACTAAGCACACGTGTAATGATAGCGCAAGATAATGTGTATTAAAATGCCATAAAAGAAATACAAACAATGCTTTAGGGGCTCAAAAGCAAAGGAAATTACTCCTGGCTGGGGTGATCAGAAAAGACTATCCAGAAGAAGTAATATTTGAGCTGCCTGTACCTTAAAGAGTGGGTAGGGTTTTGGTAGAGATGGGGAATGGGGAGGAAATTCTAAGCAAGAAGAATAGTGTGATGTTTAAAATCTAAGTGTGTGGTCTCCTTAAATTAGAAGATTTAGCACCAGTCTTTGGGCATACTAGGTATTAATAAAAAGGAAAACACGTGGAGTTCAGAAAGTTAAGAAAAGGCCTATCTAGCCTAGAGTTCCAGCCTGGTCTGGTTCTTCCTCAAGTTCAACCACAAACTCTCTAGCAAACTGAGTGTGGAAGCTTTTTATCCATCTGGAGCAGAGGTGGTCCTTACACACTGCTTCAAGCTGATTGGATAATGTCATCCAAATCCATTAGTTCACTGGACTTGAAGGTGGTCTCCTGTTGAGTTCAAAGTCCTTGGCTTCTGAGAATAATACCTTTGTAAGGGCTGGCCAGGTGTGGTTACAATCTAATTAACTTTAAGTAGGCTAATCAGCAAAGTCAATCACTCTCACTTAATTCAATCAGTTTAGATTAATCTCCAGGTGGGGCCTTTGAGTATCTGCCAGATCCCATTATTTTCTCACAATAGCATGAGCGAAGGCACAGAGACAGAAGGGACAGCTGACACTTTTGCCATTCCACTTTCAAAGGCTGGTCAGATTACCTAATTCCAGGGGTCCATGGCAAGATGGGACTAGGTGATGCATCTCAGTTCTTAACATTTCTTGCTCTTGATTGTTTCTATATATAAAGAAAAGGAGTGCCAGGGAAAATCTACAGTTAACCTGGAGCCTCATTCAATCAATGAGCATTTATTAAGAACAAACTATATGGGGAAGCTAGGTGTCGCAGTGTCTAGAGTGGATTCAGGAGGACCTGAGTTCAAATCCAGCCTCAGACATTTGACACTTACTAGCTGTGTGACTCTGGGCAAGTCACTTAACCCCAATTGCCTCACCAAAAAAAAAAAAATCAACTAAACAAACTATATTATATGGTAAGCACTATGCTGGGCATACCAACACAAAATCTAAAATAATTAATGCTCTTAAGGACCTAAAATTCTACCAGGGGAGGAAAATGTGGAAACATGTGTGTGTTTATATACATATATGGACATGTATATATATATATATATATATATATATATACACACATCTATATATACATACACACATACATATATATGAAATTAAATGGGGGCAGCTAGGTGGTGCAGTGGTTAAAGCACCGGCCTTTGACTCAGGAGGTCCTGAGTTCAAATCCGACCTCAAACACTCGACACTTATTAGCTGTGTGACCCTGGGCAAGTCACTTAATTCCAACTGCCTCACCAAAAAAAATTAAATTAAATTAAAAAAAATTAAATGAGATCATTTTGTGGTGAAGACATTAGCAGAGGAAAGACTTTATGTAGAAGGTGGCACTTTAGCTGAATTTTGAAAGAAATGAGGAATTCTAGAGAGTAAGATGTAGAGATTAGGAAGGAATGTCTTCTAGGCTTGGGGCACAGCCAGTGCAAAGTCTTTGAAATGGGAGGTGAAGTAGAGTATGTGAAGAACAGTAAGAGGCACAGAAAGCATGAAAAATATGTCAGGAAGGGTAGGTTAGAGTCAGGTTATGAAGGATTTTAAATGCACAGATGAGTTTAAAAACAGTTCTAGCAGTGATTGGGAATCATTGGAATCTATTGAGTATGAAAGTGGCATAATCAAACCTGTGCTTTAGGAAAATAACTTTGGCAGGTGTGTGTAGGATAAATTGGAAATGTGAAAGACTTGGGACAGGTAGACCAATAAGGAGGCTATTGCAATAGTCCAAATGGAAGAAGGTGATGAGCTTAACTATTAGTAGAGAGAAAGGGAGTTAAGAGATGCTATCAAGATAGAAATGACAAGATTTGGCAACTGTATAGATTTGTGGGGAGATGGAGAGAGGATAAGGGTAAGAGCCAAAGATAACATCTAGGTTGCAAACCAGAGTAACAGTGGGAGCAGCTAGACAGGTAGGAGGAGAACGAAGAGAGAGTAGTGTCACAAAAACTTAGAGGGAAGAGAGTATGAAGGAGAAGAGAACGCTCAATCAACAATGTCAAAGCCAAAGTCAAGAAGGATGTAAGATTGAGAAATGTCCCTTAGATTTGGCAATTTAGAGGTCATTGATAACTTTGGAGAGAGCAGTTTCAGTTGAATGATGAGGTCTGAGGCCAAATTGTAGAGTTAAGAAGAGAGTGAGAGGAAAGGAAGCAGAGGCATCATTTATAGACAGGCTTCTCAAGGAGTTTAGATACAAAAGGCAGGAAAGATATGGGATAATAGCTAGTGTGGATGGACAAGAACTAGAGAGAACTGGGCGTATTTGTAGACAATTGGGGAAACAACAAGTAGACAGAGAGGGGTTGAAGATAAGTGAGAGTGGTGATAATAAAGGGGGCAATCTACTGGAAAAGACAGGATGGAATGGGATCATCCAGTGCATATAGAGGGATTAGCCTTGTCAAGAAAAGACACTTTTTGGAATGAGACATGGGTTAAGAAGATAATAGTGGAAGGCATCTGAGTGATGTGAGATGAGGAGGAGGGGAGAAGAGGGAGCTGTCAGTGAATGGCCTCAAATTTTTCAGTGTCCTCCATTTCCAATAGATCTGGGAAGTTTTCTTGTATAATTTCTTGAAATATGGTATCTAATTTTTTTTGCCCTTGCTTTCATTATCTAATGATGCTTAAATTCTCTCTTCCCATTTTGTCGTCTAGGTAAGTTGTTTTTTATAGTAATTTACTTACATTTTCTTCAAATATTTTTTCAGTCTTTTCACTTTGTTCTATTTCTTCTATTTGTTGTATCATTGAGTTCCATTTGGGTATCTGTGCATGGAAAAAAAACTGGGAAGAAGCTGACATATAGAGGAGCTAGCACCTCAATCATGTCCCTATCTCCAGCTTACTACAGTAGAGATTTTTGGGAATTTCCTCTTAGGCTGCACTCTGGACTTTTTCACCATGCCCCAGAATCCGCTTTGTCCTGAAAGATCACTTTAGCTCCAGAATTCACACTTCAGAAGTACACTTCACTCCTGGTGCTCCTCTCTCTGATTGGATGATTCCTCCCGGAATTTCCATTTAAAGAGGGCACTCAGGACAACTGTCTTTTCATTTCTCATGAGATTGCAGTCTAGATTTCTCCAGCATGCCTGCACATTTGGGTATCTTTTTCCCTCTTTTCTTCTTTTGACTTCCAATTATGTGTTGTTTTCCCTATTAGAATATGAGCTACTTGAAGGCAAATTCTTTTTTGCTTTCATTTGTATTCCTAGCACAGTGTCTACCACATTGTAAGAGCTTAATAAATGCATGTTGAGGAGGAAGCTAGGTGGCACAGTGGATAGAGCACCAGCCCTGGAGTCAGGAGTACCTGAGTTAAAATCTGGCCTCAGACACTTGACACTTACTAGCTGTGTGACCCTGAGCAAGTCACTTAATCCTCATTGCCCCACCGAAGCAAACAAACAAACAAATGAATGAATAAATGAATGGATACATAGATAGATAAATAAATAAGTAAATAAATGAACAAATGAATAACTGGGCAAATAAATAAATAAACGAATGAATGAACAAATAAATAAATAAATGGGTGCTTGTTCATTGACTGACTTTATTCTATTTTTCAGGGAGTTCAGTACTTGGGTAAGGCTCTTCATCTTCTTTTCAAAGCTATCTGTTCTGTTTTTCTCTTCAGGAGTTCTAATTTCATTTTTAATCTCTTGCTTCATTTTTCTAACTGCTGTTGGAGCCCTAGTGGCCAAGCCACTCTTTAGTCTGAGGTTTAACTTGTATTTGTTGTAAAGTTATTCTCTTCTGCGTCCACATTATGGGCTTCTCTTAACCTATAATATTTCTTCATTGTGTTTGATATTTTCATCTCTTTGCTCATCTTGTATCTGTAGCCTAGACTCAGACTTTATGCTAGGCCAGATTCCTTTTCTTCCTGCACTCATGAATTGAATAGATAGACCCTACTTTGTTCTATATGCTCTGTAGTCTGAATGCAACTGGTGCTATATAGAATTGGGTGGCTAGGATTAGGCTCCATCCTCTGCTTGCATTTCTGCCTTCTAGTTTGTCTCCTAGTGGTCCAATGTGGGTTTTGGATAGCAAGCATAGCATAGTATAATATAATGTAACATGATATGATGTGACACAATATGATACAATGCATAACATAACATAGAAGAACTAAAAAATTACAACTATCCATAAAATAACTACCTCAGAAGGCTCAGGGAGATTGAATTCCTTGTCTCTGGAGGTCTTAAAGTAGAAGTTGAATGACCATCTGACTAAATTGTCACATTCCAAGAAAAATCTATTTATTCCCATTGCTTCCACTTACTCTTCTACTCATTTACCAACCTCTTGCAACCATCTTCATCACTCAACTGAAATGACTTTTTCTGAGGTTACCATTGATTTTTTAAATTGATAAATCTGATGGCCTTTTTTTCAGTTCTCATGCCTCTTGACTTCTCTTTTGACACCATTGACCAACTTTTTTCCCTGTCCTCCCTGTTTTTTTTCTGATACTTTCCTTTCTTGTTTCTCCTCCCACCTATCTGACAAGTTCTGCTCAGTTTTTATTGTTGAAATATCATCCATGTCCTTTCCCCTAATTGTGAGTGGTTCTGTATTGAGTCTGCAACTCTCTCTCTCTCTCTCTCTCTCTCCTCAGTGACCTTCATAAACTTCCATGGATTTTATTATCATCTCCATACATAACTCAGATCTTTGCCCTCATCTCTCTCTTGAACTCCAGTCCCACATCAAAAAAATGCCTATTGTACATCTTCAGCTAGATGTACTGTAGCTATCTCAAAATAAATATTTCTAAAACAAAACTCATTATCTTTCTTTATTAAATTCATCCCCTTTCCAAACTTAACTATTTTTGTTGTATGTACCAATTACCTAGGTTCACAATTTTGAAGTAACCTTCAGCTCATTCTTTCCCTTCAATCCCTATCTGTATTCCACATTCAATTAAATGCCAAGTCTTGTTGATTCTATATTAACATTTGCATCTAGATCCTTCTCTTTAGTCACACAGCCACTATCCTAGTTAAGACCCTCATCATCACTTGCCAGGAGTTTTTTTTTTTATATTCAATTTTTTTTTTAAAGTGAGGCAATTGGGGTTTTAAGTGACTTGCCCAGGGTCACACAGCTAGTAAGTGTTAAGTGTCTGAGGCTGGATTTGAACTCAGGTACTCCTGACTCCAGGGCTGGTGCTCTATTCACTGTGCCACCTAGCTGCCCTCTTTTACATTCAATTTTATTTTATTTTCAGTTCAAAATTCTTCCTCTCTTTTTCCCTCCCATTGAAAAAGCAAGAAAAACAAAACCCGTTAGAAATATGCATTGTCAAGCAAAACAAACTCCCACATTAGCTATATTCAAAACCAAAGCAAACAAAAAAGCCCTTCAATCTGTGCTCTGAATGCATCAACTCTTTATCTGTAATGGATAGCATGTTTCATCATGAATCCTCTGGAATTCTGATTGAGTTCCATTGTGTTCATCAGCGTTCCTAAGTCTTTCAAAGTTGTGTCTTTAAAGTATTGTTATATAATAACTTTCTAATTGTAAGCATGGGGGTATAGGGTGTGTTCAGAGAAGACTAGTACCTCTGGAGTGAGGGCTTCAAGCCTTTTTCAAGACTGCTTTCCACCTTTGGTGACTACCTGATTCATGTAACTCTCATTCAGTGGCTTTAAGAAGCTATAGCATGACCTCGCTCACCCCTCCCCCATCCCTTCCACTTTGCCCATCTTTCCCCCACCCCTTCCGCCTCACCCACCCCTCCCCCACTTCTTCCACCTCGCCCACCCCTCCCCCCACCTCTCCCTTACCCCTAAACCCTGCCCCCCAATTATACAGCTGATGCTGGACTAGGGACATCAGCATGACCACCGTTACCGTAAATGTCGTAGTAGAAACGGCTCTACTATGCGGGTCCTGATATCAGATGGTACGACTGAAATTTCTGGATCACTCCAGCTGATCATGATGCATCTATGTCCACTGCATCTTTGAGGAAAGTTTACAGATTTCCAGTCTATACTTCTGTTGACTCTGAAGATTTTAAGTACAAGGCGATGGTCCCAGATAGACAGATGCTGACCTTAAATAAGATGATTACCATCTCCCTCAACCCCCAGATGTTGGCTATACATGAACAAAACAGGTTACTGCAAATAGATGCTCCTGACGATCAGATAACCATCCTAGGAAGAGAGAAATTTAATCCCGAAATTTCTCGCCAAAGCTTCAGATGTTTTCCATACCCAGAGAAAGCTGGACCCCGGGAGGCTGTGAACCAGCTCTGGGAACTCTGCCTTCAGTGGCTGAGGCCAGAGATTCACACAAAGGAGCAGATCCTGGAGCTACTGGTGCTGGAGCAATTCCTGACCATCTTGCCCAGTGAGATCAGGATTTGAGTGAAGTTGCAGCATCCAAAGAGTATTGAAGAGGTGGTCACCCTGGTGGAGGATTTGACTCAAATCCTTGAAGAAGAAGCCCTGTATTCTCAGGATTCTACCCTTCCCCAAGAAGGAAATACAAAAAAGGAAGGAACAGCTACTGTGATCCCAGTAGCAAGATCTCAGGAAACAGGTCCATCCTGGAGCACGATAAATCCCATAGGGAATATTCCCTACTTCCTAGTGCCTTCCTTTTTCTACTAAGTGGCACACTGGATATAGCACTGGACCTGGAATCAGAAACTCATCTTCATGAATTCAAATATGGTCTCAGACACTTATTAGCTGGGCAAATCACAACTCTGTTTGCTTCAATTCCTCACCTGTAAAACGAGCTGGAGGAGGAAATGGCAAACCACTTCAGTATCTTTGCTAAGAAAACTCCAAAATGGGGTCATTCAAGACTTGGACATAACTGACTGAAATGACACAACAACCTAACATTTACTCAGTCACTTCTCTTTACATTGTGCTGAGTGCGGTGGTCATTACCAAGGAATACAAAACAAATGTAAAATCTAATCCTTGGAATATTAAAAGTTAACCACTTCAAAAAAAAAAAAAGAAGCTATAGCATGCCCAGTGGCCACACCCCAGTAAAACATTTTGGCAGACAGACTAAGCCAGGTTGAGAGTAACCGAGGGGTCTCAAACCCTTTGATGAGTTAAACATGTGAAGACTTACCCTAGTGGAATGGGCAAATGAGAACAATTTGTTCCAATGGCCATGAAGGCAGCTGAAATGGGTGCCGTGGGGCACTGAGAGCTTGGCCAGACATGGAAGACACCAAGGTCATCCACAGTATCCTGAGCCATTGCCAATTATCTTAACTTTGTCTTGAGCCTGGACTTTGATTACTCTGGAAGAGAGAATGAGGCCAACAACTTTACATAACTCTGGTGGTTTGCCATTTCCTTCTCCAGTTCATTTTACAGATGAAGAACTGAGGCCAACAGGGTTAAGTGACTGCCCAGGGTCACATAGCTAGGAAGTGTCTTAGGCAAGATTTGAACTCAGGAAGATGAGTCTTCTTGACTCCAGGCCCAGTTACTCATTGGGCCACTTAGTTTAAATAATATATATTGGTTGAGTGCAAGTTAGTTTGAGAAACAAGAGGGTAGCATTTGGGGGCATCAGGAAAACCTTCATTCAGAAAATGGTGCTTAAGCTAAATATTTGAGTAACTGGAGAAAAGGGGAGACCAGTTTGGATCACTAATTATGGGAAGAAGAAAAATGTCCAATGAAGCCAGCAAAATAGGTTAGGACATGGTTGTGAAAAGCTTTAAAGGCTAAGCAGAGGAGTTTATGTTTTATCTTAGAGATGATAGGAAACCACAAGAGTTGAACAAGGACAATCACATGGTCAAATGTACAATTAAGGAAAATTGCTTTGTTAGCTGATGTGTAGGATGGACTGGAATGGTAAGAAACTTAAGGGAGGGAGACTAATTAGGAGGCTGTTGTAATAATTTAAGTTAGAGGTGATGAGGTCCTGAACTAAAATGGTAGCTTTTTAACTGCAGAGAAAAGGGTCAGATTAGAGAGATGTTTTAGGAGTAGAAACAGCAACAGCAATGTTTGGCAACTGATTAGTATATGAGGAGACAGAGGGTGAGGAATCTAGGATATTAACAAATGAAAAATGAATGAATGAATGGAACAAAACATTTATTTACTATATGCTAAGCACTATGCTAAGTACTGGGGATACAAATAGAAAAAAGACAGCTTCTGCCCTCAAGAAGCTCACACTCTAATTGGGGGCAATAGCACATAGAGTTCAGCTGTAGGGAAAATTGCAAAGCTCCAGATGTCCTAAGAGTTCAGTGATAGAGTGCATGGATTGGCCCAGAAGTCCTTCGATTACTTAAGTAGTTAAGATGACAGTCCTAGGACTGCAGAACATAGAGGCAGAGAGGAAAATAAGGTTTCTTGGTCCTCAGGAAAAATGGAGCTGTTGATTTCCATCTCATTTAAAAATGCTTTGAGCAATTAAACAGCCCAGTGAGCAAAGGGGTAGTGTGTCCCACATGGTGGTTTCTTCCCCACAGGCTCTTATCAGATGGCTTCTGGAATGGCCTGGGGCTGGGTGGGGAAGGGAAAAAACAGGGGAAGAAAAGGGTAGGGGTATCTTCAACAGAAATAGGAAATTGGAATAGCCAGGAGTTTAGAAGGAAAGATAGTGAGTTCAATTTTGAACATGTTGGGTTTAAGATATTTCCAGGACCTCCATTATGAAAAGTCCAATAGAGAACTGGTGATATGTGCCTCACACTCAGGGAAGAGACAGAGAGATACTGCCTCATATCCACCATGATGACAAAAGTAACAAAATCTGATCAAAATGTAACATTTGTGCAGTTGTGGGGAAATAAAACCTTTAATATTTGGTTGCTGAGACTACATCCTGATGGTGTATGGCAATATACAAGTCACAAAATGGACTGTACCTTTTGACCAGACATTCCATTACTAGATCACAACTTTCAGAGTACTTGTTGATGACTTGGTGGCAGATTTACAGGTGGTCGATTATAGGTATCGACTGAAGCTTAGATTTGCAGAAATGGACAATGTGTTCACTTATTTTATTTGTATTAATTTGTTATAAGGAAGGACTCTATGGAGGAGAGGGTCACTGGGAAGTTACAAGGATGATTGTTTTAAAGTACCAATCCATAACTTTTGAAAAATTCCACTCCTAGTATTTTTATCTTTAAAATATTCTAAAATAAGTTTTATCCTAACACTATCCTACTTCTTGTGGTTCAGTCATTTTAGTCATGGCTGACTTTTCTTGACCCACTTTGGGGTTTTCTTGGCAAAGATACTGGAGTGGTTTACTATTTCCTCCTCCAAAAACTATCCAAAAATAGTCTAAGGAGGACACAAATATTCATAGCAGTACAAAAATATTAATTTGTAATAGCAAAAATAATAAACAGCCCATATATCCAGTGATTAAGGAGTAGCTGGATGAATATGGCATATTGATAGGTCAAAATTTATGTTGCCATAAAATGACCAATATTAATACAAGGAAATTCAGAAAGATCTATGTGAAAACATACAAAGTGAGATCAATAGAACTGTAGCTATTTGCAGCAATTTGTGTGTGTGTGTGTGTGTGTGTCTGAAACGTGTGAGAAAAGAACATCAAATACAAAAGTAGAACTTTAGCAAGGCATGAAAAGGGAAAGCAAGCAAATTCAGATCTTTGTAGTTTGTTCAGTTGTTTTTAATAAGTTTTATGTAAGATTGTATTTCTGCTTTTGCATTTATTTGATTTTTTTGTCTTTGGGGATGGTTACTAGGTTTGTAATATTTAAAAAAAACACTAAATATTCTTAAGCAACAAATTAGTTTAAATTGCCTTGTCACAAGAAATCTCTCTCTGTGTCTCTCCCTCCCTTTCTCTGTCTCTCTGTCTCTGTCTTTGTCTCTCTCTCTCTCTCTCTCTCTCTCTCTCTCTCTCTCTCTCTCTCTCTCTCTCTCTGGCTCTGGCTCTGTCTCTCTGTTTCTGTCTCTTTCTTTCTTTCTTCCCCTTTCAGTACTTAGGTATTATAATTGTAAGAGGGTTAAAATTTTTTTTTATTAGTTATTTATTCTGAACTTATCAGACTTTAAGTACAATTAGCATTTCCATGTAGAACAAAAAAGAGATTGATAATGAAACCGTGAATCTTTGTTATTTACAACTTGTTTTTCATTATAAACATATAATGAATTCAAGACACTACTTTCAATGCCATCCTGCTAATGTATGATTCTTTCTGGCCTTCACTTCAATTCTGTGAATTTTTTTTAATGTTTCAAAAGCTCACTTTCTTTTAGTTTCCCCCTCCTTTTGGGGGGCTATTTTATCCCTAACTTCTCTCTCTCCCACTCATCATCTCCATTGGGAAGAAGGAGGAGAAGAAGGAGGAAGAGAAGGAATAGAAGATCATGAAAAAAAAATTTAATATTGGCTAGGTCCGAAAAATGTTTATCTCATTCTGCAGTTTGTGTACATCCTCTCTTTTTCCTCCTTATCACCCACCTTTTAGAATAACCCTCCTTGATTCTTCAGTTTGTTTTGTTGGGTTTTTTTCGCATCATAAGAAAAATCAAGATCTTTTTCTCCCTCTTTTAGACAAACTTCTAACTTGCCACTTCTGGTATTTCTTATCTCTCTACCTTTGGTACAAAACAAGATCTAAGAGCAAATCCATTTTTAAGTGACTATGGCTTTCAATAACAAATTGTTGTATTACACTGTTGAATGAAGGTAATTGTATCTTTTTTCATTTTAAAAATAAAATTGTAAAATTTTTTCTGTTACCTAATTGTGCCCCATTTGATGATTTTGTCAAAGAATCCAAGCTGTGTTTCTCAAATGAAAATGGTCTCTCTAAAGAAATGGCTTTGTCTTGGGTCAGCCGCTTTTTTACCTGGTCCCTCTGTCTGTGACTAGTGGAGTATAAGAGTAGCCAGCAGGAAGGTCCCTTAGCTGAGTTGGTTAGACCAGTGTTGAACAGATTAGTAAGGAGGTACTTTGTATTTATTTTAAATGCTCCTTTTATTTTTCCCACAGAATCTGATCAATATTTCTGATGATGTCATAAATCTTCATATTTTACCCCCACAAACCAAATATTTTGAGATCAAGTACATAAAAAAAGTAAGTGGTTATTGACAACCTATATCCTTATGTTTCCTCTATGTCTATTTTTAGTTTCTTTGCTGCATGTCAACCTTGTGTGGTTAAAAGAATAGTCTCTGCTTTTACTTTGCTTTTTATTGCAAAGCAGTGGGGTAACATTCAGCAACCATGGTTTCATGAGAATTTATTTGATCTTCCAGCATCGTCTTGTTCCTGGCTTGTCCCTTAAAGTGACAGTTGAATTTTCTCCAGATGAATGGCGTTATTATTATGACTGTATCCGAATTCACTGTCAGGTAAGCTTCTAGAATTTTTGTAAGAACTGAGGTTCTAGGTGCAAATACAAGAAACAGATGGTAGCTATGGGGTTGGGTTTTGTTTTGTTTTGTTTTTGTAACTAAAATGTTATTACTTGATCAGCATTTTTGTCTTTCTCTCAATTTTTTTTCTTTTTTTGGCGGGACAGTGAGGGGTTAAGTGACTTGCCCAGGGTCACACAGCTAGTAAGTGTCAAGTGTCTGGGGTCAGATTTGAACTCAGGGCCTCCTGAATCCAGGGCTGGTGCTTTATCCATGGTGTCACTTAGCTGCTCCCCCCCCCCCCCCCCCCCCCCCCCCCCCCCCCCCCCCCCCCCCCCCCCCCCCCCCCCCCCCCCCCCCCCCCCCGCCAACATCGGCATTTTTGGAAGATGTAGAGGGATTAGGTGATTTAATGAATGAGGGTCCTAACCTGTGAGTGAGGCTGACTGGTCTTTAACTCTTGTGCTTATAACTTAACAAAATTATTTAATCTTGCTGTGCTTTATTTCTTCCAGTTTTCTTGTACCTAAAAGTCAGCCCTATAAGGAAGATTAATTGTTTAATGTAAATACACTTTTAGATTTTTGAATAGGTGACCCTTTAGGGGAGAGGCAGAGCTGCCCTTGAAACCAGGAAAACTTCAATTCAGGTCTGATCTCTTTACACAGCAATTGGGACACTGGAAAAGTCACTTAACTGATCAATTCTCTGTGCAAATCCCTAAAAGAAGATGCAGTGTTACCTTGGTAGGGGATTCTCTTTGGGAGTTCCCAGAACCAATGAAATCACAAGTCTAGCTCCTGTCCCTTAATCTTTAGGTACCAAAACTTTTTTTTTAAGTTTTTAACAATTTGGGATATAAATCTTTCCAAAACAGATTACACATACATGTCTTCTTAAAATAGTGTATACTATGTTCTTTAACTCTCCTTGACTCAGAGTTATTACTTTGATTATCAGTTGTGTTGTGTATAAGGGATGCTTTCAAGGACTATCTAGATTTGTATTAGTATTTGCTCCTATTCTATATAATATGCTTTTTCTTTTTTGGGGGGGATGGGGTTAAGTTACTAATAAATGTCTGAGGCTGAATTTGGACTCAGGTCCTCCTGATTTCAAGACCAATGTTCTATCCACTATGCCACCTAGCTGCCCCTATACTATCCTTGAAAAAATTCTTCCATTTGCATTAATAGGTATACTAACTGGGGCAGCTAGGTGGCACAGTGGATGGAGCACTGGCCCTGGATTCAGGAGTTCCTGAGTTCAAATCTGGCCTCAGACACTTAACACTTACTAGCTGTGTGACCCTGGGCAAGTCACTTAACCCCAATTGCCTCATTAAAAAAAAAAAAAGGTATACTAACTTATCCTCCTCTTTCTAAGCAGGACTATGCCCCAGGTACCTGATTATCTTTTTAAAAAAATCTTCAGAGAGGGGGCAGCTAGGTCACGCAGTGGATAAAGCACTGGCCTTGGATTCAGGAGGACTTGCATTCAAATCCAACCTCAGACACTTGACATTTACTAGCTATGTGACCCTGGGCAAGTCACTTAACCCGCAAAAGAAAAAATCTTTAGAGAAACGGATTTCTGGAAAATCCCTCTAACATTTGTTGGCAGTGTATTCTACAATTCATTCTTTTAATAACTCTGCTCCTGCTGAAAATGAACCCTTAAAGTTAACTAGTCTCTAGTTTTATAGAAACTGAAAAGTGTGTCATATTAGCACATTAGTTTAAGTATAGCAAAACCCCCTATAAACTAGCATTCTCCATTCAGAAAACATATTTTGAACTCAAAAATAATAACCTTGAGTTCAGACTGGGGTATATAGCAGCAGTTCCCAATGTGTAGTTCCTGAGACCCTTTTGGGGGGAAGGTCAAAACTATTTTCATAACATTACTAAGGCATTTTGATTCTTAATGCTAAATGTCAACAGATATAATGTACATAAAAAATCTTCAGGGTCTTCAACAATTTTTTAATTGTAAAGAATTTCTGAGACCTAATAAGTTTGAGAATTCTTATTACATAGAAATTTTGTAGCATTTACCTGATTTTAAGAAATTCACCTATAATATTCCTCAATTGAAATTCAAATTAAAACAATTCAGAGGTGTCACCTCACACCTATCAGAGTGTCAAATATAAAAAAAGGAAAATATTGGATGTTGGAGGGGATGTGGGAAAATTGGGATGCTAATCCACTGTTTTGATGGTTTTCGAATAGAACCAACCATTCTGGAGAGCAATTTGGAACTATGCCCAGAGGGCTATAGAACTGTGCATACCCTTTGATCCAGCAATACCACTGCTAGGTTTATATCCCAAAGACATCCAAAAAAAGAGAAGAATCCTATTTATACAAAAATATTTGTAGTAGCTCTTTTTATAGTGGCTAAGAATTGGAAATCAAAGGAATATCCATCAATTGGGGAATGGCTAAACAAGCTGTGGTGTATGATGGTGATGGAATATTATTGTGCAGCATGATTTCAGAAAGGCCTGGAAATACTTGTATGAAATGATGTATAGTGAAGTGAGAAGAACCAAGAGAATGTTGTGCACAGAGATAGCAATACTGTTTGATGAAGAACTGTGAATGACTTAACTGTTCTTAGCAATACAATGATCCAAGACAATCCCAAAGGACTAAAGATGAAGTATACTATCCACCTGCAAAGAAAGAATTGATATTGATTAAATACAGACTGAAGCATCCTATTTTTAACTTTCTTTCATTTTTTCCTTTTATTCAAGTTTTCTTATTTAAAATGACTAATATGGTAATGTTTTACATAATTGCCCATGTATAACCCATATCTGATTGCTTGATCCCTCAGAGTGGAGGAAGGAGAGGGAGGGAAGGGGCAATAAAATTTGAAACAACTATAGATAAAAATGTTTATTATTTTAAAAAAATAATATCCCTCAATGGACTCAACAATATTATTAAACTTCCCATGGCCTAGTTTCCACTTTTTAAAAAATGAGCATAATATTACTTTTACCACCTACCTCTAAGGAATATTGTGAAAATAAAGTGAGATGTTTGTAAAACATTTTATGTACCTTAAAATACCATATGATTGCAAGATATCATTTTAAGGAAACATATATCCAAGAGACCTTCCTACCTAGATAACCAAGTGAATGGGTGAGGCAAAATTCAAACCCAAGTCTCCTGACTCCCATACCTGTCCTCCATCTAGCTGTTTGAAATAGTAGCCTCTTTTCCTTAATCAGCAGCTGTTAAAGATTTTCTTTACTTTATCTTTTCTGAAACAAAAGCAGCTCATGCATATTTTTGTATTTAGTTGAAAATATTCCTGGGTATTTGAGTGTTGAAAATTGTTTTTAAGGAAATGTGCTAAAGAATTCTTGAATTTTCATCTAAGTTCTAAGGCTAAGAAATCTTAACATTTCCAACATTAAATATACAAACTTCTTCAGAAAGTCTTTTGGGAACTGATCGCAAAATATTACAAATATTTTAAAAATATTCTTCTTTTCACTATGATTTGTATTTATTTTTATTGTTTTCAGGGAGATGAAACTTTACTCATTCCCCTCCATGCCTATCCAGTCCTAAACACTTTGGAATTTCCCTCATTTATAAATCTACCAGATATTCCACTTGGAGAAAGGTGAGTTACAAAACTAAAAACCCACCTATTAAAAGGTGTGGAAATTCAAGGGTCACTTACAGAGCTAGAAGCATACATTTTTATTTCTCCAATTGCAAGGTTATATTCTTCATAAAATTAATTCTAATCTAGGATTCCCACTGTTGGAAAATTAATTCTATGTTACTTAATGTATGATTTAAGAATGAAGACATTCAGACCCAATAAAATATACTGGAAGCCCTGTGCCCCGCCCCAAGCCATAATTGTGGCATATCCTAGTACCATATCCCTAGATGTGCATGGAGCCCATCCATAAGAAATTGCAGGACTTAGAGCAAAGTGTACATGGCATTTAGTCCTTCTACTATCAGACTTTTTTTTTTTAGTGAGGCAACTGGGGTTAAGTGACTTGCCCACGGTCACACAGCTAGTAAGTGTTAAGTAAGTGTTGATGCCGGATTTGAACTCAGGTACTCCTGACTCCAGGGCCAGTGCTCTATCCACTGCGCCACCTAGCTGCCCCTACTATCAGACTTTTTAATATAGTGAAGTTAGGTAAAAAAATAAATGCTAACACTTTGAAAGAGGAAGGAAGGCGCAAAAGGGCAGCTAAGGCATTTCTATGAAAATGGCAAATAAGAGTCTCACCCCCTTTGTCTTGGTGATGGTGGGTGGTTATTAGACTGGTTGTATACTGATGTTCCCCAAACATCAGCTGCCAAAGCAGCCTTTTTTTTTTTTTCTCACTTGTTGCCTCTCTAAGGGACTGTCCTTTTGCAACAACTTGTGGATCCCTAAGTATAGATCCTGGGAAGTTTTCCATGATTTCCCATACCGTAGGAACAGCTGCCCTCTTCATCTGCAACATATGTTATTGTTTTGTTTTGTTTTGTTTTGTTTTGTTTTTATTGAGGCAATTGGGGTTAAGTGACTTGCCCAGGGTCACACAGCTAGTAAGTGTTAAGTGTCTGAGGCCGGATTTGAACTCAGGTACTCCTGACTCCAGGGCCGGTGCTCTATCCATGCAACGTATGTTCTTGTGAGACTCAAACGAGATCATGGATGTAACTATTTGCAAATCTCAAAACATATGTCAGTTTAAGAAAAACATAACCTCCCCACACCTCTTTCAGATATGTTCAAAATTCAATTCATCCTTCAAGTCCCAAATCCAGTACTCTCCTGTCCAAGAGGCCTTCTTTGATCCCCTCACCTAAAAATGATTTCTCCCTCTATGAACTGTCTTAATACCCAAACACATATTTTTCTTCTGATGTGCTTAAATTTTATTATTTATTTTAGCTACTGATGTATTATCTCATCTATTTAGATTAGAAGCTCTGTAAGGGAATGGACCATGTCTTCCTTCCTTCCTTCCTATGTCTCTCCATCTGCGCCTCCATAACTGCCTCCCTCCCATCCTTCCTTTCTTCCCCCCTTTTTTTCCTCTCTCCTCTCCTCTCCTTCCTTCCTTCCTTCCTCCTTTCCACTCTTGGTTATTTGTTATCTACTTAACCTTTTTTTTTAGATGCCCTTCCCCAAGAATATTTTTTTTGTAACATTCATTCTGTTGTAGTCAGCATGGAAATTTCAGTTAAACAGTTTATTTTAAAGTATAATTGTTTGTATAATAGAGATACTTTAAAAATATCTTTGCCATAAAAGATAAAGTGTGATTTTTTTGCTTTCTCCAAACACACTAATAGTAAGCAGAGCCTATTCAAAACTGTACCACTAAAAGTTAGTTTCTTGTCTCTCTTACTTACCTAAGTCTTTTTGCCCTGGATTAAAACCTAAATGAATGATAGGCGAAGGGGCACATAAATAGTTGAAAGGACTATTGCCACTAATAATATTCCCTTAATAATTCCTAAACTGGGGGGCGGCTAGGTGGCGCAGTGGATAAAGTACTGGCCCTGGATTCAGGAGTACCTGAGTTCAAATCTGGCCTCAGACACTTACTAGCTGTGTGACCCTGGGCAAGTCACTTAACCCCCATTGCCCTGCTAAAAAAAAAAAATTCCTAAACTGTCTTGAAAACTGGAAGATTTGCATTTCTAGCGTGCCACCTCAAACGCATCTCTTTTTTTAGGTTTGTATTAATTATAGTAGTTGATGATAGTTCTCCAATAATGGAAAACTTAATTCTACCAATTGTAGCACTCTCCAAAATTCAAGAAATCTACCTAAGAAACTGATGGAATTATGACTCAGCTAATTTACAAAATGAAATAGATTAGAGTTAAGATTAACAGTAAATTGAAACTTGGAAAGGGACTTCAAGGTAATCTGGTCCAATGTTTACTTAGATCAAGATTCCTGATAGTCTAGCCTTTCATGATCTTTTTGGCTCCTGTCTCACTCTATAGTAACTACTATGTTCCAGGCACTGTACTAAGCACTTGTTACAAATATTATTTCATTTGATCTTTGTGATGAACTGCTGTTATTATCCCCATTTTACAGTTGAGGAAACTGAGGTAAACAGAGGTTAAGTGCCTTGCCTAGGGTCACGCAGCTAGTGAATGTCTGAAGTCAGATTTGAGTGCCAGCTTTGGTACTCTATCCCCTGCACCATCCCACTGCCTGAAGATGCATCACTTGAACTTGCTGTCAGATGTCCTAAATTGGGGCTGAGGGATGGCTCTAGCAGGGCTTGATACTGAAGCTGCTGTCCAAAGAAGACTCATAGCTCTCACTGTTAGGGAGGAATAGATCCTGGGCATGGAAAGGAAAAGCAATGTGAAGGGATCATCAGGCCCAGACAGGTAGGCGAGAGTGACTCCCTTAACCTTATTCCTTATTACCTGGCCATAAACTCTTTTTTTTGTTTGTTTGTTTTCTTTTGTTGTGTTTTGCAGGGCAATGAGGGTTAAGTGACTTGCCCAAGGTCACACAACTAGTAAGTGTAAAATGTCTGAGGTTGGATTTGAACTCAGGTCCTTCTGAATGCAGGGTCAGTGCTCTATCCACTGTGCCACCTAGCTGCCCCCCCCATAAACTCTTACTATCCAATTTCACTCCATCTTTTTTCCAGTCCAAAAATCATTTTTCTGACAGAGGAAATAGAAGCAAAATTAGAGTTAAGTGATTCTCTCTCTTCACCATCAGTCTTTATCATTATCTTTTACTTGCCATTGCTTTCATATTTCATTGCTATCTTGTAAAAATCTAAGTTGGTTGGTGAGTTCCCTGAATATCAGTCTTTTGCTGTTCTCACATGATACTCCATACCCCGATTTCTAGGCTTTTTTTACTGACTGTCCCTCATGTCTGGAACACTCTCAATCCTCACCTCCATCTCCTAGTTTCCCTGGCTTTCTTCTGCCAAATTTCTCTCCTTATTCTTAGTGACTTCTCTCTGAGATTACCCCCAGTTTTTCCTGTCTAGATTTTGTTTGTACACAGTTCTTTGCATGTTGTCCCCCCTATTTAGCCATGAACTCCTTGAGAGTAGGGGAGGGGTTTTTGCCTCTTGGGTCTTGACAGAATGTAGGGATTCTTTCTAACTGGTGGAGGTGAAGAGGAAGAATATTCCAGGCATGTGGACTAACAGTACAAGGGTACTGGTAGTTCAAGCAAGGCAGGTGTAATTTCAGAATGCATTTGGATGTAAAACTTAGATCTGTAAGTGTTGTTGCCAAGCCTAATGCACATGCCTTTGTTTCTCATTAGCGCAGAGACCCTAATAGATGAAAAATATATGGGTATTGAACTTGAGAGTCATATTTTTAAGATTTGAGCTGACACAAGATATGTGTTTTTTAAGAATTTAAGGAAATTTACTGGGGGAAAACAAACCAAACCTTCTGAGCATTTAACTGTAGTTATGGTTCAAATCCCACCTCTTGACACTTTCTTGCTTGATAGATAGTGATAACTTTGAGCCAGATATGGCTCATCTATAAAATGGATATAATAAAGCCCTAGTCCCTTACCTCACAGGGTTGTTGTGAGATTTGCAACATGAGAAAATCTATGTAAAGTGCTTTGTACATCTTAAAGTGCTACATAAGTATCAGGTGGTACTGTTGTTGGTGGTAAAAGTAATACCTCATTTGTTTATTTCTTATGCACTTACATCATTCACTCATTCAATAAACATTCATTAAGGGTGTGCTAGGTACAAGACAATGTATTATGTGCAGAGAAATGAGACTTGATCTCTGCCCTCAAAGAAATTATTGTTTAGTGGGGGAGACAATGGCATATATACAAGTAACTCTGATTCAAAACAGAATGTAGATAATGTAGAAGTGTACTAACAGAATGTTGTGAGTTCAGAGAAAGCAAAGTTGACTGACAACTGTGGAAATTAGAGAAGGCTTCATGATAGCTCTTGTTAGCAGTGATAGCATTTGAACCAGGCTTTGAAGGAGTAGGGACGTTCATAGGTGGAAGTTGTAGTGGAGAACACAATATGTGTACCAGGAAGAGTGGGAAAACTTGGGATGTGTTCTAGAGGAATTGACTATCTATTTTCCCTAGAGTGTACAGTATGTGATGGGGAATTATATGAAGCTAATCTGGAAAATTAGATTAGAAACAGATTGGGGAGGGTATTGAAGGTCTGGCTAAGACATTTAGATTTTATTTCATAGGCAATGAGAGGTTAAAGATTTTTATATTGAAATTATTGTTCACATGTCACCTTCCTTGTTCTTGTCATTCATTCATGTCTGACTCAATATGACCCCCATTTGGGGTTTTCTTGGCAGAGATACTAGAGCAGCTTGCCATTTCCTTCTCCAGCTCATTTTACAAATGAAAAAAACTGAGACAAACAGGGTTAAGTGACTTGCCCAGGGTCACACAGTTAGTAGTAAGTGTCTGAAGCCAGATTTGGACTTTGGAAGTTGTCTTTCCTGACTTCACACCTAGCACTCTATCCACTGTGCCACCTAGCTGCCTATCACCTTCCTTACTAGTTTGTCACCTTGTTGAAGGTAGATTGGACATCATTTATGTTTGAATCTTTGAACCCCAATCAAAGCCTAGCACTGAACCAGTGATCACATATCACTAAATTCTCTTCTAATCCTTTAAAACGTTTGTACCCAGATCTTTGCATTACTTTTGTAGTGTGTACATATTATTTAATGTATTGTTTTTTTAAAAAACCTTTTAACACACACTTCTTTATACAGACATAGTTGACATACTTGTCATCTTTAATAGCAATATGGGATTTCATTGGATTAAAATATAAGAATTTCTTTAACCATTCTCTAATTCAGTATTGAGGTTGTTTTCAATTTTTTTTCACTGGTATAAATTGCACTATCAGGAGCATTTTTGTAGACATTTAGTATGCTTTCTTTTGGGTTACTTCCTTGGGATATATTGCTAAGAATAGAATTATTAGGCAAAGTAGTATGAACTCTTTCTTATTTGTTCTTACATATCATGTAATGAATCCCTAGAAAGAAAATCAGTAATTCATATCGCTATGAGCAGTGCTTTTCCACCTATTTCCCCATATGTCTGCCAGCAGTGGGGCTTGTAATTTTTCGTGTTGCCTTACTTGGTGCCTTCAAAATGTTTTAACTTCCAGTTCTTTAATTACTAGCAAGACTGTGCATTATTCCATGCGATCTCTACTTCTTGCGACATAATTTGTCTTTTCACAAGAGATACACTTTAATATTTTAGATGCCTCATTTTCTTTCATATTTGTTAACCATTTTTGAAATGTTCTTGGGTCATTCAATAATATTGAAAGATGAAGTTTCTTCCAAAGTTTTTAAACCCTCCAATCCCCTGGCACATAGTAGGCGCTTAACAAATGCTTCTTTCTTTTCTTTTTTTTTAGTGAGGCAATTGGGGTTAAGTGACTTGCCCAGGGTCACACAGCTAGTAAGTGTTAAGTGTCTGAGGCCGGATTTGAACCCAGGTACTCCTGACTCCAGGGCCGGTGCTCTATCCACTGCATCACCTAGCTGCCCCTACAAATGCTTCTTATTGGATTGATTTTTCCACATGAGTGAGAAAGAAGTTCTAAGAAGGACAAATGTATGAATTTAACCTTAAGCATCTGGCAAATTTCAGTTAAATTTTCTGAGTAGCAATGACCATATTTTTCATATCATAAAGAAAATAATGAACTCCTTTACTGGGAAAGAGCTATTTCGCTTAAAAGCTTAACAGGAAGTGGTTTTGTTTCTATTTTTCCTTCCTTTGTTTTTCAGTGAGGATTATGTTATTCCTCTCCAGTGCAGCTGCCCAATAGATTTTGAGTTTCATGTCATTGTGCTTCAGCCTGATGAATCCTTCGTTGTTCATCCAACATCAGGTAAATTATGAATATAGGGTTATGGGTAA
Source organism: Dromiciops gliroides (assembly GCF_019393635.1). NCBI lineage: Eukaryota > Metazoa > Chordata > Mammalia > Microbiotheria > Microbiotheriidae > Dromiciops > Dromiciops gliroides. Next base: position 388,137,650 of record NC_057863.1, read on the forward strand.
ATTTTGGGTATAAAATGAAAGATCCACATTACCTCAGAATGCCAAGGTCAGATCTACAACTCAGAACGTCATTCCTGGGAAAAAAAGAGTGGGGGTGGGGATTACTATTTGGATGTAGCAGCATTTTAGTGATATAAATATTAATAGAGATCTTGAGTAATGATTATCACTTCCTCCAAAAATCATTACTATTTTAACATGTTATGATAATAATAATATCTGTGCAAATTTGTTCTGAGTTATAAATTATTATATATAATATATTATATAATATATTATTATTATATTATATATTATAAATTAATAATTCTAGTTCCAATTCTGGCATATGACATTTGGCCTCATTTTAACTGAATTTTTCAATTTCAAATAAAGCATGGAAGATTTTAAGTCTAACTACGTGGAATCACAATGAGTATTTTAGAGTCTTCATCTCCTGCTTTTCATGGGTATTTGTGTGAGATACAGAAAACTTAAAAGAAGAACATTGTGTGTTTTCTTAAAAATTATTGCTCACTTTATATCATTTTCACTTCTGAATATATCCCTCTCCCTCCCCTACCCATCAATGCCTTACTTGTAACAAAGAACCAAAAAAGAAAGGTTTGAAAAAATGTTCAGCAAAATGATTCAACCTAGTAATCGAGTCTGGTGGTGTATGCAGTATTCAATATCCAAAGTCCTCCACCTCTGAAAAGAAGAAAAAGGAGAGCCTTTCCTCTTCTCATTTTCAGGACCAAGCTTTTGTTGATTATAATTACACAGCATACAGTTTGAAGTGTTTTTTTTTCCTTTCTATTTACATCATTGTCATTGTTTTCCTTGTTTGGCTTACTATGCTCTGTCTTAGTTTATTAGTTTTCCTGCACTTCTCTGAATTCTTCATATTTATGAAAGAAATTATTAAGCATCTGGCAAATTTCAGTTAAATTTTCTGAGTAGTAATGACCATATTTTTCATATCATAAAGAAAATAATGAACTATTTTACTGGGAAAGAACTATTTCACTTAAAAGTTTAAAAATAGGGGCAGCTAGGTGGCACAGTGGATAGAGCACTGGCTCTGGAGTCAGGAGTACCTGAGTTCAAATCTGGCCTCAGACACTTGACACTTACTAGCTGTGTGACCCTGGGCAAATCACTTAATAGGCTCACCAAAAAAACCCCCCAATAAACCAAAAACAACAAAAAAAGCTTAACAGTAATTATATTAATAACCAATTAATATCAGAGATCCATGGGGTTTTTTGCCTTTTCTATTTCCTCATTCAAAGTCTAGTCCTTGTGAAAGACATTGCTAATAGGTGAGACTGGGTTAACATTCTCCTCAATCTTGGGCAAGACCTCACCCAACTGTAACATAAGTGGCTTGGGTGAAGTGGATTCCTTTTGTCTAAATCACCCAGAGGCAGGTGGTTTAGGTGTTTAAGTGACATAATCAAATCATTTTCTCATTAATTGTTAATCAATCTGAGTTGATTTCTGCTTGTTGGGAACAGCCACTCTTCCAAGGGTATATAAGCATTGAGTGGCCTCCATGGTTCACCTTTGGTTTACAAGAGAAAGCCAAATGACCATCATTTTATTAACTAAATGCTAGGCATAATTAATAAAATTGATTATTAATTACCCAGAAATTATTCCTCTCAAACTTTTCATTCATCATATTTATCATTTCTTACAGAACAGTAATATTGCACTATATTCATATACCACAATTTATCAAGCCATTCTCCAATCCAGGAATATCAACTTAATTTATTTGAGGAGCATTGTGTCCTAAGGATTCTCAAAAGACCTCAAGCCCAATGAACTTAAAAAAACTAGAAAACAAAAGTTCTTATTCTGAGTCACAATTATGTTGCAGCTTCTGGACAGACATTTATGGTTAGCAGAGTTAATTAGCTTTCCCCAGTGGTCCATTAGATGTGCCAACAGAGTATTATTTTTGCACATGGTTTTCTATTTGTTTACAATTTCCATTTCTCACTGCAAGCAAGTATTCTGTTCAACAGATATGTATTGGAAGCAAACAGATGGTTTTAATTTATTCCAAACTCTGATATGTACATAGATAATAGTCTAGTGGTCTAATGGTCACCCTGGGAATGTGATCCAAGCTGTTTATTAGTAGCGTATGATAGAAACCAGTCTTTTTTTTCCCTTTCCCACTATAAATACAGGGTAAGAAACTTTATTATCTTTAGCTACTGTAGCCTTAGAAATATAGGAAACTAGATGGTTGGAGAAAATGGAACAAAGTGATTATGTCGATAAAGCTACAAAGAAAGCATGCTTAACTATGAGGATAGTTTACCAGGTTTTACACTAGTTTTTAGAATAGAATAGAGATGATCTGCAGATTGAATTGTGGCATTAACTTACAAACCTTGCTTAACATACAAAGTGTGAGTTTAGAGCAAAGTGATTGATTCTATTTTTTTTTTTTGTGGAGCAATGAGGGTTAAGTGACTTGCCCAGGGTCACACAGCTAATAAGTGTCAAGTGTCTGAGGTTAGATTTGAACTCAGGTCCTCCTGAATCCAGGGATACTGTGCCACCTAGCTGCCCCCGATTCTGTTTATTTTTGTTTCCTTGATTAGTTTTGGTTTTATATCCAATACATTTCTTCCTCTTCCCCTACCTAGAAAACTGCCTTTGTAAAAAAGATTTTTTTCAAAAGTCATGTGATTGATTAAAAAAAAGGCTAGAATTTACAAATAATAAGGATTGATATCTTCATCAAAGTGCAAGCTAGACACTTATTCCAACAGTGTTGCTTGCCATTGCTTAGAACAGCATTGGCACTCCTCACTATAAATTGATAAATTCATACTTTTTAGAGTATTTTGAATAACAGAAAATCTTTTTGGGGGGGAGGGGTCGGATTTGATGTTTAGAAACAGTGAAAATTCATTTGGAGTAAAATCCTCTGAATAAAATGTACAATCAAATTGAACAATAAGAATTATGAATACAAGGGTGCTATGATAACGTATGCAGTTCATAAACTGATATTGAAGGAACTTACTTCTAAAAGAGAAGTTCCTCAAGTACTAATTTTGGAATAAACATTTTTTGGGGGTGGGAGAGTGGGAACTAGCTTATTTCATTAATTTTTGTTTTTTTGTTTTTTTGTTTTGTTTTTAGTGAGGCAATTGGGGTTAAGTGACTTGCCCAGGGTCACACAGCTAGTAAGTGTTAAGTGTCTGAGGCCGGATTTGAACCCAGGTAGTCCTGACTCCAGGGCCAGTGCTCTATCCACTGAGCCACCTAGATGCCCCTATTTTATTAATTTAAGGAACTATCATCCATGAGGAAACTCCCTCTCTCAATGTAGATCAGTATAATCTTGAGGGTTGCTCAAGGAATTGGTGTTAAATGCCAGTGGTACATTGACTTAGAAAACTGCTTTGTTAAATATTTCCCATTCACATTTTTTTTTTGGTGAGGTTATTGGGGTTAAGTGACTTGCCTAAGGTCACACAGCTAGTAACTATTAAATGTCTGAGGCTGGATTTGAACTCAGGTCCTCCTGAATCCAGAGTTGGTGCTCTATCCACTGTGCCACCTAGCTGCCCCTCCCATTCGCATTTTAATCTGGTTAGGGCCACATTTCAGTAGTGTTCCTTGCCTGATAATGGAGAACTCTGACATAGGGCATTGAGAAGTTAAGTAGCCAAGGCATGAGTAGCCAAGGCTTATTATATAACCAATTTCTGTCACAGAGTCCAACACCAGGCTGACTCTCAAACAGTTGTTACTTAGTTCTAGTGAATGGCTGTATGATACCTTACATTCCACTAATCTGATAAATATCTTTTTTATAGAGACATAGGATCGTATGACTAGAGCAGGAAGAGACCTTTGGGGTCATAAGGGCCAACTCCCTTGGTTCATAGATGAGAAACTGAAGAGCAGAAGTGAAGTGATTTGCCAACATGACCTAAGGAGTAAATGATAGTCAGGATTCAAACTCAAGTCCTTTGATTCCAAATCCACCACTTTGTCCATGGTACCACAAATTATAGACTTGTACAGAACATCTAACCCAACCTCTACCCAGGACATGAAATCTACATTATCCCCAATAATTGAATATCCCCTTAAAGATCTTCAGTGATGGGAAACTTACTACCTCCCAAGGAAACCTAAATCAAATCTAAACAGTACTAATTGTTAGGAAGTTCTCCCCTACAATGAGTTGAAATCTACATTATATTGAGGGAAACAACATATACATTTTAAATATATACAAGGCACTGGCAGTTGGGGGGATAGCAAATATTTCCCCTAAGAACACTTTACAAGCCAAATAGAAGCTTGTCTTTTAATTGACATAATATTAGCCTTCTCAATGTGTAGTTAGTGAGAATGGAGACATAAAGGAGATATAATCAAAGTCCCAAACATGTGGGCAGGTAGGTGGTGTAGTGGATAGAGCACCAGCCCTAGAGTCAGGAGGACCTGAGTTCAAATCTGGCCTCAGACACTTAACACTTACTAGCTGTGTGACCCTGGGCAAGTCACTTAACCCCAATTGCCTCACCCAAAACAAAAAACAAAACAAAACAAAAAAAGTCCCAAACATGATTTCATTTGGTATTTCCATGTGTTCTACTGGAGGATACTTTTAGATTCAGAAAAAAATGCCCCATTCTTTAACTTTGTTGATAGATTGATCATCCCCTCTGCTTTGGAAGATGAGACTCTTTCTTTCTTTCTTTCTCTTTCTTTCATTCTCTTTGTTTGTTTGTTTCTTTCTTTTTTTTGTGGGTCAATGAGGGTTAAGTGACGTGCCCAGGGTCACACAGCTAGTAAGTGTCCTCTCAAATCCAAGGCTAGTGCTTTATCCACTGTGCCACCTAGCTGCCCCAATGAGACACTTTCTAGATAAGGATGAAGCAGTTCCAGTTGGTATGTTATAGTGGAGAGTTTGGAGGAGCATGATGTCCTTATGGGATGGGGGAAAAAGAACTAAGAGATGAGAAAGGGATGAAAGATGGGCAATAGGAGGGAACCAAAGACAAATTTTCTATCATGAAGGAAAAAAGATAGAAATCTTCTCCCATAACCTTTTCCATTGCCTCCCTTGCCTCAAGATCCAAGACTAAAGGCAGTTCTATTCATAGTTGAGGAACATCAGGATAATATGAGATAGTCTATGAGAACTTAAGTACAATTTATAACACTGCTTTTCGTGAGAAATTGTCAAATTCCAAACAAATGGCCTATAAAAGGACTCTTTGAAACCCAATCTGTTCATAAATTGAAGACTGTCTATGCCAGAAAACACAGTGTTGATCATAGTTGATCAATTGTGTATGCTACATTTTAAAAGATACAGTGCTTCCCCAAGGGTTGACAGTGTAAATGAGATAGACGACAATAGTCCAGTTAAAAATACATAATATATGAAGCATTTCAGCTCTGTCTCCAAAGTTTTTTTTGCTGTTTGGGTTCTTGCTGTTGTTACAGGACTGATGGCTTTTAAATTTAAGATATTCCTCCCTTTAATTAAATCAAAGTAGGAAAGAAGCTTGAAGCTGTGGATTTTATCTTTGCAATGATGTAATTGATTTTATTATGTATCTTTCATTTCTCTGTCTTCTTCCCCCTCAGTAAAAACCCTGTTCTTTGTCTTAAACTTGGAAATAGAGATCTTTCAAATCTGATTTTTGGCCTATTTAGAATTTAAAAATTTATAACAGATATAGATTTCTTAGTCTGGTCACTATAACACTGACTGTACAGTTATTTTAATGTACTTATAAACACATCTATTTAAGATAAATTTATATTTGATATATATGCATAAATATTTATATTATGTGTGTATCGCACACATACACATATATACTTAAGCATTTTGACCTTCATGCTGTCTTAAATTTATAGCACATAAAAGAAAGGAAAGAAATGTGAGAGTTAGAGACTGGTAGTTTAGAGGTTCCTCTTTTCAATACTTATTCAGCCACCATTTACAAAGTGCAGAAAACTATGCTAAGTGCTAAGGGAGTTAAACGATTTAGATTAGACTTAACTCCGCTCCTAGAATGTTTATCAGTGTTAAAGCAGGCAGGTAGTAAAATTTCTGCTTGGATTACCTGGATACTTTCTATCCTGGTTAGACAGTCCTCTTAGGACTTATCAAGATGGTGTCGGTTTCTGTTGCTCATTTTGGATCTTTTGATGCTCATTTGAACTCTGTTGTTACTGCTTCCTGAAGCCAGTGTCTATCTTAACTGCTTAAAATTCTGTTTCCAGTGAGATTAGATAGTATTTCTTTTGCTTGCTTTCCCAGCAGCCATTGCACTATAGCTTGGGCCAACAGACCATCTATGCTGTAGGACTTTTTGCTATAGTCCTTTGACATTTTATGTAAATTATAAATTGAAGACATTTTGTCTAGGTCAGTTGTCTCGAAACTTTTTTGATCATGCATCTCTATTCATAAATATTTTTGAGCACATATTCCCCCAATATGTGTATATTTACTTAGATATAATATACATTTTTAAATTACACAAAATAGTAATTTAAAATGATGAGTTAGGATGATATAATATTTCATCCTTGAAGTAATAGGTAGTAACTAGAGTTTATTGAATAGGGGAGTGACATGGTGAGACCTACACTCTAGAAAATGACTTTGGCAGACATGGGGAGAAAGGATTGGAGAAAGGAGAAATTTGAGGGAGAGACATTACTTAGGAGATTATTGGCAATAATCAGGAAAGAGATAATAAGGTCCTGAAATAGAGTAGTGATGATGTGAATAGAAAGAGGGCACAGATGCCAGAGATGTTGTAGAAATAGAAATAATATGATTTCACAACTGATGAGAGGTGAGGGAATTTCAGGAGCTGAAGATGACAGGGAGACTGAACCTTGGAAAACTAGAAGGATGATGTTGTTTGTTGTTTGTTTTTCATTCTTGAAGAGGACCATGACATCAGGGTGATGTCATGATTTGCTGTGAATTGGATTTAAGTGACGGAGGGCTGTGCAAAGTCACCAATTGCACTCTCTCCTCCAGAGCCATTTGGTGATGGCCATGGGAGACCTTGGCCTTTTTAAGCTAATGTCTTTCATGGGTCTCAGTTTGCCTGAGCATGCCCATTCAGTGATTAAAGCTAGGTAAGAAATGAGGCAAAGAATGCTCTCAGTTACCTAGTCAAAAAATAAATGGATAGATTTAAAAAAATGAATGAATGAATGAATGAATGAATGAATGAATCTAGGAGGGAGAAACCATCAGGATTTCTGACCAAAACAGAAGCAATTGCCATCAAGAGGCCAAGCAATGGCCAAATGAGGCTTGGGTTGGGACCTATTATTGGCCAATCAGTGAGAACCAGTTATTTGGGTTTAAAGAATGGTCCTTAAAATAAATCTAGCCCCTACACTCCAAGATATCTTGTGAAGTTTCAGCAGGAATTTATACTCCTTTGAGCAGAGCACCTGCAGGTAAGGGTGTGATTCCCTGTATGGTATAGAGAGGGGAAGGGAGAAGAGGGGTGGGGAAGGAACGAGAAGGAAATTAAATGAGCTGGGGGCAGCTAGGTGGTGCAATGGATAGAGCACCAGCCCTGGATTCAGGAGGACCTGAGTTCAAATGCAGCCTCAGACACTTAACACTTACTAGCTGTGTGACCCTCGGCAAGTCACTTAATCCCAATCGCCTGACCAAAAAAAAAAAAAAAAAAAGAAAAAAAAAGAAAAGAAATGAGCTGTATTGCCCAACTGGACCTGGCCAGGGTTCCCAAAGGGACTACTGTTATTGTAAACACAATATTGATTGTTGTTTGTCTTTCATTCTCAAAGAGGACCATGACATCTGAGAGGTGATGCCATGACTTGCAGTGAATTGGATTTAAGTGAGGCAGGGCCCTGCAAAGTCTCCAGCCCCACTCTCTCTTTCCAAAAGGATGATACTGCCCTCAACAAAAATAGAGAATGTGGGAAGAGGGGTAGAGTTGCACAGAAAGATAATATAATGAGATTACAGCTCATCCTTTGGCACTCACTTTGCCCTAATCAAAAGGAAAAAGGGGAGATGGGACTCTTATTGGTCACTTCCCTGAAGCTTGAAGCTTACTCTAAAGAGGCACAAATTTTCTAAATGGCACCTGCATAGCTTTGGCTCTGGGTATTGAGGTCATGATTAGGTCATAATTTCCCAGAGGGCTTGATGTCTAGCTAAGGGTATAAAGACCTCATCTACAAGTGCAAAACAGCAGAAGTACTAAACACATCCTTTAATGATAACAATGGAAATAAAATTATATAATAAAAAAGACTTCTGAAGAAGAGATTTAAACTTAAATGGAAATTAAATAATATAATCCTAAAGGATTAGTGTACCAAAGGACAAATTATAGAAGTAATAGATTATATCATTAAAGAAAATGACAAAAATTAAATATCATCCTCAAACATTTGGGATACAAGCAAAGCAATATTTTACTTAGGGGTGAAAGTTCATATATCTGAACACGTTCATTAACAAAAGAAAGACTAGATCAAGGAATTGGACACACAACTTAAAAACTAGAGAAGCAACAAGCAAAAAAGAAAAAAAACTAAACCAAACAAAAAATAGACATTCTAAAAAATTAAATAACAAGTAGAATTTAAAACAAAAAAAATTTGAAATTATAAACCAAGGCAAATGTTCTCCCTCTCCCTCTCCATCTCTCTCTCTCTCTCTCTCTCTCTCTCTCTCTCTCTCTCTCTCTCTCTCTCTCTCTCTCTTTCCCCCAATAAGACTAAGACCAGGAAGAGAAAAATCCCTCTCTTCTGATGAAATAGGTAGCTTTTTTTTCTCTCTATCTTTTTTTTTTTTTTTTTTGCAGGGCAGTGAGGGTTAAGCAGCTTGCCCAGGGTCACACAGCTAGTAAGTGTCAAGTGTCTGAGGCCGGATTTGAACACAGGTCCTCCTGAATCCAGGGCTGGTGCTTTATCTACTGCACCACCTAGCTGCCCCAGCAAACGCTCTCTTCATGGAATTTAGATCTCTTTCCCCAAAGGGGAAAGGCTAAGGCCATTTCTCAAGATTTAAATCCCCTTCTTTCTAAAAGGAAGAAAATCAGAGAAAGATAATGCCTATAAAATCAAAGAAAGGTTTTTATTAAGCAGGGAAGAAAAGAAAAAAAGATTTAACATGCTGCATAGGTACTATCCAGCCTGTGCTAATAGGACTCTATTTTGTGGATTTGTATACATTTTGTTTTTTGGGCAGGGCAATGGGGGTTAAGTGACTTGCCCAGGGTCACACAGCTAGTAAGTGTCAAGTGTCTGAGACTGGATTTGAATTCAGGTCCTCCTAAATTCAGGGCCAGTGCTCTGTCCACTGCACCACCTAGCTGCCCCAGATTTACATACATTTTAAACAAAGACAGGTAAGGAATTTTGAAGGGTAAGGTGGGCTTAGAAAGGAATGAGTCAGTGAGTGCCATTCTTAAGGGAAGGGAGAGTGAGGAATTCCAAGGGTCAAGGATGTGGCCTTTGATACACAAATCAGAATGCATCCTTGGTGATAAGCAGCTCACAGTTCAAGGTTTTATTAGATCTCTCAAAAATAGCATAATTCTGGGGGCAGCTAGGTGGCACAGTGGATAAAGCACTGGCCCTGGATTCAGGAGGACCTGAGTTCAAAGGCAGCCTTAGACACTTGACACTTACTAGCTGTGTGACTCTGGGCAAGTCACTTAACCCTCATTGCCTTGCCCCCCCCCCAAAATAGCATAATTCTGAAAGCCCCATAACCAAAGTCAAGAAAGTCACTGAAGACAAAAAGATCATAAACAGTACATGGTCATAGTCTTATAACTTGCAGTCAGGTAAGTCACTGAAGATAGAAATATCTCTTGAAGGTCCATAAACCACCACCACTAAATAGTTCAAGATCTGCTTCAAATCTGGTATGAGCTTAATTTGCTTCAGTTACTAATTTCCAGCTAGGTTTACTCTAGTCAACACAAAATATTGTCAAGCAATTATGCTCCTTAGTCAATACAGATAATCCCCAACAAACACATCCATACGAAATGAGAAATAAAACTAAGAGCTTTCAAAAAATTAGTAAAAATGGCAAACTGTTAGCTAAGCTAATAATAAAAGAAAACCAAATTACTAAGTATTAAAAATGGAAAAAAAAGATCTACAAAAAGTGCTGAGGAAATTATTAGAAACCATTTTGCCTAATTATATGCCAGAAAAAATAACTTAAATGAAAAGGGTGTATATTTCCAAAAGTGATACTCAGATTATCAGAACATTAAAAAGAGAGAATTTTTTTTTGTTTTTTTTTTTTTTGTGGGGCAATGGGGGTTAAGTGACTTGCCCAGGGTCACACAGCTAGTAAGTGTCAAGTGTCTGAGGCCGGATTTGAACTCAGGTACTCCTGAATCCAGGGCCGGTGCTTTATCCACTGCGCCACCTAGCCACCCCCAAAAAGAGAGAATTTAAAAAACCCAGTGTCAGAGAAAGAAAAATTAAAAAGCCATAGATCAATTTCTCAAAAGGAAAATAGCAGGATCAGATGGTTTTACAAGAGGTAATACAAGATTTGACAAATAATTGTATGTGTGGGGTGTGTGTGTGTGTGTGTGTGTGTGTGTGTGTGTGTGTGTGTGTGTGTATGTGAGAGAGAGAGAGAGAGAGAGAGAGAGAGAGAGAGAGAGAGAGAGAGGAGTTGAGGATAATGTTGAGATTATGAACCTGGGAGACTAGAAGGATGGTTAGTGGTATCCCCACACTTTCACTTACTTCCTGGTTATTTTGTATATATCTTGTATAAGCCATATTTGTATGTGCATATGCTCTCCTCACTCTCTCAATAGAATGTAAGCACCTTGAGGGCAGGGAGTTTCATTTTTGCCTTTATATTCTGAGTATCTAGTACAATGTCTGACCCAGTAAACCCTTAATTATTGCCTATTGATGGATTGAATCAATGAAGTAATATTTGAATGTTATTAATAATTGAATCAATGGAGTAATATTTCCTAGGTATCTCTCTGAAAGACTTTTGGTGGCATTAACATGCTAAAATAGATTTCTGGGGATCAAAAACATATTTTGTGAATGACTTGACTATTCTCAACAATACTGTGAATGACTTGAATATTCTCAACAAATGATCCAAGACAATCCCAAAGGACTATTGATGAAACATACTATCTGCCTCCAAAGAAAGAACTGACATTGCTGGAATAGACAGAAGCATGCTTTTTCCCCCCACTCTCATTTTTTCTTTTAATCAAGTTTTCTTGTACAAAATGACAAATATGCTAATGTTTTACATAATCATATATAGATAACCCATATCAGATTGTTTGCTGCCTGAAGGAGGGGGGAGGGGAGAGAAGGAGGGATAAAAATTGGAACCCAAAACTATAAATCAAAATGTTTATTATAAGAAAAAATATTTTAATCTAGAAGCTAAGGCTTCATATGTATGTATGAGTCTTTGTGTATATGTGTTCAACCTTGACATGTATGCCACTAAATAAACCCAGTTCTATTTCTCAGCCTTCACTTTTGCTTTTCCTGAATGGAATGCATCTGAAATGGCACCATTAACTTAAACTCAATTAGCTTTGGGATCATAGAAATATTTTTATAAATATAGAAATATTGCTGCCAGAATCTGGACCTATTTTTGGCATCAAGGCTTTTTATAAGATAGTGAAAAAGAAGAAGAAATAGTCTTTGTATTTCTCATAAGCTCCACCCTTCAACATGATATTAACTGATCTGAATGGAACACACAGCCACATTGCTGTCTTCCTAGTGCATTGTTGATAATGGTTGGAGCAGCCTGGTCAAAAAAACTTTGGCAACTTTTTATTTTAATTTCCATAGCCTCTTGTTAATATGGGAGCACTTATGAATCCCACCTTGTACTATAGATATTTATCTAAATGTTTTATTCCCCCTTCTAAGACTTTCTCAGCTACTTCAAGATCTTCTTATACCCCACAATACTAGCCTCGTGCCTTGCATGTAGTATATGCCAAGTGATAATTGATTGAATCCATTATATAATTGATATCATATTTCTTGCCTTCTCAAAAGGGTGGGGATGGACAGGAGGAAGGAAGAGAATTTGGATTTGGTGAGGAGTTTGGTACTCTACCCTACAACCCTCCAATCAGGAGAAAGGAGGCTGAGAGAGGCAGTGTGCAGGCTTGGGTTGGCAGCATGGTGGTGAGTTTAGAAGTGATGAGCTTATTCTGGAAGGGGCATCTTGTTCTGTGGAGCTGAAACAAAACAGAGCAGCAGATCCTAAGTGGAGATAAACACATATACATAAAATGTTAATTTACAATACAAGGTAGCACACCAGGGTTATTTATACCAACAGTAATCACTATCATAGGTCAAGGAAGGGAAAGTTCACTGTGAGTTGTGCTAATCAAAGAAGACTTCATGGAGGAAGTGCTATGAATTGGGCCTTAATGAAGGGGTAGAATTCAGATGAGTTGAAAGGAATGAAGGCGGAGACGTTCTCAGTAAGGGGAATGGTAGAAATATGAGTATGATGAAAGGAATATTCAAGGCCTGTCAGAGGTTAACCTGAATAGAGAAGAGTCCTATATATTTAAACGTATATGTGGATATGTGTGCATATGTATGTATACACACATATATGTGTATATACATATGCATGCATGCACGTATAGAAAACATGGCTCCTCTATTCCCCTCTATTCCCAGAATATTATCAGCTTACAGAGAATTTTCCCTTCTACAGTGTATCACATATTTTCTTAAGAAATATAGTTGATTGATATATGACTTTGACATGAATATTACTCTGCCCCCAGAAGGGTAGAATCAGGTGCTACAAAATGATAAGCTAGTTTTTAATATTGAGATAAATTTCCTTTTCCTTATATGTAAGCCCAATATGTATCATTAGTTTTTCCATGTTGTTTATTGCACTAATGTTGGTATCTTGTAATTAGCTGAGGGATTATAGTTCTGGGAATTCATCTTAAATTCCTTAACATCAAGGTATATTATATAAGTGATATCACCAAAAAATTTTAGTAAATGGTTCATGTAGCAATTGATTAATAACATCAATGGAAAGATGAAAAAATTGATTTTCCACTCCAAAGTTTGAGATCGAAGATCCTTATGACTATGTTATTTGTTTGGGCCTTTTTTATTAGAATTGGCAAAAAAGAAAAATATCACATTATAAAATATTGGCTTATTTTTTTTCTAGGAATAATTCCATCCAATGGGAAAGTGGATCTGACTGTGACATTTGCACCATTCAGATATGGAACTGCAAGAATAAAACTGCAGCTGTGGGTTTCTGAGTTCAACTCTAGGCCTTATGTATGTACGTTCACTGGAACATCATCTCCTCAAATGGCTTTGAGGTACAAGTTCACTTGGTTGTTGTGTATTGATTATAGTTGTTTTTTAAAGTATTGGAACATTTTTTTAAACCTCTAAATTCCTTCAGGTTTTTTTAATAACATGGAGAGAATTGAATGCTAACACTAAACTATTTGAAGTGATGGGACTTATAAAATACTTTTTACAAGTATAGCATTAACTTATTTCATAATTGGACTTTTCATTCATCACTTTCATTTTTAAGCAACTCCAATACTACCTTTTTCACAAGGCAATCTTTTTTTGTTGGTGGTGGTGGTGAGGCAATTGGGGTTAAGTGACTTGCCCAGGGTCACACAGCTAGTAAGTGTCAAGCATCTGAGGCCGGATTTGAACTCAGGTACTCCTGATTCCAGGGCTGGTGCTCTATCCACTGTGCCACCTAGCTGCCCCTTCATAAGGCAATCTCAATCTATCTGGTTAATATCTGGTAAACTACCTAATGTCATCAATTGACTAAATGAAGCAGTGTGGCAGAGATCAGTCAATCAGTGTCCAGGCCAGTATCTGATTCTGAGAATTAGCAGAGGCACGGGTGGACGAGGGTGTCTCTGCATAAAAACATCCTGTAGGCCACAGAACCCTATGGGCAAAAATCTAGTTTATTGTTTTCTCCATTTTTCTCCAACTGTTTGTTCATCCTTGTTTCGAATGCCTATATTTCTCTCTCTATTGTTTCTATTGTCTCCGTTGTTTCCTATATTTCCTTCATTGGGAAGTCTTACGTTCAGCCATCGTTTCCCTGCCCTCAACAAATCTCCTTAGTGTAAATTGACCTTCCAGTGTGACATCTCTTCTATTTGCAGCTTGCCAGGTCAATTCAGGCTGTACTGTACTCATCAGGACTACTAGTCTATAATAGTTTAGCTCCATGGGAATGATGTTATAAAAGGGTAATTTGCTGAGCAGTGTAACTGGAGGGTTTGATAATGTTCAGACAAGCAACAGTCATAATGACTTCATTATAAAATGATATTAGATAGAACAGTGTTATAGAAAGTATACCCAAGCCCCTATTTTTCAGTCTGGAATTTCTTTAGATTTTTACAAATGATAATGGAAATTCTAGTCATAGAAATGCCTTAAAATAATTTGAAAAATGAAAAGAAATTACTATTTTTTTAAAATACAGAACTGGATACATACCCAGATCTCAAACCTATACAAATCATGAACCAAAATGCGCAGGGCATACAGAGAGTGTAAATCAAAACATAAATGTACAAAGAAACATAACCATTGGTTTATATTCTTATCATGACTTTGCCTTCCAAAAGTTCAAAGCATTTTGTGAGATCAAAGACCACTTTCAGCTTTGTACATTGCTTGATACATTTGGAAATTTAAAGGTCCAAAGTCGCACAACTAAAAAGCAGCAGAGAGGGGTCCTAACCTTGGTTTGGTAACTCCACGTCCAGTACTGTGTCCACTATGCTCTGACACTATCTCTCTGTCATTCACTGCCATCATTCCATCTGCCCCAAACAGCAGTCTTATTCCTTTTTCCATTCTCTGGTTTTCTTCAATATACGAGCATGGACAAGTTACTCAGGACAAAGTAAAATATGAAATTTGTTAGCTGCTACAGTAAACTTTACAACCTTTTGCATCTTTAAAAAAACCTTATATTTGCAATATGTTCTTTTGCTGCAATCACTTTGTTTATGTTTTTGTTTTTCCTGACCTGGCATTAAGCTCACAAGATTTTTACACATATTATCAAATTCTTTGTCTTCTTAGATACCTTCTCCTCTCTGTTTTTGTGTCACTGCTCTTTCCTGGTTCTCCTGTCTGATGGTTATTTCTCAGTCTCTTTTGTTGATTCTTCATCCATGTCACACTCATCATTAACCATGGACATACCCAAGTCTCTCTTCCAATTCCTCATCTCTTTTCATTCTGCATTACCCCACTTGATGATTATGTCAAATTCCATGGGTCCATGATTATTCCTGTGCAGATGTATATATACAGTTTTAGTCTCTGTTCTGAGCTATAGCTCTGCATGAACAACTGCAGGACTTTTCAAACTAGAAATCCTGAAGCAAATAGGGTGTAGATATCTAAAACTCAATATGTCCAAAACAAAACTCATTACCTCCTGAAATTCTCCCATCTTCTGACTTTTCCTATTCCTGTGGAGGGACCATGATCCTCCAGGTTGCAATATTGAAGTCACTATCAGCTACTCACTTTCACTAACCTCACACATCTAATCCATTTCCAAATGGTTTCATTTTTAACTTCACCACTCCTCTCCTTTGTGACCATATCATTCATTCTCACACCCACCAGCTGAGTTCAGACCTTCATTACCTTTCCCTTGGACAATTGTAGGAGCCTTCTAATTATTTTCCCTCCTCACTCCCACATGTCCTCCACTCATCTGCCAAAGTGACTAAGAGATAAATCTAATCATGTCATCCCTCTGCTAAATAAATTCTAGTGGCTTCTCATCACCTCTTTCTTCTTTTTGTTGCTCAGTCATTTCAGTCATGTTGGGCTTTTGTTGGCAAAGATACTAGAGTGGTTTGCCATTTCCTTCTCCAGCTCCTTTTACAGATGAGGAAACGGAGGCCAACAGGGTTAAGTGACTTGCAGTATCTGAGGCCACCTGACTCCAGGCCCAGCACTCCATCCACTGCATCACTTATCTGCACCCTCATCACCTCTAGGGTCAGATATAAACTCTTCTGGTTGATATTTAAAGGTTATCTTTGTAACCTAGTTTCTCCCACATTTCTAGTCTTCCTATACTTTCCTTCCCTCCACACATTTTAGCATCCAGCCATGCTGGCCTACTTGCAGTTCCTTAAAATACAACACTCCAAAGTGCCAATCACTGACTTTCCCTCCTGCCTTGAATACTCTCCATCCTTAGCTACACTTTTGTGTTTTCCCGGCTTCCTTCAAGGCTCATCTGGATTCTCATCTTTGGCAAGAGGCACTTTACCAGTTCCTCCAGCTGCTACCTTCTACTATGTAGAATTAGCTTGCCATATACTATGTGTGTATCTTTTGTGCACCTAATTATTTACATGTTTTCTGCCTCATTAGAATGTGAGCCCCTTGAGAGCAGAGACTATTTTTGTATTTCTTTGTATCTTCAGCACTTAGCACATGCCTGGAACATAGTAAGGACTTAGTAAACTCTTGCTGACTTAACTTGACTTTTTTTTTTTTTTTTTTTTTTTTTAGTGAGGCAATTGGGGTTAAGTGACTTGCCCAGGGTCACACAGCTAGTAAGTGTTAAGTGTCTGAGGCCAGTTTTGAACTCAGGTACTCCTGACTCCAGGGCCGGTGCTCTATCCACTGCGCCACCTAGCTGCCCCTTTAATTTGACTTTTTAATCACATTGAATATTGAGTGTCCCTTTGATGAACAATCCATTCTCCCCCCCCCCAAGTATAATCTTGATTATAGTCCATAGGTTTTTTTTGGGGGGGGTTAGGGAGGGGGTGAGGCAGTTGGGGTTAAGTGACTTGCCCAGGGTCACACAGCTAGTAATTGTTAAGTGTCTAAGGCCGGATTTGAATTCAGGTCTTCCTGAATCCAGGGCCGGTGCTATATCCACTGTGCCACCTAGCTGCCTCTCATAGGTTTTTTTGTTTGTTTGTTTGTTTGTTTGTTGTTGTTGGGGTTTTTTTCGGGGCAATGAGGGTTAAGTGACTTGCCCAGGGTCACACAGCTAGCAAGTGTCTGAGGCAGGATATGAACTCAGGTCCTCCTGAATCCAGGGCTGGTGCTTTATCCACTGCGCCACCTAGCTGCCCCCGCCCCCATAGGTTTTTGTTTTTGTTTTTCCCAGCAACAAACATTTATTTTATTTTCCAGTTACATGTAAGGGTAGTTTTCAACATTCATTTTCATAAGATTTAGAGTTCCAAATTTTTCTCCCTCCCTCCCTCCCTCCCTTTCCTCCCCCCTCCACAAGATTGCAATCCCCCATAGGTTTTTAATGGGATTTAAAGCAGGTAGGTTTCTAGACCGCTGAAACATGCTTATAAATTGGTTTGGATGTTTCCAAACCTTTCGTGACATGTGACCTGGTACAAAGGCATGTTACGGTGTTCCATCTCCATTTGGAAATTTATGTAATCTGGAACCATTCTGCTTCTTGGTATATCAACATATTAATTAGAGCTCATCATTCCATCAGTCACAATTGGACTTCCAGGTACAACAGAAGTAGAAAATCCCCCCAATATTTTTGAGTAGATGTCTTACAAGAGTGGTCTAGAACTCAAATAGAAATAGGAGCCATATAAACCATACCAAAGGATCCCTGTGGTCCTCATATTAACTTAGAAAACCACAAATGAACATTATGTATGTTTTATTGTATTTTTATTTATATTGTTAAATATTTGCCAATTACATTTTAATCTGGTTCCAGCCACACTCGGGAGTATTACTAGCCCCATTCCCGGGAAGCGTTTTTGATACCTCTGTCATACAATGTGAGGAAGATGGCAAGATCTTGCAGGCTCACCTAGATTTCTTCTGACAACAGTTTTGGTATAACCTTGAATGAAAAAGTGAGTTTTGTCAGCAAAACATTATCTTTTTCCAGTCTTTCAGTCTTTATATTTTCTTGACTCTGACAAGTATTTTTTTTTCTTCATAGCAATGTTAGTCAGTCAATTAGCTTTTTTTTGGGGGGGGGACAATGAGGGGGTTAAGTGACTTGCCCAGGGTCACACAGCTATTAAGTGTCATGTGTCTGAGGTCAGATTTCAACTCAGGTCTTCCTGAATCCAAGGCTGGGGCTTTATCCGCTGCGTCACCTAGCTGTGCCCAGTCAATTAGCTTTTATTAAGTACTTACTATGTGCCTAACAATGTGCTAAACAACTAAGAATATATATATGTATATATATGTATATGTATATATGTGTGTGTGTATTTATATTTATATAAATAGAATGAAGGATAAATCTCAAAGAGTTTGCTTTCTAATGGGGGAAGATAATATATAAAAGGAAGCAGTAAAGGGGTCAAGATACCTGGGCATGGTAGAGGACAGAGTTGGCCTGGGCATCTTCCTTACATAGAGGTTTTGGGAGGAACAATCCAGTCGGAGGGAAGAGTTGCAGGGGTGGAGAGTACGTCCAATGAGTGAATTCCAGGACTGGAGTTAGAGAGGCCTGAGGATGAAGAGCTAGGGATATTGGGGCTTCTCCGTGGTAGCAGAAGTCTAGAAGCCAACCTAGAGAGGAATGGTTAGCATTTTCTTCTGTTGGTTTACTCACTGTTCTAATTTCAAGAAGCTTATTCTGCATTGTAGAGGTATCAGCAGCTACTTCAGCTGCCAGGTCTCTCTGGTCTTTGCTGGGTTTTTTGAGGATTAATAAGGCTATTTTGAAGTAATAGCGTGTTGGTTCATGGCATTATTTTTCATTTGTGGATGAACTTTCTTTTAAAACCTAATTGGGGGCAGCTAGGTGGCGCAGTGGATAAAGCACCGGCCCTGGAGTCAGGAGTACCTGAGTTCAAATCCGGCCTCAGATATTTAACACTTACTAGCTGTGTGACCTTGGGCAAGTCACTTAACCCCAATTGCCTCACTGAAAAAAAAACACCAAAAAAACAAAAAAACCAAAACCTAATTGAATCCTTTAAAACTCTCCAAAAATCTAGAGACTTTCCTCTCTTCTGTAATAAATGACACTTATTCTCAAAAGTTCTCATCATTTCCACACCAGCAATCATTTTCAGTTATTTTAGAATAGCATTTTTCAGCTTTAGAATAGCATTTTATTCCTTTAGCTCCTCCACCTTTTAAGGAATAAAATTATCATTAGTCCAAGCCAAAAAAAATGAACTATGCTGCTTTTGACAGAGATAGAGCATTAGCAGATATTTGTATGACTGCAGTTCCTAATCGCTATGATATCGTATCCCCACCTCAGACTTGTAATCTATTTCCTGAACCACTCATGTATGTCCTCTTTTTGGCCAGGTGATATAGAGTTCTGAATATCTATATCATTGGCAGTCTTCAGAGAGGGACTGCTTATATAATAGTGGGAATTTCTTTCTAGTTGGATTCTAACTATATTGATCTCGATAGAAATGCCTTCTGTCATGCTTTCATCTTCATTTCCTAGATTCCCTCACATGTAGATGTCTTCTTGACACGTGATGATTCATTTTTTCCTATCCTATTCCTCTTGAAAGAGACATACCCCTCCAGAGCCATATTCCAGTCCTGGGATCTTCATCTTACTAAGTCTTAAAGACTTATGAGGTCAAATTTACCTCCTTTCATTAGGATTGTTCTTTTTTTTTTTTTTTTTGAGGCAATTGGGGTTAAGTGACTTGCCCAGGGTCAAACAGCTAGTAAGTGTTAAGTGTCTGAAGCCTGATTTGAACTCAGGTACTCCTGAATCCAGGGCCAGTGCTTTACCACTGCGCCATCTAGCTGCCCCAAGATTGTTCTTTTGTGTATAGATATTTGAGGCCATGGGTTTATTGACATCTGCTTTTCTTAGATTTTGCCTAATGTAATTTTTTGTTTGGTTGGTTTTTTTGGTGAGGCATTTGGGGTTGTGACTTGCCCAGGGTCACACAGCTAGTGGGTGTCAGGTATCTGAAGCCGGATTTGAACTCAGGTCTTCCTGACTTCAGGGCCAATGCTCTATCCACTGCGCCACCTAGCTACCCCCATGTGATTTTTAAGGGCATATCTATTGCTAATTTTTTTTCCTTTTCTTCTAAATTTTGTATCCAGCTTGATAGAAGTTTGTAGGTAATCTGATGTTTCCTCCCTTTCCTTTTCAGTTTAAAGCTTTTTTGGTTAAATTTGTGAGATTTGGCAAAAACATTCCTACCAGCCCTTGTTAGTTACACTCCATCCTTGGCTAGGAGACTGTCATTGTATATTTTAAGTATTGGCCAATAAACCTAAATCCTATTTTCAGGCATCATTTTCTGTGAACCAATGTTAACAGAACCAGCTGTCTGCTTCCTAAATGTGTCTTTCTCTTCTGACATTGTTGCCTTTTCTTAACGGCATGATGAAAACACCATCTGTGCTCCTAAAATCTCTAGTTTCTTTTTAAAAAAATATCCAGTTACTTACTAAAGATTTAATAATCCTTAGTAATGCTTTCAAGATTATTTTAAGATCAAATATAAAATCCCCTATTTGGCTTTTAAAGCCCTTAATAACCTGACCCTTTCCTAAACTTAACTTCTTAGAATTTACTCCCCTTTGTGTACTTTACAACCCAGTGACACTAGTCTTCTTGCTGTTCTCATAGAAGATGCTCCATCTCCTCATTCTGTGCCTTTCCATTGGCTGTCCCCTATGCCTGGAATACTTTCCCATTTTACCTTGTGGCTCCTTTTAAGTTAATATCTCTTTTTCAACAAGCCTTTCCTGGTCACTATTCATGCTATTGCCTTTCCTCTGAAATTACCTTTAATTAATCCTCTGTAAAGCTTATTTTTACATAGTTGTTTGCATGTAGTCTTCCCCGAATCAATTTTGAGTTCTTTCAGAGAAAAGACT
This sequence comes from Dromiciops gliroides, assembly GCF_019393635.1. NCBI lineage: Eukaryota > Metazoa > Chordata > Mammalia > Microbiotheria > Microbiotheriidae > Dromiciops > Dromiciops gliroides. Next base: position 388,158,587 of record NC_057863.1, read on the forward strand.
TGTTTTTGCCATTTTTTCGTATCCTCAGAACTTAGCACAGTGCCTGGTATATATGGCAAGCACTTAATAAGTGCTTGTTGACATCACTCAACTTTTTTACCAATATTATTTGTACCCACATGAATCACTAGAAATATGTAGTAAACCATCAGGTCTCCCGTCTTAGGAGAGTCTCCATAATATATTGAATACAGATGCAGGCAAGGCTGTAGATTTCTCTCATTATTATTAGGTCAACAAATAGTTGCCTCTGTACCCCTCAGCAAGGAGTCACTAGATGACACTACTTGTCTCTTTCCTTTGATCCATAACAAATGATTTCTTACCAACATTACCTGAAGGACAGGTTGCTCTTTCCCTCCTTAGAGAATGGAAGTCTCTCCTCTTTGGAGAAAAAACCAAACAAGCCTAAAATGTTATATATTACACAGTCCTGCATACCCTGCTACCTTTTTTTTTTTTTACCTTTTTAGAAACTTTTCTTCTCTGTTTTTATGTTTAAGCTTTTTTTTCTTTTTTTTTTTAATCATTTCATTCTCTCTGATACTTTGTAGAGAGGTATTCTTCAAACCTCCTTAAATATCCTTCTAAAGAGGAGACAGGTCTTCATTCCTTGGATGAAACAGACTTGATATAAACATTTTTCCAGTCACCCAGTAATCCATGACTTTTCCCTATGGTTCTCTAGCTAATTCAGTCAATTGTTAAATCCTATTGTTACACCATAGCCAATTTCATTTGCATATGTTTCCTCCTTTCTACTACTATAGCTACCACCCATTTTAGTCTCTGAGTAGTTTTCATCTGTAAGGTTGTAATATCCCTGAACCACATTCCAGCCTCTACCTTTTCTAATCTGTGTGTCATGCCACAGCTAATACAATCTTTGGAAGGCATAGGTATGATCACACCTTCCACACTGAGTCTCAAATAACCATTCCTTGGATGAAACAGACTTGATATAAACATTTTTCCAGTCACCCAGTAATCCATGACTTTTCCCTATGGTTCTCTAGCTAATTCAGTCAATTGTTAAATCCTATTGTTACACCATAGCCAATTTCATTTGCATATGTTTCCTCCTTTCTACTACTATAGCTACCACCCATTTTAGTCTCTGAGTAGTTTTCATCTGTAAGGTTGTAATATCCCTGAACCACATTCCAGCCTCTACCTTTTCTAATCTGTGTGCCATGCCACAGCTAATACAATCTTTGGAAGGCATAGGTATGATCACACCTTCCACACTGAGTCTCAAATAAAATACGTAAGTCCTTAGTCTGGCGTTCAAAGTCCTCTGTAATTTGATTGTTTCCTACCTTTCTAGACTTAGTTCATATTACAATTATTCATTTGTTCTAAAGTCAAGGCAAACTAGATTACTCACTGTGTGAAAAGGTGTCCTTCCCTTCCTTGCCTCTGTGTCTTTATGCATACTATTTTACCTGCTCCCTTTACTCATTCAAGGTCTAGCTCTTGTGCTACCTAGTCATGCCAATTCCCTCAGATAGAATTGATGTTTCCTTTAAAAATTGGCAAATTTGATAAAATTAATTTTTTTTAAATTGACACATTTTTTAAAAAATTTGGCTACCAACAATGATTTATATTTATAAGAAGTACTATAAAAAGCTATCAAGTTTGCAAATGAACTGAAAATAAGGTGGGCTGATCATATAGTGGGAATAAGCAGACATACAGGCAACCCTAAGATGCTATAAGATCAAAAATAGGGTCTTCAATTTATTGTGTAGTTCTTTTGTGGAAGATTTATGGGAAAATATGACTAAGACTGGCCATAGATAGGAAGTCATGGAGGAAGTTTGATCAAGTTGATAAAGTACCCACTTTGATGACATTATGTATCTTTCAGTGTCTCCAAGTAAAGTGATTAATTGCAAGGTAAAGGCTAAAAATCCACAAGCACAAACAAGTGCAGAAATTTATAAAGTGTCAAATGGTTATTAAAAATGATAGGATCCTAAACCAGAAAGTGCTGACACTGAGCTTCCTAATCTAAAATAATCTCTGGTTCTAGCTCCGCAGTGGAGAAAAGGACTTCTGTTGGAAAACAGTGGCAGCCAGCCGTGTCTGTGGGAAAGAAGACATGCACTTCTGTGTGGTTTAATGGGGAAAACATGATGACCTTGAAATTAGAAGCCCTAGGTTCTAGTCTCACTTTTGCTACTTACTAGCTGTGACCTTGGACAAGTCACTTCCCCTGTTTGGCTTAAGTTTCTTCATCTTTAAATTGAGAGTGCTGGATGAGATGACCTTTTAGGTATTTTCTAGCTTTAGTAAGTAATACATGATTTTTTGCTTCTTGCTTTACTACACTTCCTCCGTTCAAGAAGCTCTAGGACATGAAAACAAACAAACAAACAGATGAAGTTCTGGGATGCCCTTGTTCCAAGGAAGAGCCAACTGCTGAAATTCCATGGCCCCACCATATTTCCCCTGCCTCAGTTAAACACATCAGTGACATACTGGTCCACGATACATGCTCAGAGCTTCATTAATTTCTTCCCAAATATATCAGTGAAACAACTTCTTCATAGGATTTACTAGAAGAGCTTTACCCTGTGGAAGATATTTGCACATTTTTGTACTAACTAACATTTCTGAATCGACTCTATCCCCTCAGCATCCCAGAATAAACAACCCCTTTAAGCCTAGGTGGTGGTCTTTCCACAAGATCCTTAGGTGTTTTACAATTACAGAATATTGTTCTGCACTCATGTGTATATCCCTTTTCACAGTATCTCTCAGAAATGTGGTGGGCAGTGTTTTCCATTTCCATTCCAGGGTCTTAAGATAAAAATGTAATTTCTTTAACTTTCAAAACATCAGTATAGACATTTATTATGCAAACTATTTCCTACCAGTTGCATTGTTTTGTTTACTATTTTTTTTCTTTAAAGGTACAAAAAACAAATAGGCCTGAGTGTCTAATTTGATATATATGGATAGAATGAAGAGTGCCAATTTTAGTAAATGGCAAATAGATTGAAATGTTTTCTGAGGGCTTTTTCCTGTTTTGGTTTTTTTTTTTTTTGGTGAGGCAATGGGGGTTAAGTGACTTACCCAGGGTCACACAGCTAGTAAGTATCAAGTGTCTGAGGCTGGATTTGAACTCAGGTCCGCCTGACTCCAGGGCCGGTGCTCTATCCACTGCGCCACCTAGCTGCCGCCCCCCCCCTTTTCAGTTTAGACATAGGGATGAGTATTGTGCAAGGTCTAGAAGGTTATCAGGAAGAAGCACTCTTGGGTTGTTATGGTAATGTAGTATCTATTGTTCTGAATCACAGGTTAGAAGATTTTCAGAAATTAAATGATCTCTCCAAGAAAATTCTAATTCCTCCTGAAAAGACATACATAATTGTATCAAAGAAAATGCCATCTGAAAAGGCCAGACCTCCAAAAGTTAAGGTAAAATAGCAAATACTCCTAAATGCCCTTTTTAATTATCAAAAGGAATAATACAAATAGGTGTGTTGTTTTGGGGGATTTTTTTTACCATTTACTGTGTCCTATAGGAAATCGAATACAAAGACTTGAGATTTCCAGTAAATTTATCCAATCCTTTTGCTGTGGCAAGCGTTTTAAACCAAGAAGCAGGAAAATTGAAGATTAAAGAATTAAGAGAAGGTAAGGTGGTTCATCTCACAGAATTTAATATTTCTGAGAGAGGTGAAAGAATGACTGCTTATCCCATCTATGATGGATGCAAACAAACTTGGTTTTGGCCGTTTTGTTTTGCTATGAACATGTGCTTCCTTTTTGCAAATAATTCTCATTTGATTAATGCCCTAATAATTGTTTAATACTATCTGCAGTTTTGTACCATGGTGATGAATTATCCAAGACGAGACAAATGAAAGAAGCTTTGTTTTTACAAAAAGTCAGATGGGATGCTGTTGAAGAAGCAGAAAACCATCTTAAGTGGTAAATGTCAATCATATGTGATGGATCGTTTTTAGATGACGACTTGTATATCTGAATCACAATAAGATGTAATGACTGTTAGTATATTTAATCACAAATATAATTATTCTCTCCCATATCTCTCCCCATTTTTTTAGCCCTTTGATTTCAGAGCACTTTGTTTATTCAGAATAAATCAATGTGGCCAAATTGTGTTTCCTAGGAAACATGAACAAAATGGTAGCCTGACTTGGGTGGGAGATGGAAGGCAGCTTCTCTGAATATGACCTAGAAAGGCATCCAGAGCCACTGCAGCTGGCATTGACTTTCTTGACTCGGGGTGTATCCTCTTTCATACATACCCCCAAAGTGTTATGTCCCTGGCCCACACTGTGCCTCGGTTGCCTGCTACCTTGACTTGGAGCAACTCACATTCTATTCTGACATGGGAATTTGAGCCAAGAGCCCCTTTAGAAATGTGTGTGCTGAGGAGTTTCACAGAGTGGTATGCAATTCCTTCCATTTGATTTAGGTGTTATTTCCTAGTTATACTTTGTGGGCAATAGTAAAATGTATATGAAAACCCTACTTTCACTAGAAGAATACAATTACATGTTTCTGTGTGTGAGTGGTTGGGTATGCTATGGCAGTGGATAGAGCCCAGTCAGGCCTAGAGTCAGGAAGACCTGAGCTCAAATCCAGCCTCAGACACTTACTAGCTGTGTGACCCTGGACAAGTCACTTAACTGCTGTTTGTCTCGAGTTTCCTCATCTGTAAAGTGGACATAATAACAGCACCTTCTTCCCAGGGTTGTTCTTTTTGTTTTGTTTTGTTTTGGGTGAGGCAGTTGGGGTTAAGTGACTTACCCAGGGTCACACAGCTAGTAAGTATCAAGTGTCTGAGGCCAAATTTGAACTCAGGTCCTCCTGAATCCAGGGCTGGTGCTCTATCCACTGTGCCACCTAGCTTCCCCCTCAGGGTTGTTAAGAGGACCAGATGAGATCATGTAAAATGCTTAGCACAGTACCTGGCACATAGTAAATGCTATACACATGTTATTATTTTAATAATAAAAGCTACAATTATTCATCTAAAGGTAACATTAGAAACTCTTTAATAGAATTAGACAGTCATTAGACAAGAAATGCCCCTCAAGTGGGTTACCAAGTCTATTCCTTTGCTTTCTAACATCCCAGACAGATAGGAATCAATTTTAGGAGTATAGATCATCTAGTTGAATCCCCTAATTGTATGGATGGAGCAGCTGAGGTCTACCGAGGTTAAGTTGCTTGCCCAGAGCTAATTCACTATAGTTAGTTATTGCCAGAGGCAGGACTGGTTCCCAGGACCCCTGACACTCAAGCTGGTATTCGTCCTACCTGAACACTCTGCCTCTCTCTAATCAGTTGCACCAATTAATATTCATCACAGTCAGGGGAAATCCTTCATCTCCTTGTTCTTTTCTCTGTAACACTGCAGCATCCCTGGTGTCTCTGCAGGAACCTGTCAGTAACAGAAGATAGTTATTAGAGAGATCATCAGCCACAGATGGCTCTCCTCTAAGCAACATGAACCTACTGTTTCTCTCAGTCTGTCTTACCTTTTAGCATGTTCACCTTTGTAACTGATGAAATCTCTTTTTCTCTTGGGGAGTCTCTCCTGTATCATTTCTACATGCCTTTTTAGCTGGGGATTATACATAGGAAATTTTAAATGTAAAATTTGACTTTAATTCAATTACTGGCATTTAAGAAATTCCTTTTAAGGATAGAATCTTTTCCCTCTCCATTACAGGCAGGTGCATATTGGTAGAGATGCCATCACTTACAGATATAAAATGGAACATCAAGAAGAAGTGAGAAGATTTTGGGACCACTATGAGGTCAGAATTTCTGGAAATTTTATATGAAAAAATCGACATTTAGGAGGATAAGTACATTTTGTTAAATATGTGTGTTTTATTTTTTAAAAGTTTATTTCTCAGCTAGATTTGGGGTCCATATAATGTGATCCAGTGGATTTTTTCCTCCCTTGCTTTTATTCAAGCTATAAAACATACTATTTATTTGCCTGAATTTTAATGTTTTTCTCTGAATAAAGTCTTTGTTCATATTGGATTCACACATGAGTTTAATAAGTTTCAGTTTTTACATTTTCTGAGTACTATTTTGAAAGTAAAATTCAAACATCCCCTACTGTAATATCATAATTACTAATTTTTTCATTATATATTATTAGCAACGGTTTCACAGGAAAGGGAACCCAGCTGGTGCTACACACTGGAGCTGAGTTAAAGGCTCCCACCCAATCTGGTTTAGGGAAAGAACACATATTTAACTTAGCTTAGAGATGCTTTAAGCACCAGTGTACCCTTGTCAGACTATGATGTTCATTGTGCAGCTTGTGGGAAGCTGAGGGAGTGACAGACAAGTAAGCCTCCAAAAAGTGAGCCAGTTGAGGCTGGACTACAATCATTGGGTTTTTCCTCTGCCTCCTTCAGAATTACAGTTATGCCTTCCACATGATGGGGGTTAGGGGCATGGCACCCCAGCCAACTGGAAAATCTGCATAAAATTTTTTGGCCCTCTTTTGTACCAGAGAAAAAGTCTGAATTATTTTTCTCTTTCTTTCTTTCTTTCTTTCTTTCTTTCTTTCTTTCTTTCTTTCTTTCTTTCTTTCTTTCTTTCTTTCTTCCTTTCTTTCTTTTCCTTCCTTCCTTCCTTCCTTCCTTCCTTCCTTCCTTCCTTCCTTCCTTCCTTCCTTCCTTCCTTCCTTCCTTCCTTCCTTCTTTCTCTTTCTTTCTTTCTTTCTTTCTTTCTTTCTTTCTTTCTTTCTTTCTTTCTTTCTTTCTTTCTTTCTTTCTTTCTTTCTTTCTTTCTGCAGGGCAATGAGAGTTAAGTGACCTGCCCAGAGTCACACAGCTAGTAAGTGTCAAGTGTCTGAGGCTGGATTTGAATTCAGGTACTCCTGAATCCAGGGCCAGTGTTTATCCATTGCACCACCTAGCTGCCCCTCTTTTTCTTTTCTAGGGTGTTTACAATACCTTATTGTAAATTTGGGTTGATATTATATAATACTAAACATATATTTTATGCATTTCTGAGTTTCTAAACTTTTTCTGTGTCATCTTTCCCTTTGTGTATCATCTGCGACTTCCACAAAACTCCCCCCCAAATCCCATTTAATTTCTTATGCTTGGATAAAACACTGGCCCTGGATTCAGGAGGACCTGAGTTCAAATCCAACCTCAGACACTTGACACTTACTAGCTGTGTGACCCTGGGCAAGACACTTAACCCTCATTGCCCCACCAAAAAAAAAATCTTATGCTGACTTGCAATATATTGAAACCATGATGGGAAAAGTTGTGACGTGAAAGGGATAACTGTACACCTACAAGAAAGGCAGCCAAAAACTTGTGGCATGTCTGTGTTTTCCTGGGTGTCCTGTATGGTCTGTGATCAGATCCTGCATTGCCCTGAAGACAGAGTATAGTTGAGAGGAATCTAAGTGGTAACAATGTGTCTTGCAGATTTTGCCTGAGAGCTGCATATTGATCCTCTACAACTAAACTCTGTCCCTCATTCCTGGGAAAGAAGTCCTAGAAGTCGATATCTTATGAGGCATGTAACTAAAATAATAGAAAAGAAACAGCTTGCTCTGCTAATTTTGTCACACATAGATGTTAAAACATCCAAGCTGTTGTCATCAAGATTTAGTGAATATACATATTATTGTATTTATATTGAAGTCTACAGTGTTTAATCATAAAATGGGTGAACACCCCCTTCTTTTTATTCTAGTCCCCTAAGGAAGAATCTCTTATCTCCAAAAAAATTGTTAATTCTGAGAAGTTAGAATTTTTTATTTCAAATCTAGTTTCCAAATGCTACCTACTAAAGTTTGCCTTGAAATACAGGCCATACTAATACAACTTTCCAGTTCTTCAGTGTGGTTGAAAAGGACAATTAGGACAGAATAGTTCCTGTCCCTGAATGACAAATTAAGACTTTTCTCCCCCTAATGGCACCTAATGATGGAGAATAGATGGGAGAGAGGAGAGGCTGGAGGCAAGTGGACCAAATAGGAAGCTATTGTAGTAATCCAGGTGAAAATGATGGCAGGTGGTTCTGTGAGTGAAGAGAAGGGGATGCATATTAGATGTGTTGTGGAAATAGAATTTGCCAGACTTTGCCACTGATTAAATATGAGGAGTGAAGACAAGGGGAAAAGTACAGGTGTGAACCTGAGTGACTGGAAAGATGGCAGTGGCCTTAGAAGAAATAGGGAAGTTAGGAAGAAAATTGGGAGAATGATGGAATTTGTTTTGAACACACTATTTGAAATGCTTTTTCTGGCATATGGATGAGTAAGGGAAAGAGCTCCACAGTGTCAAGGCAGGGCCTAGTATTCAGTGAGAAAAGAAAGGACAATAATAAGAGAAAGATAAAACTTATGCCTGAACTTGTAAAGGCCTGCCAAGTTCAAATAGATATTGTCAGTTCCAACTTCCAGAAAAGGAGAGAAATAATTCAGAGGTACAAAAAGTCAATATCCTTGATTTACATCATGATGTCTCACTCAGTTGAATAAGTTGTGGTCAGCTTTCCTCATTGATGGACTATCCATTTGACTCCCTTTGACTTCCTGTGGTCCCCAGAGTGGGCATCATAGGTTTCCTAAAATAGGAACAATGGTGCCTAAGTTTCCTGAAATTCTTGTGAGGACTTTCAGATACCTAAGTAATGCTTTCCTAGATACCATCCTCTATTAAAAAGTAAGATACCCTCTGAGTTCCTATCAATTTAATTATCCCACAATTTAAATTCCTTCATTAAGTGTGTCAAATTAGAGTGGCCTTGTGGATTGACCATCCTTTTTCACTACTCCTAATAGGAACTCCTTGAGAGCGTTTGATTTCCCCCTTCCTGTTTTTATTCATTTTAAGCAGAACCCACACTTTATCTACTCTGTATAGAACCATAATATTATTTTTTTTAAAGGTAGCAAGAGGAGACCCTGTTTTGGAAGAGGAATTTCAACGCCTCAGTTCAGAAGTTATTAATGCACGAGTCTATCGAAAATTAGAAGAGGTATTTTCTTTCACTTGTTTGACGTGTTATTGTTGGACATTTGTATGTTTATGTCTAACATATAATTCTTTCACTGAATCCTTTTTTCTAGGAGACATTTACTTCAATATTGTGTTACTATCCTTTCATTTTTGGCCAATTGATTAACAAGCATTTACTAAGTACCTACCATGTATCAGGCACTGTCCTTGGTGCTAGGGAACCAAAGACAAAACTAAAATCAGCTCTACACTGAGGAGCTTGTTATAGTCTATCAGAAGAGACAACATAAACACACACACACACATAGGTATATATGTACACATGCACACATACATATATACATATATGTGTACATATGTGTATGTGTATATTTATATACACACATATATATGTATGTATATAAAATAGATACAAGGTGACTTGTAGGAGAAGGCAACAGCAGCTGGGGGAATCAGGAAAAGCTTCCTTTAGAAAGTGATTCTTGAGTTGACCCTCCAAGAAAATTAGCTATTCTGAAAGATAGAGATGAGGAAGGAGTTTATTCCAGGCATGGGGGCTAATGCAAAATCACAGAAGTAGGAGATTGAGTGTCATGGATAAGGAATAGTAAGAAACCCAACTTGGCTAGACCACAGTGTGTGTGTGTGTGTGTGTGTGTGTGTGTGTGTGTGTGTGTGTGTGTGTGTGTGTGTGTGTGTAGAGAGAATGAGGTTTAATATGGCAGAAGAGGTAAATTAGGGCCAGATTGTTAAGGACTTAAAATGCTAACCAGAGGAGTTTATATTTGATTTTAGCAATGAGAGGGAACACTAGAGTTTATTGAGTTAAGGAAATTATAATGGTCAGATTTATGCTTTAGGAAAATTACTTTGGCAGCTGTTGAGGACAGATTGAAGTAGAAAGAGACTCAAGGGGAAGGAGAACAACTAAAAGGCTATTGCAGTAGTCTGGCTAGCAGGAGGTGATAAGGGCCTTTACTGAGGATGTGGCTGTCTCAGGGGAGGAAAGGAGATGGTAGCAAGATATGTAGAAGTAGAAATGACAAAATTTGACTATTAAGAGGATATATGCACTGAGAGTGAGCAGTTACAGTTGCAAAGCTAGGTAAAGGATGATGGTGCCCTTAACAGAAACAGAGGGGAAGAAGGGGGTAAGTTCAAGGAGAAACATATTGAATTCAATTAGACTGAACATCTGTGAGAAGCATTTACAGGACATCCAGTTCAAACGTGTCCATTAGGCAACTTATGTTGTAGTTCTGTAACTCAATAGAGAATCTAGAGCTGAAAATACAGATCTGGGATTAGCATGGTAATAATAAACTCATGATAGCTAGTTAGTTCCCCCAGAGAGAGATTAAATAGGAAAGAGTAGGAAAAGAAAAGGAAGGGAAGGGAGAAGAAAAGAAGATGGCTCAGAACAGAGCCTTGAGGTATACCAATAATTAAGAGGTGTCATATGGGTGATGATGCAGCAAAGGAGACTTAGGAAGACTGATCAGACAAGTAAGAGGAGAACCAAGGAAGAATAGTGTCATGAAAATGCAGAAAGAAGAGACTATCCAGGAGGAGAGAGAGTAATCGGCAGTTTCAGATGCTACAGAAAGGTCAAGAAGAGTGAGGGTTGAGAAAGGTTATTAGGTTTGCCAATTAAAGATCATTGGGGACTTTGAAGAAAGAAATTTCAGTTGAATGATGAAATAATCAGATTGCAAAGGTTTGAAAAGCAACTGACAAAAGAAATGGAGGTAACTTGTAGATAGCAAGGGAGTAGGGATACAGGACAATAGCTTGAGAGGGTAGTAGGGTCTAGTGACTTTTTTTAAGGATGGGAGATTTGGATGTTAGATGGCAGCAGGGAAAGAGCCAGCAGAAGGGAGATATTTAAGATTAGAGAGGGGGGAATTATAGTGTTGGGGGGGGGCTTTTGCTAGAGAAAACAAGAGGGAATGGAATCAAGGGTACATGTTGAGCGGTTGACCTTGGTAAGGAGAAGGGCCACCTCCTCATCAGAGACTGGAGTAACAGAGATGAGAATGGAGGAAATGTCAAGGGATTGTGAAATGAAGAGGAGAGAAGAGAACAAATGGCTTTTAGTCTCTCTATTTTTTCATTCAGTTGGATTTGCTTTACTGTGTCTTGGTTTCTCATAAGGTCACTAGCTTCCATTTGTTCAATCCTAATTCTTAGGCAATTATTTTCATCAGACAGTTTTTAAATCTCCTTTTCCATTTGGTTTTTCAAACTGTTGACTTTTTTTCTCATGACTCTCCTGCATTGCTCTCATTTCTCTTTCCATTCCTTCCTCTCTTTCTCTACATCTTCATTCTATCTCTCCTACTTTCTCTTCAAAGTCCCTTTTGAGAGCTTCTATGGCCTGACACCAGTTTATATTTTTCTTGGAAACATTGGATGTTGGAGCTTTGACCCTGTTATTATCTTCTTCTTCTGAGGATGTATTGTGGTCTGTCTTTTCCCCCAAGAAGTTTTCGATGGCCTTCTGCTTTCTCTGCCTACTCATCCTAGCTTACTATTTCTTGGCTTTTTACTCCTTCTTAAAGTGTAGAGCTGCTTCCAGGACACACTGTTCATACTACAGCGTGACCCAGGGGGTGAATGGGCTTCTTCTCAGCCTGCCTGGTTTGTGAGCAATCATGGCCGCTTTCTCTTTGACCGGGAAACAGAAGTCTGATTGAACTCTGATTCTCTATGGTCAGAAGCTTGGTGTGCTTTTGCCCCTCCCCCACTGGGCCACCACCACTCGATTCAGCCCACTGGTTCAGAGCCAGGGCGCTTTGCCCCAACTCCAGTAGATACTGCCTCCACTTCACCCCGGCCTACTGCTGAACCCCCTCACCAGTCTATGATTGGAGCCTCAGAAGCTGCTGGTGCAGAAGACTCTGACTGGCGCCGGAAGCAGGCACACTGAGCTGTTCAGCCTGATGAGTAGGTGATCAGAATTGCCCTCTTTTGCAGAGAAATAGTCTCACTCTGTTCTTATGTGCATTAGGCTGTTCTGGGTTTTGGGTTTTTTACCACATTATTTGGGCGTGAGTGAACCGGTTTATCAGGAGCTTTTGGGAGTCACAGCCTCTCCTCCGCCATCTTGCCTCCCTATTCTCTCAATAAAGTCTTAGATGTGGTCTTTAGGATGATACTTGAGGAGAGAATATTTGGAACAGCCGCTGTTGGGAATGGAATCAAGAATCAAAGAGGAAGAAAAGAATTACTTTGCTCCAGTGAGAGCCCAGTTGAAGTTAGATAAATTTGTGGCAGACCCTGTCAGCACAGTTGCTTGCCTTTCAGTAGCTTCATTTGGCAGCACATGAGTGGGAGTAGAGGAAACAGATGGTGAGGGTGACCCAGGCTTGTATTTCTTTTCTTTTCTTTTTTTTTTTGGAGACACAAATAGCAGTAGCATGAGGGAACAGGATTCTGGTGTAGAGGTTAATATAGAGCTCAACTGTATAATTTAAAGGTAAGTTTTGGGAAAGGAGGAAAGGAAAATAAGAACAAGGTTGATGACCTTTGAAAGTACTTAAGAATGGAGAGATTGGAGGCTATGGTGAGTGAGGATCAAGATTAGGGTTAGAAAAAATAAGGCAAGGGGAATGATAGTACAATAGAAATTAATTTCAGTGTTCTTGGTCACAGAAGAAACACTTGTGGAGAATGGTGAGAACAATAGTATCTGTCTATGTGTAACTGCTGTAGAGAGCAGGACTAGGTTATGAGAGTTGAATAGATTGAGTAGGTTAAAGGTATTTGAAGGAACATTGATAAATATGTGAAAGACCTGGGAAAGACTTCAGAAGGCCAAGGTCTCCCACTGCACTGGGGCCATCTCCAGTTGTCCTGATCTATATCTTGTCACCGGACTCAGATGGTTTTAGAGGAGGAGGAGAGACTTTGCACATCCCTCCCTCACTTAAATCCAATTCACTGCATGTCATGAATCACCTCCTGATGTCATGGTCCCCTTTGTGAATGAAGGACAAACAACCATCAACATTCTATGAGTAAACGTGGTCCCACTGGAGACTCAACTGGCCAGCTCCAGATGGACAATGCAGTTCCTTCCTCTCTCCTGTCTTCTCCTCTCCACTCTTCTCCTCTCCTCTTCTTTCCTCCTCCATTCTCATCTCCCTCTCTCCATATGGGAAATCATATCTTTACCTGAAAGTGCTCTGCCCAAAAGAATGCAGTTTGTTTGCCAAAGCCTCATAAACTATCTTGGGGTTTTCCTGCTAGATTTCTTCTAAGGGCCATCCTTAAACCCAAATAACTCTGGCTTTCATTGATTGACCACCAATAGGTCCCAGGCCAGGCCTCATTTGGCCATCGTTTGACCTCTTGCTGCCTCAGAGTGGGCATAAATAGCAATTGTTTCTATTTTGGGCAGAAACTCTGAGGGTCTTTCCCCCTATCTATTTATATACATATAAATGTGTGTGTGTATATATGTGTGTGTGTGTATAGGTATGTATTGTGTGTATGTATGTTAGAATCACCTAGTGTAAGGGTAGGGGTTGAAGTGGCAAGGAAGACTGTGAGCCAAGTACTGAACTCCTTCAGAAAGGTAGGGGAATGATGACCTGAAGGATGGCATATAACAGCCACCAGAATCCGCATTGTATGATCAATTGAGTTGATGTGAACTTCAGGGGAGGAGAGATGGCCAAGTAATGGCCAAGCGAGCATTTGGAAATGGCAGTGGGGCTTAAGGAATATTTCAGCTCATCTTCTGTGTCCAGTGTTTTGGGGAACAGGAGAGAAGCAACCAGTCCTGGAAAGGATGCCCAGGACGGCAATGTCATCCAGGTCGGGACAAGTCTCTGTGAGTGCCAGAAGATAAAAATAACTCAAAAGGAAGATGTCCAAAATAAAGGGCAGTCGTTAAATTATGGAAAAATTTTCAGAAGTCACAGTGGGAGAGCATTAGCTCTTAACTGTATCATTGGTTTGATTCCTTTATAGATGACATGTATTTAATAGCAAAACATTAAACCCCATATGATTGATAATTTCTTCTGTCTGGAAACTAATTTCTCCCTTGGATAGATAGCTGGCATTGGGGCCAGGAAGGTTCACCTCTGACAAACGCTGGCTGTTTCACTCTGGGCAAGTCACTTAAACTATCAGTGTTATAGGCAACTCTCTAAATTGCAGAAAAGTTGTCACCCTAAGCTTTTCAAAGATGACTCATCTTCAGGCTAAGCCAATTTTAATATGCTTAACATGTCTTGTTTGTTATTGTATCTTTGTCATTCCTCATTTCAAGAACATCTCCTTTTTCTGCTAATCTATAGCTGTTACTTTTATCAAGACCTAACTCAAAGCTTATCTGCTTCAAGAAGTCTCTGATTGATCTCAACTGATCTGACTCATCTCACATCTCTTCTCCTTGCACTTTTGTGTGAAATTTATTTTGTAAAGAAAATATTTGGGAATTCTAATAGAAAGATTGGGGTCCCCTCTCAGACCATCATAACTTTTGTGGTCTCACTTTCTTCCCTGCTGTAGCTATATTCCTCTCATTTTTGTGTTTTCAATTGTTTCTCAGTTATATATACATATATACACATACACATATATATACACACACATATACATGTACTCACATGTATACACACGTATGCACACATATATGTTGCTCCTCCCTAGTAAAATTATAAGTTCCTGAAGACCAGAGATTGTGTCTTTCTTTTTTTGTCTCCTCCAGCCTGATTGGTTTCTTTCCAATGCTATATATACCACTGATGCTTAATCTTTGGATAAGATGGATTAATTAATTGATCAATTAATATTAATCTGCTTTGCAATGTGAGAAATAATAATTGTCAGAATTGTCCTCTTTACAGAAAAACCCAGAATTTTCTCCCAAATTTGATCTTCTTGTTAATAATCCTTGGCTGAAGAAATATATGAGGCAAAAGAGATTTCAGCAAGCAGCCCGAAAGGTAAGGTCTGTTGCTAACATGCTGGAATAGGAATCTTTTAGTCATCAACACAGAGAAACTTTACAACTGGTTTGATATGTTTTGTTTGGTTTATTCCTAAAGAAAACAATTCCGAATTAATGTAAAGAGGCTAGGCTGTTCTCTAAGTCTACCTATACAGATTTCTAATGGATTTGGCATCAGAGTATGCCTTTCTGCCCTGCTTTAGCTCTTTTCATTATCAGATTCATTTTCTCCAAAAACATATTTTATCATGTCACTCTTCTCAAAAACTTTTGATGGTTCCCTATTCCCTACAGCACAAAATTGAAATTACTCAGCTTTGTATTCAAGGCCCTCTATAATCCGGCCCCATAGTTGTCTTCCTTGATTCATCCTATTATTGCATTACATCAAATCTCATTTGTAAGAGCCACATTTTTTGTAATTAATGTTTTAGACTACATTATGGGTAGCATTCAACAGTAATCAGAATGTCCAGAAGAGAAAAGGGTTTGAGATACCTCTAACATTATATTTGAAATTCCCAATAAGGAGTTAGAAATGAGGGGCTGGAGATTAGAAGAAAGACTACAGCTGGATATATAGATCTATTAATGAGAGGGGGGAGGGAGGAGAGAGAGAATGAGAGAGAGAGAGAGAGAGAGAGAGAGAGAGAGAGAGAGAGAGAGAGAGAGAGAGAGAGAGAATGAGAATGAGAATTGAACCCCATGGGAACTAATGAGATCACTGAGCAAAACAGTATAAAGGGAAAAGAGAAGATGGCCTAGGTCAGAGCTTTAAGAGATACCCATAATTAGGAAGGCATGCCAGAAAAGGAATGCTCATCAGGTGGGAGGAGAATTAAGAGAGGTCTGTGTCACAAACACCCAGAAAGGAGAAAGCATGGAGGGCTGCAGAGAGGTCAAGAAAAATGAGGTTTAAGGAAAAACCATTAGTTTTGTCAACTAAGATCCCTGGTAACTTTGGAGAGGTCATTTTCTATTGAATGATGACAGTCAGAAGCCAGACTTCAGGGACTTTAGAAAAGAGTAAAAGAAGAGGAAGTAAAAGATTGTAGATGACTTTTGTAAGATGACTCTTTATATGTACCCAGAATGAGAACTATTGGTTATATAATGATGTTAGCATCTGGAAACTTAGAGCTAATTTCAATTCTCAACCATAGTCACTCATTCCAAGTGCCTAATAACAGCTATTTCTTTTAACTAGTTTTGTTTATAATTATCTTGCTTCATGTTTTTAGTGTAAGCAATAAAACTAGTACAGTAGTGCTTCCCACTATGTGAGGACTATACATCCTAAATAAATAAAAACCAATATCATAGCCCATAACTCAATAACAGGATTCCTACAGTTTGAAAATGAGAATTCTTTTGGTTTTATTATTTATGTGCCCAAAAGACTACTGTATATAAACACAAATCCATTTGAAAGTGTGCCTTCATTTGACTCAAGGTTTCTTCCAACTCTTCAAAATTCTATTTGTTACTCTATGATATATGTTATCATTAAGTCAAAGCTCCTACATCCAAAGCTTCCAAGAAGAAAAATATGAATTGGTCTCAGACTATAGAATTGCTCAAAGGATTTTGAAAATAAAGCAAGAGAGAGAGAGGAAAAAAAGGAAAGAGAAACAAAAGCGATACAAGAAAATCATGGGAAAAAAAAGTCAACAGCTTGTTAATGGAGACACAAAAAATACTAAAGAAAATAACACCTTAAAAACAGACTAGGCCAAATGGTAAAAGAGATACAAAAAGCCAAATGAGGAAAAGAATGCCTTAAAAAGTTGAATTGGCCAAATGGAAAAGGAGGTACAAAAGCTCTCTGAAAAAGATAACTTCTTGAAAATTAGGATTGAGGAGATGGATGCTAAGGACTTTATGAGAAATCAAGAAACCATAAAGCAAAACCAAAAGAATGAAAAAATAGAAGGCAATGTGAGATATTTAATTGGAAAAACAACTGACCCAGAAAATAGATCCAGGAGAGATAATGTAATGTCATCATTATGGAGTCTTCTTCCATGGATATGGGTCACAATCCCTTAATTATTTGGTAGTTGGTCATTGAGAGCTCTTATAGTAAAAAAATTTGAGAGCCTTAAAGCCATCCCAGTGATGGGACTCAATAAACAAAACTAGACTGTTTCTTATATCAATAGTATCAAATTCAAATAGAAATGGATCCCTGGGGCCACATATTAACTTAGCAAACCACAGATTAACAGTATTTGTGTTGTATTATATTTTTATTTATTTTGATAAAGAATTTCCCAATTACATTTTAATCTGCTTTGGGCTGCTCAGGAATATGCTGTAGGCTGCATGCGTGTTTAACACCTTTTTCATAGATAATAGATTTTGCTTGCATAGCATCAGAAAACTCAGAGTTACCTCCATGTAACAATGAAACATGACTTAGATGTTTAAAGTGGGGTGGAATGAGGTAGGATTCAATTCTGCATCAGTTTTTCTCTCTTCAAAAAAAACTTTAAGAATAAAGCACACACACACAAAAGAATAAAGCACACATTCACAAAATCAGAATCTCAGAGTTGAAAGGGACTACAAAGGTCTTCCCAACTAATACCTGTAAAGGATTCCTCTCCCCAGTAAATGAACCTCTAGTAAGGGATATCTACCACTTCTTGAGGCAGTCCATTCCATTTTTAGATAGCTCTAATTTTTAGGAACATTTTCCTTATACCAGCTTTAAATCTGACTCTACCTACAGCTTCCACATTTTGCCCCCAGTTCTTCCCTCTAGAACCAAATAGAACAAGTTTAAAGTCAGGTCTCTTTTTTACATGACAGTCCTTCAAATGCCTGAAGACATTTATTGTGTTTCACCTCCCTCCCTTCCAAAAGTCTAAACCTTTCCTCTTTTTAAAAAGCCAATCCTCACAATCTCAAGGCTCTTCACTATCCTAGTTTCCTTCTTCTGACTATTTTCCACCTTGTTGTTATCTTTCCTAAAGAATAGTGCCCAGAACTAAACATAGTACTTCAAATGTGCTTGGACCTGTCAGAATGCTATGGTACTATCACCTTCTGTGGTCTAGATGTAATGCTTTTCTAAAGATAGTTGCTTCCGTTTTTTTCCCTTGCTATATCACACCATTGGCTCATATTGAGTTTGCTTTCTACTAAGATTTCCAGACCTTTATGCAACGATATGGTAATTAATAGCCACTTTTGTTCTTCTTTTAATTTATAAGCCAAGTGTTCAGTTAGAGAGTGACTAAATTATAACATATACATTGAATGCCAAGTTATTAATTTGAAAACTTTTTTTCTAATTCTAGCTCCTGATTCGAGAAAGACTACATAAAATATTAAATGATTTTCATAAAATAGACAAACAAATGATATTAAGAAAATTTGAAGGAGAAAGAAAAACAGGTTTGGCCAAAATTATATTTAAGCTAATACAATAACTTTTCATCATTGAATCCTCTAAGAATGAAGGTCTGTTATGCTAACAACATCCATATTAAAATATTTTAAATAACCACAAATCATGCAAAGTCTAGCCATATCTAGTTATAGCTGGGCATAATAAAGGCACTATTTTCTATACATAACTTCTATTTCGTGGAATATCAGAGGCAGGAGGTAAGGGCAACTTGATGTAATAGAGAAAGTGGTGGATGTAGAATCCACAGATTTGAGTTTGAGCCTCTCCTTAGACAGTTATTAGCTGTGTGACCCTGGGGAAGGGAACAAGCGTTTATTAATTGCTTATGTGCCAAAACTCTGCTAAGCACTTTATAGATATTATTTCATTTGATCCTCCCAACACCTGCAAGGTAGGTGCAATTATGATCCTCATCTTATAGTTGAGGAGGATCAGTTTTTCATCTGACTTGTTCAGTATCAAACAGCTAATAAGTATCTGAGGCTGGATTTGAACTAGGGTCATCCTGATGCAAGCCCAGTGCTCTATCCGCTGTGTCACCTCGATGCCTCATGATATAATATAGTAGTAACTATATCACAAGCTTGTGAGATCAAGTAAAATGATGTATATAAAACACTCCATAACTCTTTGTCTTGTTTTGTTTTTAGTGAGGCAATTGGGGTTAAGTGACTTGCCCAGGGTCACACAGCTAGTAAGTGTTAAGCGTCTGAGGCCGGTTTTGAACTCAGGTCCTCCTGACTCCAGGGCTGATGCTCTATCTACTGCACCACC
The DNA here is from genome assembly GCF_019393635.1 of Dromiciops gliroides. Taxonomy (NCBI): domain Eukaryota; kingdom Metazoa; phylum Chordata; class Mammalia; order Microbiotheria; family Microbiotheriidae; genus Dromiciops; species Dromiciops gliroides. Next base: position 388,177,743 of record NC_057863.1, read on the forward strand.
TAGCTGCCCCCACTCCATAACTCTTAAAGCTCAATGTAAACATCAAGTATCATCATCACTACCACCACCATCATCATTAGCATAATAATCCCTTCATCTGACATTCTAAAAACCATGCTGCCTATATTTCTACTTCTGATATTGAAGTTTCTAATAAAAGAAATGTGCCTTTGCTCACAAGGAATCAATGTCCCTCTAAATAAATATAGAGCTATATGAAATATTTTTAAGCATTCCTTTAATATGTTTTCTATGTCCTGGCAAAGACACAGTATAGATTGGTCAGCAGAGCATCTGCTGAGACTAAAGTTTACCATTTCAAAATCATGGGGAGGGGGAGTATGTGTTTAGAGAGGGAGGGTTTTGTTTTCTGTTTTTCTTTTAAAAATAGCTTAGAGAGACTAGGAGGCAACATGAAAAGAGCACTGTCTCTAGAGTTGAGGGAATTGTGTTAAAATCTTATCTCTGTTGCCTGTGTGACCTTGAGCAAGTTACTAACCTCTCTGGCTCAGTTTCCCTCTGAGATCCTTTTTAGTTCTACGCCTATGGTCCTATTGTGCTACAGTGCATCTGAGAAAAGGGTGGCATGTGTGAAATTTATATAAATGCATATATAATATTTTAAAGAAACCTAATAGAGCATTTCTAGTCCCATGTTTGCTCCTACTACTTCATTTCATGATCAAGAGCAAAAGTTACTTTACCTCAGTGAGCCTCAGTTTCCTCATCTGTCAAATAAGGAAATTAGAGCTGATTATGTAAGTTGACATTAAATTTAGAGAATCCAACCAAATGTTCACATGGATTATTTGTGCCCAATCTGTGGTAGAGTATTCTGAGCTTGTATTGGTCTCATCAGCCACAGTTGAACACACTGTAAATTGACTCTGACATGGTGATGCCATTTTGGTGCTCTTCAAGAACAAAGGACAACAACCAATCAACACATGGCTGAAAAAGATCTTAGAGGTCATCTATTCCAACCTCTTCCTTCGATCGATAAGGAAATTGAGACTCTAAAAGGTGAAGTGTGTGATTTACTGAAGGTCCGGCATCTCTAAAGCTGCTTTCTAACTCTAAGATTCCACAATTTCTTTTCCCCCATCACAGAATTTGGATCAAAATCCATCTTTCCATTTGCTGTAAGTCTAGATGAATCTGCCGTCTATTTCCATTTGACAAAAGAGCAAATATTGCCTTTTCAATTTCCTTCACATTCTTCTGATCAGAAGTCTGATGAATTGGTAGGTAAAAAGTATATCTGAAGAAATTTTTAGAGTTATAAATGTTGCATAACTAAACTAATAGACCTATATTTCTCATCCTTTGATATTTGGAATATGATTAACAAACCATTGGCATCGAAGCGGCCTGGGTTGTCCCTGACTCTATCAGTTGAGCACAAGCAGGCCCTACAAGGATGGAGGGACATTGACTTAGGGGCTCAATGATGGTCTGTTTTCTGAGGAATAACCTAAGCAAATTCAAAGAGGCTTGACTTCTGGCTGTTGAAATTTTTGGTCATTATAACTCTAGAAAACAATCTGCTAAAGTATTATTGGCAGAGGGAATGTGCACAAACAATGAACTCATAGATTACTAATCTATTGAAGTTCAGATTAACCTACTCAATAAAAATAACTATAATTATACCATGTGCTTTCTGCTTTGATATTGTAATAACATGAATACAAAAGTGGAACCAGTCAATATTAGCATTGTCTGTGATTTTCAAGATGAAACAGATATTCCGTTGACATCAACCATATTAGTTTATGTCAGAGTCTAAACTGGTTGAGTTCCTGTAAGGCCAAGAAGGGAGAGGGCTTCCAGGCTGTGATATGCTTGCTTCTGACCTAGATTTAGGATAATAACTGAGTATGAATTAAAGAAGAATGAAGTAAATAGAACCAGAATAACAATCTGCACAAGAACAACTGCATAGTAAAGTAAAACAACTTGGAGTGATATACCTCTGGTCAATGCAATGACATGGATTCATTTTGCCTGACTATGCTAATTTGTTATAAGTGCTTTTTCTCTTTCCCTCACCCCCTGAGAAGAGGAAGGGAAGGAGTGGGGTGCAGTTAGTAATAATGTAAAAAAAGAGGGTCATTGAAACATTTTTTCAAATGCACAAATTGCAGAAATAAGGATGGACAAGCAGGACAATTTTGAAAGTGTAGAGCTTATTATACACATTTTTTTTTTGGCGAGGCAATTGGGGTTAAGTGACTTGCCCAGGGTCACACAGCTAGTAAGTGTCAAGTGTCTGAGGCTGGGTTTGAACTCAGGTCCTCCTGAATCCAGGGCCAGTGCTCTATCCACTGTGCCACCTCGCTGCCCTATTATATACATTTTTAAAGTAAGCTGTGTGAAATGGAGAGTTTAGAGTTTCATGTAGAATCCTTTTTGTGTGTTCTGTTGTGTGTATAAAACTGGTTTGGGGTTTTTTTAGGTGTTTAAATTCAGAATAAAAAATAAAATAAAATAAATTATATCTGAGACTTAGAATCACTTAGATTTGTTGCTCCTCATCAAAACACACTTGTGAGACTTTTTCTCTAAGAGTTGGTGACTTTGGATTCTTTTTCTCTCTCCTTCCAGTCAGACCTCTCAATTCCAAAAGAGTGATCTCTTCCCTGTTAATTGCACCTTGAAAATCATGGATTTATTTCTTATTTTGAATCTTATGAAGATTATACACTGTAGGCAAAGGTTGGACCAGCTGTTTTGGGAAGCATTTGTATGGAAGTTAAGCCAAATTTTTAATCTAGACTGAAAGTGTAAAGTCATAAGATTTTTGTTTGTTTGTTTTAGGGACTTAGTAGTTTGGGCAGCCTTCTTTCACAGTATTATAGGAATGCAAACCTAGTCTTTCCCTTTGGAAATTGTGTCTTAGGGGCAGCTAGTTGGCAAAGTGATAAAGCACTGGCCCTGGATTCAGGAGGACCTGAGTTCAAATTTGGCCTCAGACACTTGACACTTACTAGCTGTGTGACCCTGGGCAAGTCACTTAACCCTCATTGCCCTAAAAAAAAGAAATTGTGTCTTAGAGAATGTTTAAATATTGCAAAGTGGAAAGGGGCAAACAAGCTCAAAGTTGTCAGAGAATATCAGGCCTTTGATAGAGTGGGCACCAAGAAGGATTGGAATTGTCTCTTATCAGTAAAACATTCTCGGGCAAGTAGTCAACTCTTACAAATGCCATCAGAGTTTATTAATAAGAGGGAGAAATTCAGTTGTGGAAACTTTGCTTGAATAAGAGAGTAGTTCAGGGGGCAGCTAGGTGGCGCAGTGGATAGAGCACCGGCCCTGGAGTCAGGAGTACCTGAGTTCAAATCCGACCTCAGACACTTAACACTTACTAGCTGTGTGACCCTGGGCAAGTCACTTAACCCCAATTGCCTCACTAAAAAAAAAAAAAGAGAGAGAGAGAGAGAGAGTAGTTCATTTGGGTTTTAGTTAAACACAATTCTGGACACTTATACAATAAACATTGAAAAAGAAAAGGTTGGTCCATACAGTGGCAATTACTTTCTAGATGATAAAAGAGAAGAGGGAGAATGTAGTGCTTAGCTTTTTAAAAAATTATTATTCTAGGGGCAGCTAGGTGGCGCAGTGGATAGAGGCACCAACCCTGGAGTTAGGAGGACCTGGGTTCAAATCCGGCCTCAGACATTTGACATTTACTAGCTGTGTGACCCTGGGCAAGTCACTTAACCCCAATTGCCTCACCCCCTCCATAAAACAATTATTATTCTAGACAAGGATTTTTCCCCACACTTGAGTAGTTAGGAAAGATCTCATGCTCACAATCCTAATGTCTCCTCTGACCAACAAACTCAGAGAGCCAGCAGCACCATTTCCTTAAATTACAATTAGCACATCTGCAGGAGACATGTGGAGAAGTAAGAATACTGGAAGAATGGCCTTACTTTACAAAGCTTATACTCCTTTCAAAGCAACCCTACTCATTCACTTCAGCAAATGCAGACTTTCACCCAATTTCACTTTTCAGAAGAATATCAAACTCTTACTAGAGAAGTTGGTAGGCTAATTAGGAACGTACTCCATTCTAGAATAAGGGCCTGCCTATGGAAGATCAGCAGACAGAATATACCCACCAAAGGAAATAAATGTTTGTGTTGGGCCAGTTGCCATGAAATAGGCATTAACTAATATGGCCTTGCAAGTAACTACTCTTCCATGGCAGTAAGCAAATTTGCTGCACAAATAAAACAGAACTCTGCTTTTCTTTTTTGTAATATCTAGGCTGATTGAAAAAAAATGGTATTGTGAGCTGATACATTTTTGGATTTGCTTTCAAGATTTCTTTATCTACCAAATGTGAGCTATACTTATCAAATGCCTATCACATCTTTCATAATGACTGGCACTGGCCCAAGAAAGCCTTCTTCAGGCTAGAGTTATTCCACCTAACTCTCAATATCCTCACCTGAAAATTAAAAATGGGTACAAAAGAACCTTTGAAAAATTATTATCCTATGAAATTCATATTTAAAAGTATAATGGACAGGGGAAATATTTCCATATTTGCTTAGTGTTGATTAAATTACATTTATGTCATTAATTTTTAAATTTCAGGCTCCTAATGGACTTGGACTGCTGCCCATTAAATCATCAGAGGTTCAAATCAAACAAAGTCACCAGTTTCTCAACTTGCAGGTTGGTCACATTTCATGAAACATCTTGTCAAGGTGTCATTTAAACTACTTGAGTAGTTTTGATTATGAAAAAAAGGGAACAAAATATTCTTGAATTAATCAAGAATGATTTTCTCTTTTTAGCCAGCAAATGGATTGCACATAGCATGTCCAATTTATCTCTGTAACATTTCTCTATTCTGCTGTTATTTTATTATGAGTAAGAGGCAGTGTAGCATATTGGAGAGAGAGCTGGCCTCGGAGTCAGGAAGAGGCAGATTCAGTTCTTCATGCCTTGGATACATAGATTGCTGTGTATCTGGGCAAGTCACTTAACCTCTCTGTGACCCACACAATTGTCTGAGATTGCTGGTTTGTAAATGACTTACCAATCTGTATCAGTAGAAGATTTTTCACAATAGGCAGCTCCCCACATCAATGAAACCACAGGTCCAGACTAATAAAAAAGGACATGATTGGACCATAAAATGATGAGACTGGTTAGTTTTTTGTTATTTATGGAAATCAGTCTCCTTAATCATACTACATATTATCTATATATAAAGTTAGTGGATTTGTATATTATAGAACCTTTATGGATATTGAATGAAATATAATTAATATATGTGACTATCACAAGGTTATAAAATGGCTATCATTCCAACTCGAGACGAAATGGACTATACCACTGTTCATCATGTTCTCTTTTTGTTTTGGTTTTGGGTTTTGGGTTTTGGGTTTTTTTGCAGGGCAATGGGGGTTAAGTGACTTGCCCAGGGTCACACAGCTAGCAAGTGTCAAGTGTCTGAGGCATGATTTGAATCCAGGGCTGGTGCTTTATCCACTTCGCCACCTAGCTGCCCCCATCATGTTCTCTTAAGCTGACTTTTGCCCATAAGTATCACCAACACTTTGAGTAAGAATAAGTTTACATTGCAGAATGTTCAAGTTCTTGCATTTCAGTATGTGTTATTTGTTTTTCAGGTTCCTCAAGTTTATACTATCATGGGATACAAACCTTTCTGTATCCAGCAGTCCTCATGTAGTTATAAATCTCAAAAACTTGCTCGACCTCTAAAACAGGGACCTGAGGTAATATGTCAAAATTTCTAATAATCACTTTCAATTTTAATCTTAACATGTCATTCTGGAACTAAATATAACTCATCATTTTTTGCAAACGATTTATTATAAATTTAACATTAAGTAACAATATGGCTAAACTCGTTTGGGTGTTTTTTTTTTTTCCCCAGAGGCAATTGGGGTTAAATGACTTGGCCAGGGTCACACTACTAGTAAGTGTCTGAGGCCAGATTACAGCTCAGGCCCTCTTGACTCCCGGGCCAGTGCTCTATCTACTGTGCCACCTAGCTCTCCTCCTCTTCCCACCACCCACTCCCATTTTAACTAATTGGTAAAGTATTATGCCTCTTCAGTCACTCCATTTTGGTCTCCATTAGGATTTTTTTTTTCCATTAATTCTCATTCACTTTTCCCCTTTTGTGGTCATAAGTGATGACTTTCTGGTACTATTTTTTCTTTGAATTATTTCTTAAATATCTTTCAGATTTATTTATATTTTTATACTTATAATTCTCATTTGCATTATCATATGCTTTTACATTAGTCTACCACCATTTATTTAATCATTTCCCTATTGTTGGACATTTAAGTTGCTGTGTGTATGTATATGAGAGATTACAAATAATGCTTCAAGAAAAATCTTTGAACAATTTTTTTTTGTTTTAAATAACATCTTTAAGGTATATTCTTAACAACGAAATTATTGGGTCTAAGGGTTATGATTATTTTTGTTACTTTTACTGTATACTGCCAGATTGCTCTATAGATTCTAAAAGTTTACTATTCTAATGGCAATATTTCTCTAAAATGCTGCCAGCATCACGTTTTGCTGCTTTAATTATGTTTATGAACTTGATTGGGGTGAGGTGGTCTCCTCTGAGCCGTCTTTGAATATTAGGTTGAACATTTTTCATATTATTATGAATAATTCACATTTTCTGTTTTGAAAATTATCTGTTCTTGTCCTTTGGTCATTTGTCGTCCATGGGCTGGAAGTTACCTTTGTGAATTTTAAAATGTTCATTATATACTTTAGATAGCAATTTTTTTAATATGTCATGTGCCATAATGAGTTATGGTTTAGCAGAAAAATGTATGACCCAATAAAAGAATGGCTGGGAGAAGGACAACCATTACACACCATAGTGTTCAAATGGGATCACCATGAAAGTGAACAGGACATAAGGAAGCCCCCCTCACCACCACATTGAGTAGACCCTTTTTGTCAAATTTATGGGAGGACATGGTTAGTCACATAGGATGGGCAGGCATGGATGAGTACAATCTGTATCATTGGAGGGAAAAATCTACATTATGAGATCATACATTTTCTGGAATACTTTTTCTTTAAAAAAAAATTAATGTAATCCAGCACATCTGAGAAAACAGCAGGGTAAAATGGATTAATTGGTAGATTTGGGAGTCAGAAAGAACTTGGCTTCAGTCCCCACCTCTAGCACTTACTAGCTATGTGACCATGGGCAAGTGACTTAAAGTCTTTAACCCTCAAGCAGTTCTCTAAGTTTTAGATGGGTTGCAATCTGCATTAGTGAAGGGAATCCCCACATTGGTAAAATCATGGGTCCTCAATGTTTTGACAAGCTTATTTATCTTGTCCCTAATAATTCTGTCTGTTAAATAGAAAACAATATAACTGCTTTTCACAGTAGAGATGAATGTATTATTCCATTTTCCTTCCATCTTTTTATCATCTTTATTTTATGCCTGAGTTTAACCATTGAGCTGGAAATCATGGAGGTCTGTGTTTTAAGATGTTACCAAAGTATGTTGATTAAATAATGAATCTTTCTCAAAATTTTCTTTAATACTTTTTTGGGTTATTTTAAAGGAGGAGACAATACCTATGGTGTCACTACAACAATCTTCAGGTAGCTCCTTGTCCTCTGGAAAGTTATCATTGTTGAATCTGAGCCCCCCTGACACTCTACTCAAGCCTCCATTCTATCACCCGCTCTGTGTTTTTGTAAGTAAAAGCCGCAAGAGTTAAAGTAAAAGTCTTGTTGTCCCTTGTTACATTTCAATAATTTTCTTTAGGAAAAAAAACACAAAGGGAATTGGTGTTTCTTAAAGTGAACTTAACCATAACTAATCTTTGAAACTGGATATGGATTGATGATTTTTAGAGGACTTCTTTCAGCTTCTCCCCCATTAATAACTTCAGTGTTCTTTTGCTTCAGACCTTGATTTCAGTACCTCCAGGTGAGTATTCTGGCCTCTGATTGATTGTTCTGGCAGGAGACATTAGTTAACCTTTCTCACTTTCTTTCTTGAAGATCACAGAACTAGAAGAATGTTAGAACTGAAAGGGACCATCATGTTTCCGTGGTCTGGCCCACTCTTTTTCAGATAAGGAATCTGAGACCCCTCAGGGAAGTGAAATGACTTGCCTACCATCAAGCTAGGAAGTGAAAGCTAGGACTAGAGCCATGATTTTCTCAGCTCCTGGTCCAAATGTTTGGTTGTGTTTTTTTAAACCTGCTTTATCTCTCAGTGTCTGTGATGTTGGAACACAGCATTATACAGGCTCTATTTCTATTATTTATAATAAAATTATAATTTATAATTATTTATAATCTGTATGACTATTGGTTAGTGTGGGGACCAATTTTTAATTGGGGAGTGCTAGCTAAGCGGCTCACCACAATATTGGGACAAGGAAGGAGACCGGCAGCCTCCCTCAAAACAGAACAAGATTTATTTTAACAAGAATGAACTTTAAAAAAAAAACAGCACAAACAGGATCAGTAGGATCAAGGGAAAGGAAATAAAATGGGGAAAGGGAAATTATAATACCTGAAAAATACCACCGCCCAGGAATCAGCTGAAAACACGCAGCAGAACGCCTGTCGCTTTCCAGCTTCCACCTAGAATGCCCAATTCTCCTCCCCCAAACCTAGAAACACCCCACACAGTCCCAGCCAATGGGATGGCCGCTCTGACAGTCACATGACTGCCCTCACTAGGCTTCCAATCATTATAATTTTGCCAGGCCCATGTAGGCTTCGGCGAGTGGTGATGACATGAGGTGCCAGAGCCTTGGCAATGGCTACAACCAGTGGGTGGAGCACTGTGCAGTTTGCGGAGTCCCCCAGGCCAGTGCGCTCCGAGGCATAAAAACCTCAAATAACAATTCTTTACATTAGTTAACTTCCCTAAACATCAGTTTCTTCATCTATAAAATGGGAATACTAATATGTATACTATCTACCTCACAGGGTAGGTGGTAAAGCCCAAGGGCGATCATGTGTGTAAAATCCTTTGCTGACATTTAAGTGCTTTGTAAAGGTTAGCTATTTTTATGATCATGTTATATTTGAAATCATGGAGGCATTTCCTTGGAATTCTAGAGGATAAAACAAATTAATGCAGATTTCTAAAAAAAAACTCCTTGCAAAGATTTATAGACTATTACTGTTAGAAAAAAAAAAAGTCTTAGGGATTGGCTCATCTAGCGCTCTCATTTTGCACATTAGAGCAGAAAGCAGGATGCCTGGAACATCATTGGTTCTTGATAATTGCTTGTTGACTGACTGACTGACTGATTAGAGATAAAACGACTTGTCCAAGGTCACAAGCTAATTAAGGCTTTTCAGTATAGGATACAATGAGTACTCTGTTCCATGGTTCAAACTGTGGAACTAACTTCCTTAAAAGTTAATGTGGGGGCAGCTAGATGGCACAGTGGATAAAGCACTGGCCCTGGATTCAGGAGGACCTGAGTTCAAATCTGACCTCAGACACATGACATTTACTAGCTGTGTGACCCTGGGCAAGTCACTTAACCCTCACTGCCCTGCAAAAAAAAAGTTAATGTGAAGCCCATGTAATCAGACAGTCTAATAGTCCTGTTTCCCAGTGGTCTCTGGGGAAAAGATATGGAATAGAAAGCAGATCAATGTGCAAGAACAATATGAGGATTGGGACAATTGTCTCAGCATGGATTCTGGTCTCAGAGCCCTGAAGAGCCTTCAGGCATGCCACCAAAGGAAAAGGCTCAAAATGGGTTTTACTTAAGAGATCGTCCTAGGTAATAAATTTGTAAGTACCATCATTGAACAAAGGAGAAACATACCTTAGGTATGGAGACCATCAAGAACTCTGCAGCTTCTAATGCAAGATCTTGAAAAACCTTGGTCACTTTGCCACACGCCTTTCTTTTTACAAACCTAGAATCTAAACTCGGCATGTTCACAGCTGAATTCATATTCTCTTCACCACCACCACCACCATCCCAGCCCAAATCCTCACCTCTTCCTAGCTTCCCTATTATTTTCAAAGTACCAACCCAGTCATATAGACTCCTCAACTCCTCACACTTTCATCACCCCCATATCCTGCCTGTATCTAAGTCTTGCTAATTCTACCATCTTGGCATCTCTCATGTTCACCCTCTTCTCTCCTGGCATTGCCATCATCCTGGTTGAGGCCCTCATCACCTAATGCCTGTGAGGGCCAAACTTTGATATATGGAGCGTTATTTGGGTGACTCGCCTTAATATTGGGGTCCTGGAAATATGGGGGACCTTTTATGTTCTCCCTATGCTCTGAACTGCCCTTTTTAGATATTTCTCCTAGGCCAAAAGAAAGGAGCCTCTAAGCTTTAGTTCACAAAAGGATCAGATTTTATTACTTTATTAATTAAACAACAAAGATGAAACTAATAAAAATCAAAGATAAGGAAATAGGAAAATAGAAATACAGATAGATATTCTTAACTCTAAGCTTAACCTATTCTCTCCCAGACCGTTCCCAATTAAGCTAGTTCAAAGGAATTTAGGGTTTTCCGTAAGTAACTCACCAACCCCCAGGACAGTCTGCAGTTGCCCGACACAGAGCACGAACACACACCACACGCCATCAGAACCGTGGTCTCCCGAGACAGAGAGCGAACACGCCACCAGCACAAGTGGCCAAGACCAAAAAAAGGCCAACTTCCGGAAGACGCCTGCCTCCCTTCAGCAAACGTTCAATCTCCTCTCCCCCAAAACGGGAGGTCCTTCCTTCTAACCTCAGTAGCATAGTAACCTTGAGGTGGGCCAGGTATGGCTTCTCCCAAATGATTCAGCTAAAACTGCGATATTAATCTTTACTACAAATAATTTTTACCACATGCCTGGACAATTACAATAGTCTGCTGGTTGGTCTCCCTGCTTCAAGTCTCTCCCTACTCCAGTCCACTCAGCTGTCAAAGTAATCTTCCCTAAACATAGATCTGTTGTTATCCCCTCCTCCCCTCCCCTTCAGTCAACTCTAGCAACTCCCTATTAACCTTTAGGATCAAATATAAAATCCTCTGTTTGACTTAGAAGCCCTTAAGAGTCTAATGTCTTCATACCTTTCCATTCTTCTTCACACCTTACTTTCCTCCACTTTCTCTATGATTCAGTGACACTGTTCTCCTTCCCATGGCTGAGCTCTTCAGCAGCTGACTCTTAGACTTGGAATGCTCCCCTTCCCTTATCTCTGCCTTCTGGTTTTCCATGGGTTCAACTATATCAATCTAAAATCCAACCTTTTACAAGAACTCATTCTGGTTCTCCTTAATGCTAAATTCTTTCTTCCTTAGAATATCTTCAATTTACCCTGTGGGTGTATATGTATGTATGTGTATGTACATATGAATATACATATATACATATATATGTATATATATATGTATGTAGTTGTTCACATGTTATCTTCCCCATTAGACTGTGAGCTACTTTAAGTAGAGACCTTTCTGCATTTCTTTGTATCCCCAGCCCTTAGGACTGTGCCTGGAACATAGTAGGTGCTTATTAAGTGTTTGTTGACTTGACAGCATCAGCATTACATCCTTTAAACAGTACCGTGATAAGTACAGCTTGTGTTGACATCATTGAGGAAATAACTACATGTCAGAGAGCTGAAATCATGCTATTTGTGCAAATGTTCAGAGTCAACATCTGTCAGTACCAGCTGATGCTCACAGTGAGGCAAGACTATGGTCATGGCAGACTTCAGAGCTCCCCCTAGACTTAGGTGTTTTGTTGTTGTTGGGTTTTGTTTTGTTTAAGGGGGGAGCTTGTTTATTGTTTATCTTTATTTGCATAAGTCAAAGACATTGTTTAAGGGATGTTTTAACCAAAGCATTGATCTTGTAGCCAACAGAAAGTTTTTGGGGGGAGGGAGATTACAGCAAGCCCTATTCCTTAATGTTAAATGTAAAATTCTCAATTGAACTAATTAATTCTGCTTCTGTTCCTCAGAGGAGGAATATATTTTTGGCAACTACTGAACTATAGCAGACAGTGTTTCAAAGGAACTGAAAATAAAAGATAATTTGGCAATAGATCGAGGGAAAAACACAGACAACCTTGTTTTAAAATTTTTTACCATTAAACATTATGACTTTTTCAGAATGAATACAAATTACAGAATTATAAATAGCCAACTTTTATCAAGCATTAACATTTAGTATATTTCATTTAGTTCATATGTCATTTCAGGAGATTGCATACAATCTCCTGTTACAAAAAATAATCACAAACCTTAATGGATCTAAGTTGCTGTTATAAATGTATCTAACAAAGCCTCAAACTAAACAACATTTTAAGTAGAAAAACATTCATTTAAAAATAGTTTGGGTAACTAATATTTCTGTGGCATATGTATATACACACACACTAGTTTTTCTATAGGAAATCTTTACAGAGATTCTTGAAACTTATCTTAACCCTAATTTAAAACTAGATCAAAGTGTCTTTTAGAATATTATATTTGAAACTTCAGTGTTATAGAAATCATTACAATAATCAGAACATACTACTTGGTCATTAATGATTACTTGCTTTGAAATATTAAACAAAATCTAGCATTTTTCTGGAATAGCTTTTCAATATATCAGTTGGCCCTCCCATCTCCAAAGTAAGGACCTCTCACAAATGAGTTTCAGTGCAATTTCCCTTAGTGGTTGATTGTGGTTAAGATCCTTCCCCACCCCCCACCCACCCAGGTAGTACCACATGATTATAACATCATGGTGTAGCAATTATTTAAACATACTTCGGTCACATGGCTATTTTATATGTTAATATGTAAAATGCTTAAAAGATATCAACAATTAGTTTAATATGGTGCTCTGAAATTCAGGCAATTGCTTAATTTTTTTCTGTTTCTTTTCATGTTTCAAAGTGATTATGTCTAAAACTCATCATTCCAAATCATATACACTTTTTTAATCAGCACAAATTTGCCTTCAATCCCACTGACCCAAACATCCCCATTTCTCACTGAGAATTAAAGAAAAACAAAACCTCCATTACAAACATTGTATAGTCTGGTAAAACCAATTTCCATGTTGGCCACGTCCAATAAAAATATGTCTCATTCTGCTTTCTGAGCCCTTCATTTATCATGAGGTGGGTAACATTTTTCATCATTAGTCCTCTGGAATCATGGTTGAGTATTATTTCACTGGAATCATGGATCACAGTTGTTCATTCTTTCAGAGTTATTTGCCTTTGCATACTATTATCTTTGCATCAATTGTTCTCCTAGTTCTGTCTGCATCACTCTGCATTGACTCAAGTAAGTCTTCCCAGGTTTCTCTGAAACTTTTACCACAATAGTATTCCATCATGTTTCTATACTTGTTCAGCCATTCCCCAATATATGGGCATCCCCTCAATTTCCAGTTCTTTGCCAATGCAAAAAGAGTTGCTATAAATTTTTTTGTACATGTGGGTCCTTTTTCCCTTTTTATGATTTCTTTGGGATATAGACTCTGTAGTGGTATTGCTGGCTCAAAGGGTATTCATAGTTTTATAGCCCTTTGTGCATAGTTCCAAATTGCTCTTCCCAGTGGTTGTATCAGTTCACAAATCCACCAACAATGCATTAGTGTTCCATTTCCCCCATATCTCCAACATTTATCATTTTCCTTTTTCATCATATTAGCCAATCTGAAAGGTATGAGGTGGTACCTCAGAGTTATTTTAAATTGCATTTCACTAATCAATAATGATTGAGAACATTTTTTCATATAACTATAGATAGCTTTAATTTCTTCATCTGAAAACTACCTGTTCATATCCATTGACCATTTCTCAATTGGGAAATGACTTGTAGTCTTATAAATTTGACTCATTCTCTATATATTTGAGAAATGAGGCCTTTATCAGAAACACTGGTTGTAAAAAAATTTTTTCCAGCTTTCTGCTTTCCTTCTAATCTTGGTTGCGTTGGTTTTGTTTGTGCAAAACCTTTTTAACTTAATGTGATCCATTTTGCATTTCATAATGTTCTATATCTCTCCTTTGGTCATAAATTCTTCCCCTCTCCATAGGTCTTACAGGTAAACTATTCCTTCCTCTTATAATTTGCCTATGATGTTACCCTTTATGTCTAAATCATGCATGCATTTTGACCTTATTTTGGTAGAAAATATAAGGTGTTGGTCTACACCTAGTTTCTGACATAGTATTTTTCCATTTTCCCAGCACTTTTTGTCAAATAGTGAGTTCTTATCCAAGAAGCTGGAGTCTTTGGGTTTATCAAACAGTTGATTGCTATAGTCATTTACTACTGTGTCTTATGTGACTAACATATTCCACTGATCCACCCCTCTATTTCTCAGCAAGTACCAAATAGTTTTGATGTTTGCCACTTTATAATATAGTTTAAATCTGGTATAGCTAGGCCACCTTCCTTTGTATTTTTTCATTAATTCCCTTGATATAATTTTTTTAAATGTTATTTATTTATTTATTTATTTGTTTATTTTGATAGGCAATGAGGGCTAAGTGACTTGCCCAGGGCCACACAGCTAGTAAATGCCAAGTTTTTGAGGCCGGATTTGACCTCAGGTCCTCCTGAATCTAGGGCCAGTGCTTTGTCCACTGCGCCACCTAGCTGCCCCCAAAGCAGTTCTTAATATTTGTCTTATAAAATTTTGAGTTCCAAATGCTTTCCTTCTTTCCTTCCACTCACCTCCCTGAGACAGTAAGCAATTTGATATAAATTATACATGTACAGTCATATAAAACATATTTCCATATTAGTCATGTTGTAAAAGAAAACAAAACTCAATTGAAAAAAATCCACAAAAAAGTGAAAAACATTATGCTTCAATCTTCATTCAGAATCTGTGACTTGGAGGTAGATAGCATTTTTCATCATAAGTCTTTCAGAATTGTCTTGGATCATTGGATTGCTAGGAATAGCTAAGTCATGCATAGTCATTGCAACTATTTTCAAGAGATGATCCTTTGGCCTTAGGTTTGTATCAGGGTTATCTTTTATGAAAAACAAAACTGGCAAGTGAAAATATCCTCCATTTCCATTCACAGCCAATCTGGTGTACCCATTTAGGTGCATATGCAGATGTCAGATGATTGCTTTATTTCGTAGCCCAGCTTGAAATTAGTAAAGAGCAGGACCTCTTTGCACACCAGATGCTAAATCCAAGTGGAGCCTTCCTGGATAAAAACATTATCAAAATAAAGTTAAATATTGACATTTCCTGATATGTCAAATGCCATTCCCTGCCTTGTTTTCTTGTTAAAGTGGGTTTTAAGAGACTATGTTGTTTTCAAAACCAGAAAGCTTATTTGTTCCTTAAAACAGGTTTGCTTATTTAATAATTCCTCTAATTCATCAAACTTGGAAACACATATTTTAAGCCCTGGTTAAGTTATCATTTCAGTTGTAGGCCAACATATGTTTTCAAGAGAATGATATAAATCTAAGTTATATGTAATGACATCCTCAAGTAAGAACAAGGGAATTGACATTCATAAAGGATGGTGACATTTGAAATTCTAGGACCCTTTATCCAAACCTCCCCGGATTAAGATAGAAACTAGCAATAATTTTTTTAAACTTCACTGCAAATCTTATACTTAAGAATCATAGAATTTTAGAGCTGCATTTAGTCATGACAAAGAATTACAAATTGAAGGGATGCAGATCAATTAGGGAATGGCTGAACAAGTTGTAGTATATAATGTGATGGTATACAATTTTGGTATAAGAAATGACAAGCAGGATGCTTTCAGAAAAACCTGGAAAAACTTACACAAATTGATGCAATGTGAAGTGAGCAGATCTAGGAGTACATTATATACACAGTAACAGCATATTGTATGATGGTCAGCTATGATACTATCAGTTCTTTCTCTGCAGATGGGCTGCAATCTTCATACGTCCTTCAGGGTTATATTGGACCATTGCCTTGCTGAAAATAACTACGTGCTTCCCAGCAGATCATCCCCCACTATTGCTGTTATTTTGTATACAGTACATTTCACTCTGCTTCAATTCATGTAGGTCTTTCCAGGTTTTTCTGATAGTATCCTGTTCATTATAGCCTGTATATAGTACCTTAAGCTTGACAGAGAATTTTCTTCATAAAAGCCCAGCAAAGTAGGTACCATACATTTTGCCATTATAATCAATCATCATAACTATTTCCCTCCATCCCACTCCCTTCCCATGACCAACTATGAATGACAGCTTTTCTCAGCAATACAATGATCCAAGACAAATCTGAAGGATTTGTGATAAAAAATGCTGTCCACCTCCAAAAAAAAAGAACTGATAGAGACTGAATACAGATCAAAGCATACTTTTTTTACTTTATTTTTCATGGGGTTTTTTTGGTTTGTGTTTTCTTTCACAACATGACTAATTTGGAAATATGTTTTGCATGACTACACATGCATAACCTATAGCAATTTCTTGCTTTCTCACTGTGGGGATGAGGAGATGGAGGAGGGGAAGGAATTTGGAACTCAAATTCTTTTAAATGTTAAAATTTGTTTTTACATGTAAGTGGGGAAAATAAAATATTACATATATGCATGTATGTGCATATATGTATATTTGTGTATAGATAGATAGATAGATAGATAGATAGATAGATAGATAGATAGATAGATATAGATGGAGAGAGAGAGAAAGAGAGAGAGATCACTGAAACAAGTCATAGAGAACTTTTACATCTTTATTTTTCTAGGCTTCAAATTGGTAAATTAAAAAGTATCTCATTTTTCTTTTGTAGAATCCAAACCCAGGACTATTTGCTCTGAAGCACCAGATGACCTATTCAGAAGTAACAACTGATTATCACTTATGTACGCATCCAAAATATGTATTCACCAAAGAATGTCATAAAGGATCCAGCGTTCCCATGACACAAAAGAAATTTCTAAATCGAAAGGTAATGCCATCGCCCCAGGTTCACTGACAAGGTGATCCCCAAGGTATGATAAATTGGAAAGTTAGTCTCAGATACCACACAGATGGACTTACAGGGAAGTAAAGGGTTGTGAATAGGAGGTATGGGGAAGTTGTGTTGCCAGTAAAGGGCTTATGCTAAGTAAATTCTGAGGTTTTCATGTACATAAAATGAATATACAATGGGTAGTACTGGGGATTGGTGGGGCTGGATATGAAGTAAAAGATCACTTTTGCTCCCTTCCACAAAAACCACCTTCAGGGGCAGCTAGGTGGCTCAATGGATAGAGCACCAGCCCTGGAATCAGGAGGACCTGAGTTCAAATCCGGCCTCAGACACCTAACACTTACTAGCTGTGTGACCCTGGGCAAGTCACTTAACCCCAATTGCCTCACTAAAAACAAAACAAAACAAAACAAAACAAAACAAAACAAAACAAAACAAAAAAACACAAAACCACCTTCAGCTTCATGTGGTCATTCACAACCTCTTCCTTCCTTTTTCCTTTCAATGCCTCCCTCAATATCTATTCTAACCAGATTTCACATCTATAAAAATTGCTTTTGCCAATTTCCAACCATCGTGCATTATCGTATGATAGAGGTAATCCTGGTAATCCTTGAATGCTATGCTAGAAGAGTATATGCTCTCACAGACCCTTATACTAGGAATGCTTAAAGCATGGGCCTTAGCACAGACTGAGTCAGATCTTAGCTAAGTATAGAGAGATTCCCATGAAGAGGTAACTCTTCTTGTCAAGCCTCTGCATACACATGTAATCTCGTTCCATCTCATTTTCTCTAGCAGATTGCCCCTTTTCTCATCCCCATGCTCTCTCTAATCTTCACTCTCTCCTTGTCTAGCAGCTGCCTCTTGACTGCCTATAAATACTCATTCCTCAACATTCCCACCTTGTGACATCAAGCATTCCTGTGTTTTTATTAGTAACCTCGTTTGCACTTTTCACATTGGCAACCATGCACACTTACAGCTTGCACAATAAAGGAAAATGAGCGAGGCAGGATGTACAAGTTTATGTCTGCAAAAGAGGAAAGGATCCATAAAAGTGTTTGGGAATCCACTCCACTAAGTGCTGAAGTAACCTCTTAAGTACTTGATGAGGGAATTGAAAGAGGGAAAAAGTGATGAGTAAATGATCGATAGTGGTCACCCCACTCCTCTCGAAGGTGCTCCACCTCTGTTCAGAGCATCCCAGAAGGTAGTGACTTCGAAGTCAAGATGAGCATAGAGAAAGATGGCAAGAAATGTTGGAAAATAAGGTTCAAGATCAAGAAATGAAAGAGGCCAAAGGTTTATAGATTATACAGGAAAGCTGTACTTATGTATTGTGAATATTGTATTCACGAAGAGAGTCAGGAACTATGGATATGGTGATGACAAATAACATCCCCCAAATATGTAATGGGTTTTATCTTGCCTGGAAAGGACTGGTTACCGATGTAAGAATCATTTCTGAGTTAGCTTTCTTATTCAGATCATCTGCTCGTTAGAGTAAATATGAAATCAGCCCCAAATTAGGAGAATAAAAATGAGAAGATATGGAATGCAATTGAAACTGTTCTGCCCTGATGCATTTAAAGAAGATATTGATGCTCCCAAATGGAAGATGGTTAAAGAAGCAGACATAACATGAGTGATCTACAGTTTACTCTTTCTAATGTTATTAATCATGTCAATAGATTTTTTGATAGATTCTCCATGATCTTACCTTAACTTACTCCATTTAAGAACATATAAATCAGGAACCAAAGAGAAACAAGCCTGCCGAGTGTTTAATGTTGATAAGAGATAGACTCTTCTGTTCTTTTATTCTTTTGCCTGAATCTAAATCCTTTCTCTGTCTAGATATGCTTTGAATGGGCATATGATCTTGTTACTTTCTGTACAGAGACCTTTCTCCTATTCCCATTTAACCAGATTGTGTATCTATACATACTTAGCATACTCCCTTTGACCAAAGTAGCTACTCCTTTTCTTGAGATGTATTTGTTTTTTTAATGATTTTGACCAGCATCTCAGAAGAATAAAACCTGTACATGACCCAAGAAACAAGTCACCAAGTCAGGTAAACAACTATTTATTAGGCACTGTGCCAAGCATTGCAGATATAAAGACAAAAACAATCCCTGCCTTCTAGAAGTTCACAGTCCAGTGGGAGAGATAAATTTCAAACAACCATGTACAGACAAGATATAAACAGGATAAAGTGGAGATAATCTCAGAAAAGACATGAGCATTAAGGCAGCTTGGGAAAGGCTTGTTGCAGAAGGTGAGACTTTAGCTAACACTTGAAGGGAAAGTACATAGTTTTTGTTTTTGTTTTTTGAAAGTACATAGTTTTAATTGGTGGCAGCAATATAACAAACAGTGGATTATACGTGGAAAAAATTACATGGACAGGCATGATTATAAAAGGAGATGGGTTAGTTTTATAAGTATGGGAGGGAATAGCAGATATAAAGGATAAGTGGTGCACTTTTTATAATTTACAAAATATTAAAAGAAAAGAGAGGCTAGCTTCAAGCATAGATTCTTTGTGAAGGATTTATGAAAGGACATGGACAAGAATCACACAATAAGGAAATGGTAGTTGAAAGGAAAAGTCACAATGGAGTAGTGACAGTGATACACAGGGGTGAGGGGTGTTGATGTGGCGGTCCACAAACTTCAGGGTTAAATGTTATGTGCTTTTCTATAACAGATAGTTATACGATTTTGTATGTGTTAATGGAATCATTGTAGATTACAGGATAAAATCATATATTACCTGTTATAGAAGCACTTCCTTATTTCCTAGTATACCACTGACCAAAAAACACTGGATGCTTGATTTCCTATGAAAACCTCTACGGAGGTGTCAGGTAGAATGCCTTTACTGGGAAAAATCTGGAGTTAATGACTCAAAAGCCTGTGGACAAAGAGGTCATGGTTGATGGACATGCCCCTCAACCAATCATAGAGTTTTCCCCATTTCTAGTGTTAACCAATCATAAAATTTTTTATGCTAGAGATTATTTGGTCCTAACATAAAAAAAAAAAACTCTCATCCATAACTAACTTAAACTTAATCCCATTCTTCTGAATTCACTAAAACAATCACTGATATCCATCAAATAACAATAAAATTAGTAAATGCTAATTAATTTGAGTAGGGGGTATCAAAATTATCTTCACAGTTGCAAAGGGATTGTTCATCAAGAATCAATTTTGGATCCAACATTCTTCCAGATTTTACTACTTAATACTTCTGTTATCTTGGATAAGTCATTTCACCTCCTCTAGCCTCAGTTTCTTTATCTATAAAGTAAGGACATCAGACCTAAAAGACCTCAAAGGTTCTTTCTAGCTCTGAATCTGTGAATATTCTGTACCTCAAATGTAAATTCACCTAAAAAGTTGTAACACTCACATTCTTAGCGTCATAAGATCATAGGATATAGAGTTGGAAGAGATCTCAGAAATCATCTAGTTTTTTAATTTTATGGGTGAAAAAACTGAGGGCAAGCAGTAAAATGTCTTGCTCAAACTCACACTGGTAGTAAGTAGCAAAGTCAAAATTCAGACCCAGCTCCCCTGACCCCAAACCAGAGCTCCTTCTGCAATATTATGCTGTACATATTCTTCTAATCCAGATTAATAAAATAGATCTGACATATTAACAGTGGAACAAAATGTCATTTCACCTAGAAATTTGTAGTCGGATGCTTTTGATCATGCAAGCTACCTGTAAACCATCTTCCTGTTGTTACTTGGTTGAGTTTGTGTGTGCTTGGAAAAGATGTTTGTACTGGACCGTTTTGTGTGTTTTTTTTTTTTTTCTGAGATCTGTCCTGCATAGGAAACACTCAGATTTCTAGCAGAATTACATTTAGGTTCAGGAGGTTTTATAGAATATTAGAACTGAAGAGACTTTATAGGCAATCTAGACCAATGTTCAGTATTCAGTATTCAATATTCAATATTCAGTAGTTTCCAAACCTTAAGTATTGTTCCCCTCCCCACTTTTTAGAAAATTATCATAACCCCAGTACTTCTCATAAAATAACCTATGAAAATCATTTTCTTAGCTTATATTTTATTCAAATAAAGTTAAGAATTATAATTTTATACAAATATCAAACAAGCCTTAAACATACAATGAAAACATACAGACATTTGTTAATAATATCTAGACGGGTTTGTTAGTTTCTCAAAATACTGTGCCATTGATGATATCACTATTTGTGTTTCTTTTTCACTACTAGTAGAGATCCATAAAATGTCTTTGAAAACAACTATTACAGGAAATTCCATTTCACCAACATTGTTAATGGCAGTTTAATTTGTTTCACTTTGAGAAACCATACAAGTCTTTATTGACCAATAACCAAAATGTCTCAAGATTTTCAAACTCAAACGCCTGTTCCAATGTGCTATTGCAAGTCAAGTCTATTAACTTGTACTTGTTCAGGCAGGGTATGTCCCAATGTATCATCTTTGCCTAAGATAAATGGATTCTTTACCCACTCATATTTAGAGATATCAAGATTTTAAAATGAAGATTACTTCTGTAGACTAGTCAATCAGCTTTTTAAAAAATTTAATTTGCAGGACAAGTATTCTTTAAATTGGGAAACTTATCAAGCGTATTTTGAAATTTTATTATCCATAACTCTTTTCATAAGTGCAATAATTTATCTGCTTCAGAGTATTTATTTAAGAATATTGCATTGATTTAGTTACACCAGTTGGTTGTTGTTTTTTCCCCAAATTTCCCGTCAAACAAATTTTAGGATGAAATTCTTGTTATAAAAATGAATTCTTTCTCTGAGGGGGCACAATTGTAGAGAGGGGAGAAGTGTTCAGTATACTGGGAGAGACTAAAGATGAGAGGCTGTGACTTGGGGAACAGACTCACACAGAAAATTGGAGGAGTTATGACAGAGGGCACCAACCTCCCAGCATAAAACCTTCATCCTCAGAGATGAAGGCAAAGGAGGAAAGAATGGATAAAGATGTGAAGGATGGAGGTGAGGAGATGGTGAGGTAAAAGTTTGTAATTGATATCAAACTTCTTGGTAAGATAGGAGGTGAGGTCCTACACAGAAATAATGAGGTTATCATATATATATACACATATATATGTGTGTGTGTGTGTTCACAAACATATAGACGCATATAGATATACAGATATACATACATTCATGTGTATATGTTGTAACGATTGGAATAACGCCACCTGCTGGATACTAACTGTAGAAGAGTTCTGCCCATGAAGCGAAGGTCTTTGAGGGCAAGACCAGGAGTCTTGTCTTTGGTATCAGGAAGTGACGCGGACTAGTGGGAGGAGGAAGGAGGAGACGGAGGGCTCTTTCCTGAGGACGCTGGCAGAGAAGGGAGCTAGAAATGTGCTCTCCCTTTAATAGATAGGAATCTAGGCCTTTCTCTCTCTCTTTACCAAATTCTTATTCTCCTTAATAAATGCTTAAAAGTCTAACTCTTGCTAAAGCTTGTAATTGATTGGCGACCACTCATTAGATATTTTAGACAGTTTAGCTAGAATTTTAGCCCTTAACAATGTATATGTATATATTTTTCACATATGCCAGGTTAAAAACTCTCGTTCTACATTCTTCTCAATGTAACAGTAGTCTAGGGCACCTCACTCTCATACATACACATGTGTATGAGTATATTTTGATTTCCTTTTAATCCTTTATATTTTATTTTATATACTTAAAAATGTATACTGAAATAAGGTTCATTATACCAGGAAGATTAGGAACCCCTGATATAAATAAATCAAAGAGAAGATTTGAAGCAGCCTCAGGAGAGCACGATAAGTAATGGATAAGGCAAAGCTGTGTTAATAGAATGGGCAGCTAGGTGGCAATATGCACAGTGTTGAACCTGGACTCAGGAAGACCTGAATTCAAATCCTCATCTCAGACACTTAACTAGCTGTGTGGCCCTGGATAAGTCACTTATCTTCTATCTGCTTCAGTTTCCTCATCGGCAAAATGCAGGTAGCACCTACCACTCAGGGTTGTTGTAAGGATAAAATGAGATAACATTTGTAAACTGCTTTGCGAAGCACTATATAAATGCTAGCTATTAAAAGGGGGCAAATAAAATAATTGCCTCACAGAAATAAGGGGGTCATATTGAAGTCAGATCACATGAATTTGTAGTAAGATGTGATCAGCATGGTTTCACGAGTTTTTCCAGTAGCTTCTGTAGTATGGATGTAGAAATGAAGAAGGCAGATGGTAAGGGCAGAAATAGCAGAAGGACCAGGATCAAAGGAATTCAAGGGTAGAGGACAGCTGAACTGGCAAAGACTCTGAAGAGAGGAAAGAGTAGCCAGAACAGAAGCTCGAAGAGATCTGAAAGTTTTGGAAAACTGTCCTTATTCAGATGGATTAAGATGAAATGTATTCTTTTTGTCCATGGCAAATGGGTCTCCTACAGGTGAAGTTTCTTTTTTCTAATATAAGAGGACCTTACCCACAAGTTGGGCTTCATTTTTCTGACATAACTTTACGTCATCTTCTGGCCTGCTTGGTCCCCTATCTGAAGAACTGCCTGAGATAATCTACCCTGATGGTAGTTGGCAAGGCAGGCAGATCACTAAGTTTCCAAGGCAACAACTTGGGAGGAGCAAGTCAAGTTTATACTTATCATTCCAGAACCTTTTTTTGGATCACCAAAGGACTCCAGAAACAGTTGACTTGTCTTAATAAGGTAATAGCCACTACAATGTAAAGAGCTGGGACTCAGCAATCAGCCTGTTTATTTCCTAGGCAATTTCACTTCATTTTCTTTTTGTTTGTTTGTTTGTTTGTTTGTGAGGCAATTGGGGTTAAGTGACTTGCCCAGGGTCACACAGCTAGTAAGTGTTAAGTGTCTGAGGCCGGATTTGAACTCAGGTACTCCAGACTCCAGGGCCGTTGCTCTATCCACTGCGCCACCTAGCCGCCCCTCACTTCATTTTCAAAGTCATTTTATCTTATTGTAACAATAATGTAGTGTGAGAATCAGGGTACCACCCCGCTGCTGAGAAAGACATTGTGAAAACCAGGGCAACACCCCCCTGAGGAGAAAGCATGTAACTAGCCTCCAGAAGCAGCCTGGCATCCGGAAGTTACATTTATTCGTAGAACCGCCTGTAAATCATGTCAATCATTACGACCAGCCAATTAGCTTGCAGCTGTGTGTGGGGACCGTCCCTCTTGTGGTCCTGCAGGGAGCTTCCGCTCTAGGAGAACAGAAGATCCTTCTTTCAGTTGGAAGTCTTGGTTGTGACAGTTGGTCCAGGGTAGCTAGGCTTTTTCTTTCTGAACTCCACGTGTTCTTCTTTTCTCTTTTGCTAACTTCTAATATATTTTAATAAATGCTTAATGCCCAAAGACTGGTGTTATAAGCTTCTAATTTAAGGCGACCACACATTAGATTTAAGTCATCACAGTTATATTTTAAACATAACAGAAGTGACAGTAATCAAGTATAGTGATTAATACCTATTCTGTTCTTTAACCTGAGGAGATGTTGGCTGTATGACATTCATGTGCTGGCTATTATTACAGGACGTTATTCCTGGAGTAATGAACTGGAAAAAGTTCAGCCCACTGGTTCTTTTAGCTTTGCCTGATACTTCCACTATAACATCAACTTCTTGGTAAGTAAAAGTTAATCTATCTTCTTCATGATATAGCTGTGCTTTGTATTATACAATAGCATATTCAGATTTGTGTCTAGATCATGCTTTTACCAATTTAAACTAATTTGAATATTACCTAAAGGAATCTGACATGTGATTTTTTTGTTAAGAAATAGAATATTTCAGGGGCAGCTAGGTGGCACAGTGGATAGAGCACCGGCCCTGGATTCAGGAGGACCTGAGTTCAAATGCGGTCTCAGACACTTAACACTAGCTGTGTGACTTTGGGCAAGTCACTTAACCCCAATTGCCTCACCAAAAAAAAAAAAAAAATAGAATATTTCAATACCTCTTTTGTGGGCATTCAGGTAAAGAGTTTGTTTTAAACTGAGACTCACTGGTATTTCTCAGTTGTTTCACAAATAAAAGTTAAATTTATCACTGGAAATTGTGACTGTGAACAGCCAAATCACAAAATTTTAGCTAAAATATTCACAAGAGCTTCTTAAAACCCATTTATCTCAGATAATCTAGACCAGGGGTTCCAAACTTGTGGCCATGAGCCGCCAGCAGCCCATGGATAGATTTCACAGGGTCTTTGAACTTGGATGGAAACAAATCTTTATTTTCACTAACCTGTAAGTGAAATTTAGTAATGCCTTCAGTTATTTAAAAGCATTAACCTAAGAATCAATCCACAGGTGCTGCCAAAGGGGTCCATTACACAAAAAATGTCAATAATCTACATAGCTCACATCCACTAGAAACTTGTCAATTGTTCTCTTACCTAGTGAATATTTTTTTCATATTTTCCCAGCATTAGAATCATAGCATCATACCTGCTTGAATTATTTTGAGTTCCAGTAGCCATAATATACATTTGTAAAAAGAAAAGATTTTCAGAGGTATAGCCTGGAAGGATAAATTGGAAAATGTTATACTTCTTTAAAAAAGAAGGTTTTTAAGGCAACTAAATGATTTCTCTATTCAACATCCCCCCAAAAAAGCCTAATTCCTTTTCTTCAGACTAAATCTGTGCTAGGATGCCAAACTGATCTTCACCCTATCACATTTACAGCAAAATACGTAGTTTATTAACTTTAATTTATAATTTTTTTTTTTTGCGGGGCAGTGAGGGTTAAGTGACTTGCCCAGGGTCACACAGCTAGTAAGTGTCAAGTGTCTGAGGCCAGATTTGAACTCAGGTTCTCCTGAATCCAGGGCTGGTGCTTTATCCACTGCACCACCTAGCTGCCCCCTGTAGTTTATTAACTTTAATAACAGATATGACTGAAATCTCCAAATGTCATTTTCCTTAGCTGGTTTTATCTTTGCCCCTAGATGATGTGGCTGATACCAAGTCTTAAAGCTTCTCACTTTCACAGTATGGTGTCGTAGAAGGAGCATTGTATTGCTCATATAAACTACTGGGGAAAGAATTCACTATTAAACAAGAACTTCTGGGAACATTGGAAAGTCATTTGGCAGAAAATGGAACATAATCTAACACCATATGCCACAATAAACTCCAAAAGATATGCCACCTAAATATAAAAAAGTCCATATCATAAAAAATTGGAGAATAGAAGGAGGTGCCTTCTAAAACTCTAACTGGGGAGCAAACACAAAACAAAGGATAGAAATGGTCATAAAAGATAAAATAGATAGTTTTGATTATGTAAAATTAAAAGACTTTTGTAGGAACAAAATGAATATAGATAAAAAGAAATGTTGAGTAGAAAAAAATCATATCACACAACTATGTTAAAAGTTTGTTATCCAAAATATAGAGACAAAATATAGACAATTAGGGGGAAAAAGAATAGTTTTTAATAAATGGTCAAAGGGTATGAACAAAAGTTTTTCAAAAGAAAAAAAGGCAAACTATCAGCAACCATTTAAAAGAATGCTTCAAATTACTATTACTAAGAGAAATGCAAATTAAAACTTGAAGTTTCACTTCATACCTATAAAATTGGCAAAGATGTTAAAAGGTATAGCCATCAATGTCTTCCATGCTTACCTTACTCCAAAAATGTATCATTTAATTAAGTTTATGAGGCATTTTAAACTCCCTCTGGGTGGGGGGTGGGGGAGGAGCAGGGACCCAATAAGCTCTTAGGAGACTTTTATTTTAGTCCTGTCTCTTCTTGGATTTATGACCTTGAGAAAGTCATATGAGTCCTCTGGGCCTGTTTTCTCACCTATAAAATGAAAGTTTGCATTATACTATTTCCAAAGTCCCTTGAAGCTCTCAAATTTTATCATTTTTTCCCCAAATCTCAGTAGGAGTAAAGGCTTAGTGAATCAGTTGTAGACCCTGGTGTTTTTTTTTCCTTGTGTCTCTAATTCTAAGGAATTGGCAAAGTTGCCTCCCTCAAGATAATCTGGATATGTAGTGTGTTTGTCTAGAAATTACCTATATTAAATCCAAGCTCATGAGTAATCTTTTAGATTTGTAGCTCCTTGATTATGTAGGATTTTCCCCTGTGTCCTTTACCACAGCTAGTTATAGCTATTCATTGTTAGTCCATTAATTTTATTTGATGACAATTGCAAAGCCAAGTAATTTCTGCCATCATAGTACAGTTCACTTGCAACTACAAAGGGAAGAAAAATGTTCAGTCTAAAGAAATTTGCTACTTTTTACTTTAACATTTAAGTGGAATCTTATGTCATGAAATCAATAGCCATTCTTAAATTGTCAGTTAGCATTAGATTGGCCCTTTCCTGATATGTGCCATTCCATCAGAGACTGTAGGAGGTCACAGAATATAGATTTTTCTCCTCTTGACACTTACTGTATAAGTCTGATATTCCCGTTTAGCCTGGAGAAGATCACAGAAGCATATATTTGTACTTGGAAGGGAATTTGCAAATCATCTTATGATCAGATGGACTAATTTCTAATCCAACTCCCTATTTTTTAAAAAATTGAATGGTTTTTCAATTAACAAAAAATTATCTTCTCTTTCTCTTTTGTTGGAAAAAAGAAAAACAAAGCTATTATATATAACAAATATGTGTGTTCAAGCAAACTAATTTTCCCAAATTGTCCACATCCAAGAAATATGAGTCTCATTCAGGACCCTGGATCCATCACCTTTCCTCAGCCATGGACAGCTAGCCTTGAAATCTTTCAACAACTTAGAACCATGAAACCACAGAATTTTTGAGCTCCAAATGGCTGAATGAATCACTGTTTACATGGAGTTTGAATGTGCCATTGCTGATCCTTGTTACATAGTGCTTTCCTCATGATCACTCTGTATGTGAGACATCACACTACAAGCATTATGACCCCCATTTAACAGATGAGTAAACTGTGACTCATACAACTAGAAAGTAGAGGAGCTGGTATTGGAATCTCAGGTGTCCTAACTACAAGTCCAGTGCTGCTTCTGCTATAGTCTAGCAGAATTTATTTTCCAAGTCTGTCACACTGTCCTGAATTCTTATTCTTAGTCATTTATCTACTGTCTACCTACTATACCACATAACTGCCATGATGTGGTAGATTGTGTGCACATGCTGATTATATCATGGCCATCCTGCCATCTGAAACCAGCACCTGCAGACAATCCAAAATGGGGTCACAAAGAGTCAGACCACAACTGAAATGACTAGACAACAATAAAAAAAGTGTATTGGATAAAAAGTTCTGCTGATTCTGCTCACTTAACTCTGCATCAGTTTATAAAAGTATTCCCAGGGGGCAGCTAGATGGCGCAGTGGATAGAGCACAGGCCCTGGAGTCAGGAGGACCTGAGTTCAAATCCAGCCTCAGACACTTGACACTTACTAGCTGTGTGACCCCGGGCAAGTCACTTAACCCCAATTGCCTCACCAAAAAAAAAAAAGTATTCCCAAGTTTCTCTGAAACCATCCTTTTCAATATTTCTTTTTTTTCTTTTTTTTTAAAAATTTATTTATTTAGAATTTTTCCCCACCTTACATGTAAAAACAAATTGTAACACTGATTTTTAAAACTTTGTGTTCCGGGGCAGCTAGGTGGCGCAGTGGATAGAGCACCGGCCCTGGAATCAGGAATACCTGAGTTCAAATCCGACCTCAGACACTTAACACTTACTAGCTGTGTGACCCTGGGCAAGTCACTTAACCCCAGTTGCCTCACAAAGAAAAAAAAAAAAGACAAAAAAACTTTGTGTTCCAAATTCTCTTCCTTCCTCCTTACCCCACCTTAAGAACTCAAGCCATTCAATATGTTATACATGTGCAGTCATGCAAAACATAGCATACAAAAAACTTTAGAAAAAGGAACAGTAACAAAAAATTACTTACTTCCATCTGTATTCAGATACCGTCAGTTCTTTTTCTGTAGATGGATTGCATTTTTCATAAGTCCTTCAAAGTTGTCTTGGATCATTGCATTGCTGAAAATAACTCAGTCATTAACAGCAGATCATCTTACAATAGTGGCTATTTTGTATACAGTACATTTCACTTTGCATCAGCTCATGTAAGTCTTTCCAGGTTTTTCTGATGGCATTCTGCTCATCATTTTTTTATAATAAACTACATTTATATAGTACTTTAAAGAGAGATTTCCTTACAATATACCCATGAGGTTGATTATTGCTACAAGAATAATAGCTAACATTTATATAGTACCTTATACATGACAAAGAATTTTCTTCACAATAGCCCAGCAAAGTAAGTACCATCATCATTACCATCATCTTACATTGCTCTTGCCTCTGCTTCAGATTTTTCCCAATTACTATTACTGTGTTTCCCTCCACCTTATTCACACCCCATGATATTTACTCTATTTTCTATCTTCTTTTCAACATTTCTTACGACACAGTTATGTTCCATTATATTCATATAGTATAATTTGTTCAGCCAGTCCCCCACTCATGATCATACTCCCCCCCCCTCCAGTTTCCAGTTCATAACCACTGTATTGCTAGAAACCTGTCCTTGTAGTAAAAAAAAATGTTGTGTGTTTCAGAAAATGATGTGATGGGCCAGAAACTGTTCATCAGGTCATTTTCCTTTTCCTTTTTGGAGCCTAACCCTAGTAACTTCTCATTTTCCCCAGCCAGGACCCCTACAATAAGGATATGCTTCCAACTGAGGTACCCAAAATTCTCACTGAATTACGAAAAGAAGACATGATGGAAATAATTGAGCAGTAAGTTTTGTTATAGTTTCCAATGTGTTTGTTTTTTCTAAAAATGTGTGTAGTATCAAGTGAAATTATGGGGTATACAAAAGAAAATTAAGACTGGAGATCTATCTTCTACGAATTTACTTCCTAAATGGAGACATGAGAGTGGCATACAAGAAATATTAGCAAACAATATAAGACAGGGTATAGTTGTGCTAGTAGGCAACTAGGTGGCTCAAGTGGATAAAGCACTAGGCCTGGAGTCAGGAAGACCTGAGTTAAATTGGACGGACCTCTGATGCTTACTAGCTGTCTGAAGTCATTTATCCTCTGTTTGCTTTAATCTACTGGAAAAGGAAATGACAAGCCTCTCCAGTATCTCTGCCCAGAAAACCCCCATGGACAGTATGGTCCACAGGATCACAAAGAGTCAGAATGTGATAAAGTGACTGAACAACAACAGCAATAATTGTGCTAAGATATGTGCTTCAAATGAAATGTCCTTTCAGGTCCCATCCATAGCACAAATGTCCTATTTTTCTGTGGCTACAAATGATATAAGCCTCCAAGGCAGATATAAGCCTTCAGTGAACATAAGGCCAATTAGGCAAGACTTCACTATGGAGGAGAGATGATTTAAGCAAGGCCTTTAAACAAAGGGTATAAATTTAATGTTTTAGGGAATTGGACTATTCTTGACCATCAGCCAGAAAAAAAAATGTACATGTGAATCTCTTGCCCCTTTTTTTCTGAAACCTTATTAAGATTTAGTGGACAAGGGCCCTTCAATGGACAATATTTACATGCAAAACAGAGTACATACTCTCATCCAAGAGATTGTGTTTCCCTTTCCAGAACTTCCAACACTTTTCATCTACAACAAAGCCATTAGAGAATGGAACTGAACCTATTGGAACTTCATCTAATTTTAGTGAGAAGAATGAAATTGTTCCATTCATGTGTGTTTTACGTTGGATGGTTTGCTTGTTTTAGATCCATGGTGGAATTTTCCAGTAAACACTGATACAAATAATAATTTAGGAGATCTTCATGTCTGACTAGCCAAAGTAGTACAAATTACCAGGTATATGTGTGTCTATATACACAACTTTATAATTATTTCAAGGGAAAAAAGATAGAACATTTGAAAATGAACTGGGAAAGGTTGAAGAAAAAGGATACCACTGTGGGTCTTGTTAGACTTTGTGCAACCTTTAAAGAAGGTTAAATGAATAGTCAGCTCCTGCCACCAAGAAATTTAACAAACTGTACCACTGAGGAGTAGACATCCAATCTATCTATATAATCATATATATTTTGGGGGTGGGGTGGAAGCCATTAGGGTTAAGTAACTTGTCCAGGGCCACATAGCTAATATGTGTCTGAGGTCAAATTTGAACTCAGGTCCTCCTGATTCCAAGGCCAGTGCTCTATCCACTGCACCACCTAGCTGCCCCACATTTTTAAAAGGTTTCAGATAAACTCCAATGCAAGAAAGTGAGAACACTAATACTTATGTTGAGTGTTAGATCTAAATATGAGACAGTTGGAAGGAAAATTTTGACTTTAGTCTGTATTTTAGGAACAGGTGACTTCTTGGTACAACTTAAAACAGGGTTAGCCAACAGGGTTAGCCTTAAGGGATGTGATTTCCCCCATCCCTTAAAAACTATGCCCTCCACTTGCTTTCTGATGCCTAAAATGTCATCATTAGAGATTTATTCTTTTTTTTTTTTTTTTTTGCTGAGGCAATTGGGGTTAAGTGACTTGCCCAGGGTCACACAGCTAGTAAGTGTCATGTGTCTGAGGCCGGATTTGAACTCAGGTCCTCCTGACTCCAGGGCTGGTGCTCTATCCACTGCGCCACCTAGCTGCCCCAGAGATTTATTCTTTTGGCTTAAAGCTTCATTCTCTTTCAGATCTACCTGGGGCAACTAGGTGGAACAGTGGATAGAGAGCTGGGCCTGGAATCAAGGAGACTCATCTTCATGAGTTAAAATCTGGTCTCAGACACTTACTGTGTGACCTTGGGCAAGTCACTTAACCCTGTGTAAGGGGCTATCTAGCTATACTATCTAAAATATCTAATGAGTGGTCACCAATAAATTAGAAGCTTTAGCAAGAGTTTAGATTTTTAAGTATTTATTAAAGAGCATTAGGATCTAATGATCAGAGAGAAAGGTAAAAATCTAACTATTTCTAAGAGACCCCATTATCTGACCTGCTATGGTGAGGTCAGGAACCAAAAGGACCCAACTCTTCCTTCTTCCTCCCAGAAGCCTCCTGTGATACTGGGAACATCCCATCCACATGCACACACAGCTCCAAGCTAATTGGCTGGTAGCTTTGATAGACAGTACCCACGAGCAAATGTCACTTCCTGACACCAAGGAACTGACTACATGGTTTGCCCTCAGACGCCTTCTCCTCATGGCAGAGCTTTCCTACAGTAACTCTCCAACAGGTGGTGTCACTCCAGTCGTTACACCTGTTAACCTCAATTTCCTCATTTATAAAATGAGCAAGAGAAGGAAATGGCAAAAACAGTTCAATATCTCTGCTAAGAAAACCCCAAATGAGGAAGAGTCTGACAGGACTCAACAACAATAACAAATCTACAAGGCCCTGGGTAGTGGGGAAAATACTTTAATCCTATCAGTTACACCTCAGTGTGAATGAGTTTGTTACATGAGGGAATTAGCTTATCCCTGTAAGACTTTTCCAAAACTGTAACACATTAGAAGGACTGTGTGAGAAGCAATTTGTCACAGTGAATAAAAAGCTGAACTTTAGGAAATCTTACATTCCCGCCCAGTTGTTGACTTGCTGACTGGGTTACCCTGGTTAAGTCATTTAAATTTCTCAGTAATCCCAGCAATTCTCTTGAGGTATTGATCCGCAATGGTAAAGGAAGTTTAACTCCCCATGCCAGTGAGTTACAGATCCAGTCCCAAAACATCAGATCCTTTGAGTTTTGTTAGGAATGAGGCAAAGAGAGCATGAAAGCTTTGGGCACTTGAAAAAAGGGTAGGAGAAGAAAAAAGGGAAGCTTCAGGCTGCTAAAACCAAACAACTTATTTCCTAATTTTGCTGAGGCCTGACAGCAAAACGACTTCTTTATCATTCCTGTACATTTCCTTCTAATTTGAGTAAATTGCATATATGAAGAATTTGTCCTTCAATCTCTATTTAGGAAACGTGCTTAGTCCCACACCTGTCTCTTTATCTTATATTTACTGGCACTAAACACAGACTGGCTTTTCAAGTCATTGCTTTACCTATAAATTATTAACCGAAAATGTTCTGTACTATAACTATTTTTCAACTGAAGGACAACTCTTTATATTCACTTGAAAAATGATTTCCCCTGTGGGTCATTCTAGGATATAGTCTCTTTGCTAATAATGTTCACATCACAAATAGATTCCAGATTGCAGCTGAATTATGTCACATTTTTAAAATGTTATAAATCCCACATATATCAAGGTGCATTTTCCCACTGCCTGTCTCTTTGCAATCCTTGCTGTTTAGCACCAATCAATGTAGTTAACCTTTTCCTGCTTTCATAGCAGGTGTCCCTGGTGAAAAAAAGACAGGAATGAAGCTCTGCTTAAAAAGATAGTTTCAAATTGTACGTACTATGTACCCAATTAGAGTGGCCCAGTAAAATATTATTCAAAGTGATACTTTCTGAGTACTCAAAAAGTGCTCAAAAATATTTATGGATTTTCCTTTTCTTTCCTAGTTTTGCATTTTCTTCTCTAAGCATCTTATCTCACCAGGTGCAAAGGATCTTTAAATACATAATAGATACTGATATAATCAACTGTAAGAAGTATAGGAGAAAAAGGAAATCAATAACTATTTTTGAGTTCTTCTGTGTTCCAGACAATGTTCTGGGTACTGTAGCACCTAGCACTATTTGGCTATATATAGGTATGGCAGTTAGAGTGAATATGGGACAATGGAAAGAGGCCCAGCTCTGGAGTCAGTGAACCTGGCTTCAAAGGCCACCTATGAAGCTTCCTACCTGTGTGACCTTGGGCAAGCTGTTTAACCTCTTATAAAATTAGAGGGTTGGACCCTAGCTCTCCCGAGTCCCTTTCCATTTGATGACCTGTGGCCCGGGATGGTATGTGGAATGGCCCTCTGCCTCTTCAGCAACCAAAGGGTACAAATTCTGAAGCCCCTACTTATAAAGGAGTTGGGATTGAGATATCCCACCTTCAGTTGGATGTCTGCCAGAGAGAGGTCATGAGCAAATTCAGACACAGGTGGTATTGGCCCAGGTCTCTACACTGGCACCACTATGGTAACCATGCAGTAGTAGATGGTGCACTCCAGCCAGACTAGTGGCCTCTTTGTAGAAGTCCTCATTTCTCATCCTCCTCTCTAGAGGTGAGGTTTTGAAGCTCACTGGGAGGCCTGCCACCCAAAAGCCCTCAGATCGAACTAGGAGTGATTAACAAAGTTATCAAGTGAAATCCCACTCATTCTTCGGTTGTAATTGGCTATTTTTACCATGAATTTCGTGGTGTATGTAATTGATTCATTAATTAGATCCTCACTACAGGCCTAAAACCTCCTCTGTGGTCTCACAGAATAACTACACAGTGTCTGCATGATCAAATCTATTCATTTTATTTTCCTTCAGATAGAAGGAAAAAACAAAATACCAGCTAAACATTATTTCTTTTTAGGGAGCCTGGTGATCAGCCCTCCAGTATATTGACCCCAGAAATGCTCAGAGCCGAATTTATGATGTTAGAAAGTAAAGACGCAAAAGATGACAAGTAAGTGTGTCTATGTGCATGTGTGCTTGTGCCCATGTGTGTGTTTATGGAATATTAAGGAACAGTATTGAACAAACCTACATAGTAGAACACTTCAAAACGATGAGGTGTGGATTTAGATACAGCATGAGATGGTCCCAGAATAGAATAGGATAAAAAGAAGCTAGACTGCATTTGGCAGACTGTAGAGTGCTTTTACTGAACCCGTGCTGCACCTTCACACACAGAGAAAACCTACTTGTTCTTTTAGCAGGAATATTGTCCCACTGACATGCATCACTCCCAGTAGTGCTGAGGCCTAAGCGAGTAGTTATCTGGACCAGCAGTGTCAACACATGTCCAGAGTACTGCCAGATCAGACTAAAATTTAACTGGGAAATGTTTGACAAATAAAAATACAATAAAGCATAGTTAATGTTAACAGTGGTTTTCTAAGTCAGTATGTGGCCTGGAGGGATCCTTCTGTACCATGTCCCTTACGTAGTAGCACTAGTTTCTATTTGAATTTGACATCACTGAGCTGGATCATTGGAGGGAATGTCCATATCAATAACATCACCGGTCCATTAAGTATCTATACCAAGTTATAACCTATAGACACGTCTCCTTCTCCAAGACATATGTGTGCCTAGAAATATTGTGGGCAAACCAGGTTATTTTTTTTTAACAGAATGAATCATGTTGCTCCATTTTCTTTTAATTTTGAAGATGCTTCATGATTTGAAAATACTCTGATCATTATTATCATTAAGACATGCTTTTATAAAATGAAGAATGCTTTTGTAATGCAAAGAGTCACCCATAATATATCTAGTTTTTATAAGTCTGGATTTCTATTTATTCTTTTTTTCTTTTAAAGAAAAACAAACAGATAAAGACTCTCATGCTAAGGGTTTTAAAGTCCTATAGCAATTACAAACTCTTCACGCCAAATGGGTATTTAAGTATCTCATACTACCAACTTTTAACAGCAAGAAAAGGGAGCCTTAGCTTTATGGACTTCTTCTGTGACCCATATATAAGATTTACAAATTGCTTTTGTCACAACCACCCTGTGACCCATCTAGGCACATGTCTTCTCCAAAAGTCTGGACAGCTGGGTAGATAACACAGCTGTGTTCTAGGTTTTAGCAGGAGTTCAGAGTAGTCAGATAAAAACATTTTACTTATCTTCAAATTTTTTTTCTCAACAATGTAAAATTTTGTTCCTGAAATTGTTTACCTCAAAAACAGGAATGAGTCAGTTCTGTACTAATTGGCATGTCGTCTTCAATCCTAATGCCACATAACTGCTATTGACCCCACGCTGTTTAGATTACTTGAACTGGATCCAATGCCAGTGATTTGGCTGTGTAGCATGATCACAAATAAGTCATGTAGTCTCCCTGAGCCTCAGTTTATTCACCCATGAAAAGGGGATAATAATACTTTTGCTGACTGCCTCACAGGGAGGTTATGAGGAAAGCACTTTGCAAATTCTGCCACAGAAGTACAAGCTATCATCATTGCTGTGATTTGCTGGTCTGCACTACTGAGGCCAGCTTTCTCACTGAGAGTTCCCTTATTCCAGTGAAATCCCAGGTGTCGCTCCAAAATAAATAAGAACTAGGACTAAAATTCCATGGATGATGAAATTGACAGTACAGTTAGTCTTATTTTCATGATGGGAGTAGTGAGTGGGGAAGATTGAGGTCAGGACATATGTCAATAGATCTGTTATCTCAGCCATGTAGACACCCAGCCATGCATTCTCCTCTTCTCTTGTCCATGACCTCCCATTAATCCGCCCTTCAGGATCTATCCAAGATCTGGAGGTTTTCCTTTAGATCTTATAATCTATCATGGTTAAGAGGACAGCCCTCAGGCTTGTCTACCTCTTATCCCTGGATCTTACCATATGATTGACATATGTCGTCTTCTCATCGGATACAGTCTTCATAATAATGTTTTCTATGTCATTTTTCCATGCCAAGTAATTAATTGTTATATTTTACATAATAGCTTATTTGTTGTCTTTCTCTTTGTGTACTTTTTTTGTTCATTTGCATGTTAAGAGACCATCCATCTCCTGAAAAACTTGGAATAAAGGTATCTCAGAACGTCCAAAATATGCAGTCGAAATCAAACAATAGAAACCTACTTCTGGAATAAAAGTTTCCAATAGGTCAGTTGCTATCCTTCATTTTTGGTGATACAAATTAGCTTTTTGTGACAGTTCACTTTGGGGTGTTTTTGCTAAGCAGAGCAAGGTTATGATTTTGATAATTTTATAGCATAATACATTATTTTTAATTGGTAGGATAATACATTATTGAATATGCTTGTCTGTACAGAGTATGGTTCTTGGGTAGTGTGTCTTCTTTGAAATAAAATTTTTAAATGATGTTAAGACTTGAGATATCTTATCCAGAGCAGGCAAAAAAGTTATTTTTAATTCAGCTGATTTAGAAAATTTCCTGGTTTATATTTTCTTCCGTTTGTCCATCCTAATGACTATTCTCCTAGAAATCAGGACCTCCAATGTGGGTATGTTGGGCAATCACTTTCAAGTATTAGATGACCAAATATCTTTAGATAGTAATTTTCTTTACCATCACTGTATCTTAATTATTTTCTCTCCTCTGCAGAGGGACTTAGGTCTTCAAGTAAATTCATTTTTGTGCTTGACTCAAGGACCAAGAATATTTAAAAGATAAAAGCTTCCTCCAATCAATAAATTGATAAATATGTATTGATCACCTGCTATGTGCAAGGCACTATTTTCAGTGCTTCAGAGGGATATATAGATACATATACTCAGCTAATGCTTCCAAGAAGCTTGAAATCTTCTAGACAAGAGAATCCATTTTCACGTAGAAAAAGAACACAAAGTATTATTTGATGACGCAGTACAAAAAATGGTAAAGCCAATATATATCACCATTCTGAAGAATGAAAAGAGACAACTATCAGGTACAATGCCTGAGGAGGAGGAGGAGAGGGTAAAAGATGATGAGATCAAAAAGGGAAGAAGTCAGCAGACACACAACTGGTTGGTTGTGTTGGAGGATGCTGGGAGAAATAAAGGAAATTTCCTTTAATAAAGGAAATCCCATCACAATCTACCGATGAGAAAGGTTAATGGGAATCCTCAGGGCCTCAGGCTCAAACAAGCCCAATATTTAATCAGTTTAAAAAGAGCAACAATAGGGGTCAGCTTGGTGGCACAGTGGATAAAGCACCAGCCCTGGATTCAGGAGGACCTGAGTTCAAATCTGGCCTCAGACACTTGACACTTACTAGCTGTGTGACCCTGGGCAAGTCACTTAACCTTCATTGCTCCACAAAAAAAAAAAAAAAGAGCAACAATCTAGTGATCTAGACTAATAGTGTTAGGGAGTCCTGGAGCTGGGGAAGAGAAACCAAGCATGTATCATCATCAGCTAAGTACTTGCTGCTTAAGTTGGCTCTTTATGGGGGAGGAGGTTCAGAGACCCATTCCCAACCCCTGACCTACACTATGCATCTTTACATTCTTTGGATTTGCTTCAAAGACCTGTAAGTGATTCATGGAATGGGCTTTCCTCCACCAATGCAAAAAGTTCACCACAACATGAATAGATGGTCTTCCGGAGCTATTGTGACTGAAAAATTCATTATTCTGTGACCAAGCTGGTGATGAGTCCCATCAAACTTAGCCAGGCTGGTCTTTGGAGAGCAGACAGAGAGTATTACCCAGTAGGATCTGTACACAACGCCCATCTACCTTGGTTATATCTGCCAAAGCTTTCACTACTTTGACTTGGCATTACAGAACCTCTAGTCACTGCACCATGCCACAATGAAACATTACAGTAGGATTTGTAAAAAGAGAGTAGGACTTTAGTGGAAGTATGTTTACATATATAATTTAAGTAAACTGGGGCATATAGTGGTGAGTGGTAGTGCCAGATCCTGGAAATGAATTCCATTTTTATCCAGCCAGATTTTCACCACTGGTTCAAAATACTCCTTTGTGCTGTTCTTAGGGGAAAGTTTTTCCTAGGGATTGTTTCCACAGTGGCATAACTTCTTAAAAAAACAGTCTCTATTGTGCCCTCCTCCTCCCCTTTAGCTCTGTGTGGCCCAACAGGCAAAAGATATGTACTGAATTATATAGTCTGGTTTTGAAATATGTCTCAGTAGGCCTCCTCACAGGAAGGATGATCAAGGATGAAAGATGTCCCAGATAGGACATGGGTTTCCAAGTCCCCATATCACCTTAGAGTTGTTGTCTATTGACTTTGCGTGTATTTATTCCCATAATCACTTAACTTCTTAATTTGAAAAAAAAAAAAAGCCATCATCTTCAACACAAAAAGTGAGTATCACAAAGAACAGGTCACAACAGCTAACCATATAAACCAAAGACCATGGGCCAAGTGGGGAGTATGGTGGTAGTAAGTCTTTAGCCTTACCCATAAAAGAGGTGCTGCATTATTATTTGTAAATTACTGGGAAAAGGGTATGTGTACAGTTCCCAAAGCCTCCTAAGAGATGGACATACGCCACTTGTTTCCCAAGCTAATCCAGGTTTAAGATACTTTGCAGGTCAGCATATACTCAAAAGTAAAGCTCACAAGCCATCACTGATATCTTTTTTTACTTAGACCCACCAGAACACAAGTTAAAGGCAAAAGACAATTAATCAAACAATATCGCAAAACAAGTAACAGAATGGTTTCCCCAAACAAACAGAAGTACACTCTCCCACGGGCTATTATGCTACCACTGGTGGGGAGGGGAAGGCACACTCAAAGAAACTTATGAGACCAGGCAACTTGAATGATGGGGACATCTTATACCCCAGACACTGGAGAGCCAATTGTCTTTGTTGGGCATCTGCACAGATCTGCTCCCTCCTGCCACATGGCTGTCTTCCTTAAGCCTAGGCTATGGCTGTTGGGTTCTTTACTCTGAAAAACTCATAGCCTCAGGGCTACTTCAGCCCTTTTGAAATTCAGACTTGGATATGGTAGATAGAAAAGCCTTTTGGCATTTAATTTGGGGATTGGGAAATCCAGCATGAGAATACTCCTGAAACCTTCTATTTAACTCTGAAAAAATTCCTCCCAACTCCTATCCTAACAATCAAGGTCTAAGGTAAAACCGGGCTGGTGGCCTTTGTTTCTCTTCTCCTCAGCAACCAAATTGTTTTTATCCCTGTACTCATAAGCTTTGTCTGAGACACCACTTGGTTTTTACACAAAAGGGATAATTTATCCCTATCATGGTAGCAAATTAGGACCTGGCTACTTTCTCACTGGGGGCAGCTAGGTGGCACAATGGATAGAGCACTGTACCTAGAGTCAGGAAGACCTGAATTTAATTCCAGTCTCAAATACTTCCTGGCTGTGTGACCCTGTGTAACCCTGTTTTCCTCAGTTTCCTCATCTATAAAATAAACAGGAGAAAGAAATGGCAAACTTCTCCAGTATCTTTGCCAAGAAAACCCCAAATGGGATCACAAAGAGTCAGATATGACTAAACAACAACTTTTTCATTAGTTCTAATAATGAATTTAAAGTCAGACTAAGGAACATCTTATACTTGTTGTGCTGTTTGTTGTTATCCTAGATTAGAATTAAAAGGGAACATTCATAAATGGTCTCATCCAAGACTTTTTTGAATTAAGAACAAAATCATTAGACCATGACATCCTTTTCTTCCAGAAACACATGCCATTTCCTATTAAAAGAAATTTGCTTTTTCTGAAGATGCCAACAACAGAAATCTTGAATATAAATGTTTTTGAAACTAATTTTGATAGACATAGCAATTTTTGGCATTTATTTTCTTGGGGTGAGAGGAAAGAGGGGCTAATCACTGTATATCTCTTTGGGTCCAAGGGGAATCTGATGCACTCTCAAAAGTTCTCTAGGGGCAGCTAGGTGGTGCAGTGGATAGAGCACTGGCCCTGGATTCAGGAGGACCTGAGTTCAAATCTGACCTCAGACACTTGACACTAGCTGTGTGACCCTGGGCAAGTCACTTAAAAAAAAAAGTTCTCTGGCTCTCTAAAACTTGTTCCCTGCATATGAGAAGGAAATAGTAATATCCACATTTCATTTGTGTAAAAAGTATAGCAATTTGTTTTCTGGGGAAAATAGAACCCTCTAAGTAGCTTCTTTGAAGAGACTGATGTGGATGCACAGGAAACTCATCAATGAACCTAGATTTTTTTTTTTTTTTTTTAGTGAGGCAATTGGGGTTAAGTGACCTGCCCAGGGTCACACAGCTAGTAAGTGTTAAGTGTCTGAGGCTGGATTTGAACTCAGGTACTCCTGACTCCAGGGCCAGTGCTCTATCCACTGCGCCACCTAGCTGCCCCCGAACCTAGATTTTAAAAACAAATATACCAAAGATGAAAGCAAGGTCAGGTAATGGGTTAAATATAAGAGCTTGGCACAGTCCTATAAAAATAGTATAAGTAATGATAAAACCCAGAATGAACTGAAGTTTGTAAAGGAAGCTCAGAATTAACAAAAATCATTTTTAAAGCATTGGGAGAGAAAGGACAATAGAAAAGATAGTATCATTGCTTGGGGGGATCAGATGACAACCAACAACAGAGAGAAGACAGAGCTACTCAATTCTTAGTGATGTTTCCATTTTCTCTGCCAAGGAGAATTATCTTTGTACAAGAAGTGATATAACAAATTACTAATGAGAATTGATATCCAAAATAAGGAAAGAGTAAGATAGGACCAAGTTGACCTTGGTGAATTCAAGTCACCCTACCCAGATGAACTACATCCTCAGCTATCAGAAGAACCAGCAGATGTGATTGCTCAGTCCTTCTATGATATTTGAAAGATGGAAAACAGGAGAGGTGCCATAAGATTGGAGAAGGGAAAATTTAATCCTGATTTTCAAAAAAGGGATGAGAAAGTTGACAAACTAGAGGCCCCTGCACTTGACTTCAATTCCTGGGGAAATTTGCAAATGGATCATGTAAGAGAAGATTAACAAACATCTAGAAAGGGAAGCAGGGATTACAAAGACCCAACATGGTTTCAAGAGGAGGTCAAGGTCATATCCCACTACATGGATTTGGGAAAAAATAAAATACTATTAAGTGTGTGTGTGTGGGGGGGGGGAGCCAATGGACCTGTTCTCAGAATGTTTTTTAATGTATGAAATAAAATACATAATATTACAAAGGGAATAAATTACGTTGAAATACAGTCATCCAAAAATTTTTTTAAACTAAATTCACAGAACCTTGGTTAAGAAGCCCCGGTCTAAAGGAAAGCTCATAATTTGACTTTCTTTCTAAAGTTCTGCTGTCGGGGGCAGCTAGGTGGCGTAGTAGATAAAGCACCAGCCTTGGATTCAGGAGGACCTGAGTTCAATTCTGGCCTCAGAGACTTGACACTTACTAGCTGTGTGACCCTGGGCAAGTCACTTAACCCTCACTGCCCTGCAAAAATAAAAAAAATAAAGTTCTGTTGTCATCTGTCATCTGCCACATTCCACCTGCATTCTGTGGTTTAGAGTGATTCTCTTCACTGTCCCTTCTCCTCTGCTGGTAACATCCCATTCAGGGCACAAATAGCCACCTCTGCCAAACCTTCTCCAGCTATAGTCAAGCTCACACTGAGCTCTCCCTTTGCTGTCATCAGGCAGATGCTGGAAGTTTTGAAATGGGAGCCGAAGGAAGGTAGGTGTGGCTGAAGGTGGGGCCTGTGGAGGAAGAGAGATGCACATTCAGTGGGACAGTCAAAATTTGGAGAGTCATAGCTTCTGCAAGAGCATCAAACCTCAGTCCTAGCAATACTGCACCATCACTGAGCATTCTTCCTCCTTTTCCCCTCTACCCACCAACTGTATCCACTGCCTAAATGTCCAGAGAAAAAGGAGGGCTTAGGAAACTGAGATCAGGCCCAGAGATGTCAAAGTGTCTTCTCTGTGACTTTGATGTGATGCTTCCCAAAGAAAAGAGAACCTTAAAATAGGATGAGTTGGAATTTTCCAAACGCCAAAGATCCCCATGGGTTATTCTTCGCTGGGAGGTCTATTTAATGCTTTAGAATTTTCAGATTGCTTTTATAGGTTATCTACCCCATTTGATTCTCACTGGTAGTGAGGGCAAGTTAAAATAATACCATACATTTGTATCCCACTCTCCAGTTTACAAAACAGCTTCACAGAATCATTTCATCCTCACAGTAATTCTGTGACCCAGATAGTAGGGGTACTGTCCTTACCAAACAGATGAAGAAACAACACCTCAAAGAGGGACTTTCTTGTTTGTTTTTGTTTTTGTGGGGCAATTGGGGTTAAGTGACTTGCCCAGGGTCACACAGCTAGTAAGTGTTATGTGTCTGAGGCCGGATTTGAACTCAGGTCTTCCAGAATCCAGGGCCAGTGCTCTATCCACCGCACCACCTACCTGCCCCAAAGAGGGACTTTCTTGAGGTCACATAATTACTAAATGGCAGGGTCAGAACTCAAACCTAGGTTTTTATAAATACATATTTACATACATGCACACACATACACATGTGTGGATGCATATGTATATATACATATATAATATTTTACTTCTCCCCAATTACAGGTTAAAACAATTTTTTTGTTTGTTTGTTTTCGCGGGGCAACTGGGGTTAAGTGATTTGCCCAGGGTCACACAGCTAGTAAGTGTCAAGTGTCTGAGGCCGGATTTGAACTCAGGTACTCCTGAAACCAGGGCCGTTGCTTTATCCACTGCGCCACCTAGCTGCCCCCCATAACAATTTTTTAAAACATATTTTTTTTAAAGTTTTGAGTTCCAAATTCTATTTCCTCCTCCTTGTTCTTCTCTCCCCTTTCCCTGAGATGGTAAGCAATTAGATAAAGGTTTTACATGTGCAATCATGTAAAACATTTCCATATTAGTCATTTTGTGTAAGAAGACTCAAATAAAAAAAGAAAGTGAAAAATAATATGCTTCAGTCTGTATTCAATATCAGTTCTTTCTCTGCAGGTGGGTAGTACGCTTCATCATTAGTCCCTTGGAATTGGCTTGGATCATTATTGTATTGCTTATATTATAGGGTAGGGTAAAAATTACTTTCATAATTCTTAAGTCATTTTTTGCCCCTACCATTATCACCTCTTTCTGGCCTAAGACATCATCTAACCTGAGACAAAAGCCCAAGGGACCTGGACATTCTTAGAGCAACGGCCTGAGAAAGCATATTCACTTCTCAGCCCCTTCCCCAGGAAGTTACTCCTCAGTGAATCCAGAGACCACCAGACAGGATTGGAAAGTAGTTCTGATGAATGATCCCACCTAGTTTAACTTTTCTTTTCAGCCTCCTTGATGCAGATTGAAAATTCCAGAAGGTCAGGAACCATTTTGTTTACCTATATGTATTGCTTACTGACTTGAACATAGGAGATCCTTGCTTAATGAATACTTGTTGAATGAAAAAAATCTCCAATCTATTTATATTTATCATGTTCTGTAAAAGCAGTTTTTGATTAGTTCAACAAGTGTCAA
This sequence comes from Dromiciops gliroides, assembly GCF_019393635.1. Classification (NCBI taxonomy): domain Eukaryota; kingdom Metazoa; phylum Chordata; class Mammalia; order Microbiotheria; family Microbiotheriidae; genus Dromiciops; species Dromiciops gliroides. The sequence goes on from NC_057863.1 coordinate 388,221,803, forward strand.
TAGGTCCTCAGTTACCTCTTCTCTAGGTCCTCTGTGGAAGACAGATAAAGTCTAGTCTCTGCCTCAATATGGTTACCGTCTTCTATCATGTTTTTGTCTTGTTTGCCCAACAAGATTATAAGCCAAAAGTTATGTGTCTCCTTTTTTGTCTCTCTATAGTTCCAACTACAGATTTATATACAAAAGAAACTCTATTATGGCACTGACTAGCCTGCTGGGTCTATTATAAATGACCCAAATAAAAGTTCAATCATCCATTTCTTTTCTCCTTGAATTTTCCACTACTTTGATAACAATCTCTTAAAGCCCCTTCATTCAGACCTCTAAGTCTTTCAAAATTTTATAAATATTAATTTGCTAATCCTTGTAGGCAAGGGAAGTATTCCCATTCTCCTGGTGGTTAATAGAGACAATGAAGTCCATAAAGCAACCTGGAGATCACTTCTAATCCATCTTCTTAGCCTTCAGGCAGGATCCTACCTAAACCTAAGGAAGAAATCCCACTTTTTCCTGAACTGAAGTGAAGTGAAGTGATGACACTTGCCCAAGATCACATGGTGTGTCGGGGGCAGATAGCACGGGGAGGGTTTTAGTGACTTCTCTGTCCCTCTCAGTCCTAACCTTTTATTCATTCAGAAGCTCTACCCTAAGCAACTGTTCAAGACCCAGCTTTTAAAAACCACCACCTGAGAAACTTTCACTGATTGATTTCCCCTTGCTTTTAGTCCGTGTCCCTTCTGCACGGAAATGTTCGTATTTATATAATTTGCATGTCACTATAGGTATTTCTCACCAGTTTCAGATTGAAATGACCTCTTCAAGGACAATGATTAAGTCTCCTGTTCTTTGTATTTAGTTCATTCTTGCTCAGGGCCGCTAGGTGGTGCAGTGGATAGAGGGCCGGCCCCGGAGTCAGGAAGTTTTTGCTCTGTCCTTTTTCAGTCATGTCTGATTCTTCGCGATCCCATTTTGGGTTTTCTTGGCAAAGATACTGGAGTTTAGAAGACCTCAATTCTTATCCAGTCTCAAGATACTAGCTGTGTGACCTTAGGCAAGTCACTTTACCCGGTTTGCCTCTTTTTCCTCATCTGTAAAATAACCTGGAGAAGGAAATGGCAAACCACTCCATTATCTTTGCAAAATCCCAAGTGGGGTCATGAAGAGTTGAACAGGACTGAAACAACTAAACAAATTCTTGATCCCTCTTCAGTGACCCATAGAAGGGACTTGATGACATATTTGGGGATCTAGTGCCACCTGGTGGACACTACAGTTCAGTTCCACAGTTGTGACCTAATAAAAATATCGGTCGGCGTCAAAGCTCTACTATGTAAGAGCTGGATAAAATCACAGAAGGACTGAGTAGACGGGGAACTTAAAAGTTGTGTAAACCATTTTGCCTGATGAAGAAAATGAGATTCAGTGAACTGAAATTATTTTCCCATTGTTACATATATAATAAGGTTGGATTTGAAACACAGTCTCCTGAACAGATAACCTGGGATGGTCCCTTGCATTTACTTCAACAGCTAGCAAGATAGAAGAAAAAAATGTCCCTCATGAAAAGGAGTTACTTGGAAGGGAAAACTTATTAGCCAAAATGAGTTTGGGAAATTCCCTGTAAATTTCAGTTACCCAACAGAGTAGATGCCCATCTATAGGGAAATGGCCAAACAATCGTGGCACATGAATGTAAGAGAACTGTTACTGTGCTCTAAGAAACAAACCAAAAAAAAGTGATAAATACAAAAAAGCGGGGAAAGACTTACATGAATTGATGCAGAGTGAAGTAAGCAAGAAAACAATGTAAAGGGTGTTGCGAAAATTTCTAAGTCCGATGAAGGACAACAGCAGTCTCCAAGCCATAGGAAATAGGTTTACTGAGAGAGGATACTGGTCTCACAATAAAGCTGGTCAGTCAGGGGCAGGACCTGAAAGACTCCATGCTTGGGGCTCCACAGGGTTTTGTACCCACAACAGGGCTTACTAATTTTAAACAATCTTCTCTCAATTTACAATCCACAAATTGATCATCCAGACACGTTATTAGCCACTTGATTGCTATTTGCCACTACAAACTGTAATTGCCAAACACTTAACATTGTGAGGTAAAAGATGACGGCGGGAAGCTACAGGTGACGACTAGAGATGGTTTCTAGCAGCACTTGCTGCTGATCATCTGGCATTGGAACTAGCTCTACTGATATCCAATTTACCTAATCCATTATTATTGACTTAATCTACTAAGAAAAGAAAAGAAAATATCTAGATATAGTAAATCACATTTTTTTTAGTTGACATACTGATTATTACCATAACTAAATCACTTAACATAACTAAGGGGTGGAGAAAATCTCACTCACATTATCACTCCTTTGATCCAAAGACAAATACTAAATTTGTCTCTTGGATCATTAACAATCTAAAAGATGGGAGCGGCTAGGTGGCTCAGTGGATAGAGCACCGGCCCTGGATTCAGGAGGTCCTTAGTTCAAATCCGGCCTCAGACACTTAACACTTACTAGCTGTGTGATCCTGGGCAAGTCACTTAACCCCAATTGCCTCACTAAAAAAACAAAAACAATCTAAAAGATGGATACAATACAATTCAATGCATAGAGGGAAGTTCTCTGTGGGTGGTGCAAAATTCCAGAGGGGGCACTCCCCTACTAAGGTGCAAGAGTACATAAATAATGATTCGAATGGGTACAACTTATGTTAATACAGGGATCTTGATTCATTTACAATACAATTACAAAATCACAAAAACAGCAAAGGTCACGCCCAATAATTATGATTAGAATAGTAACAGACAGCACAGGAATACTTAATATTTCCAAAATATGATAGCCTAAAACATTTTATAGAAGCCATCAGAAGGACAATTCATTACTGTAGAAGGTCTTAACTGCAAGTTAACCTGAACACCTTTAAATCTGTAAGAATGATGATTAAGTGGCCAATGGGACAATTATTACCAGTAACTATTACAACACAAAACTTCCTTTATAAGCCTACAAGCTCCCTTGCCACAAATCATAAAAAATGAGCAATGTTCAGGTCAGGAACAGAGTCTTTCATATTGTCATTGGAGAATGAAGCAGGCTTAGATGGCGTAGAAGCAGAGGTATCAGGCACTGGGTCTTGTTAATCAGAAGCAGAATAATCAGCTGGTTGATAAATGTGTTGTCCTCACCAGAAGAAAGAATAAAATCCAACCATTATAGGTGAGATGAAGTCCACCAGGATTAAGAACTTTGCAGATGTTAAAAGAATCTTCCTTTCGCACCATCTTGGAATAATTCATTTCTATGGAAATACACTCAGAAAACATATATCTTATAATCAATAATCAAGTTAACATTTATAGAATCAATAATTAAGATCGATTTTAGAATAAATTACAATAAGCCTCCATCATTAACAATGAGGCTATCCATGAAAACCATGAATATGTTGTACTATTTGTAATGTACTATTTAATAATTTTTTCAATTCCTCCATAACATTAATAATATCACCTGAATAGTTTACATAAGAATAACAGGATTGGTGACAGCACAAGCTTCAATATAAACAAAACAAAATCATATAAAAGTTGTTATATTAACTTCTGTTATATAATGAATTCAATTAAAATAAATTGTAATAATTTAAACGGCTGTTTCTTCTAAGTTATGTTGACAAATCTTCCTTTAACAAGTGTAGTGTTTGGAAAGGGGAAAAGGACCCACATGTACAAAAATATTTATGGCTGTTCTTTATGTGGTGGCAAGGAATTGGAAGTTGAGGGGATGCCCATCAATTGGGGAATGGCTGGACAAGTTGTGGTATATGAATGTAATGGAATACTATTGTGCTGTAAGAAATGATGAGCAGGAGGACTTCAGAGAAACCTGGAGGATCTTGCGTGGGCTGATGATGAGTGAGATGAGCAGAACCAGAAGAACATTGTACACAGTATCATCATCATTGTGTGTTGATCTACTGTGATGGACTATATTCTTCTCACCAATGCAATGGTACAGAAGAGTTCCAGGGAACTCATGATGGAAGAGGGTCTCCAAATCCAGGAAAAAAAAAGAACTGTGGTGTATAGAAGCTGAATGAACCATACTATTTCTTTTGTTTTTGGTGCTATTGTTTTTCTATTTTGAGGTTTTTCGTCATTGCTCTGATTTTTCTCTTATAACATATGTTTAATGTTATTATGTGTATATATATATATATGTATGTGTATATATATACATATATATACACACACACACACACACACATATATATATATCCTATATCAGATTACCTGCTGTCTAGGGGAGGGGGGAGGGAAGGGAGGGAGGGAGAAAAATCTGAAATTGGAAAGCTTGGTAAACAAAAGTTGAGAACTATCTTTATATGTAACAGGAAAAAAAAATACTTTATTATTCAAAAAAACCCCAAAAAACCCCAAGTGTAGTGTTTGGGGCAGCTAGGTGGTGCAGTGGATAAAGCACTGGCCCTGAATTCAGGAGGACCGGAGTTCAAATCTGGCCTCAGACACTTGACACTTACTAGCCATGTGACCCTGGGCAAGTCACTTAATCCTCATTGCTCCTCACACAAAAAAAAGTGTAGTGTTTAACTAACAAACAAATTTATATGCTGATTTCACCACTCTTTGCATCATTCTCCTAATCATCCTCATATCATTATGAGAAAGTAAAACTCTAGCTAATAACAGATATCAATACTAAAGCCAATACCGTAATCATCATATGACATCTGATAGGACTATTGGAAGTTACCACAAAAGATTAGGGAAATAAGCCATACCGTAGGGAAAGTATTCTTTCCCAACATCCAGGACAACTCTAAGCAAAAGTTACACAGATAGCCAGACACATTGAATAAGGCACAGAGTTAGCTAGGTGGGGAAATCAAGTCAGAAGAATCCTATCTCAGCTCTTACTAAGAGTTGTTTTCCCAACCTTTCCCATGACTATTTCACCACCTGCAATGCATAGATGGAGATCCCCTGAGGGTTTCTGGCACCATGACTCATTGGCTCAACAGTAGTCCTTGATGATCATATCTGGAGTCAGACTCAGAATAAAATTAACAGTCCCAAAATGTCTTAAATAATAACTTCCAATAATCAAAGTCTCATATGGATTTAAATATTGAGGACAATAATGATAATCAAAAAATGTGAATTAGATGTGTTGATTCAGGATATACAACAATTCTAAATATTACCATAAATATGATTACAGTTGCAAACAAATTACATAATATATTCATTAATGTATAATTTTCATCATCCATCAATAATTAATCAATTAGAACATAGGCTTGCAGTGAAAAGATCTAAAATCCATTAATTGTACAAAAATTTTTGTTTAGGGTTTTTACAAAAAGATTACATACTACATAGACAAATAGTACAAATGGGACATAATGAAATAATTTTACAAATATCATTAATAATCTTTTACAAAAGATATCTTGAGAATAGGAATACTTAAAAGTAATTAAATTACCTTTACTTCATGTGTCATATGCCGATATATGTTCTCATCAGAACAATCATATAAACCTTTCAATATATTTCTAGAATCACTAAGTTGTAACATTTAAAAGTCTTCTAGAATCACAATAAATTTCTTATTTCTGTTCAATAATCTGATGTTCATAATAAAGTTCTCTTTTTACATAATAGATGAGTTCAACAAAATTAATATATATCATATTAGAAATTTCCCAATTATTATTTTTTTGGAATCAGGGCAATTCTTCTCCAGAAAGTATAACAATGAAAAATTTCCAAGAAGCACAGAAATATAACTAAATGGACTAAGACTAAAATTATAACCTGTAATGTCTAGAAACCAAAGGATGCTATATAAATTAAAAGTGAAGGTCTCAGGATTTAAAATTGAATTCTTTAAAAAATTTTAAAATGATTTCTCACAAAAGTTGAAAATCAAATAATTTTTATACAATTTTCCTTAAATCTCAATCTGAATTTCTGAATTTCATACCAATTTTCACACCAATTTGAATTCCTGAAGTATATCGGTTATTCTTATTCTAAATTTCCAAACATTTTCAAAAATTTCAATTAAACCAGTAACAATTATTCTATTATTCTATTATCCCTCCTTACAGGGAAACCCTTTTACAAATCCATATTATGTAACAACAAAAACTAATACTATACTCTCTAAGACAGAAGTAGAATAGGGCATTGCTGCATAGACACAAGTAAATCTGATTAAACAAATGATAAAGCCCAGAAAATTGCTATGATTACAACAACAAAAAATTGCTAAGAGCACAACTGAAAATATCTTCAAGGAGACAGGAAAATAGTTCGCATATACTTTAGAGCAGAATTTGTAGTGTCATTTTACTTTTCCAAATGAATGTCTATTCTAGTAAAATCTGGCCTTAACAGAAAAAAGAGGAAATCCTGGTATACTAGAAACTCTACCTATTAGTGTGGGACCTTTAAAAGTTATACAAAATCTTATTTTGCTAGTAACATAGGGAAAACAGGTCACATTATACCCAATATTAGGAAGAGAAGCAGCTATAGCAGCTACTATAGAAGGCATCGCACAAATAACATAATGGAAAAAGAGAAGTTCAAATCCTAATCTCTTAAATATTTGTGTCATAAATTAAAATATAAACAACTCTGAGATTAACAACAGAATAAAAACTACCCATAATTTAATTGTCTAGAAATATTTAGAAAACAGTACAAATTACCTTGTGTCCAGATCAAATAAAGCAAAAACAAATTTTTAAAAATTGGATGCCACTTCAAGAAGTAAAAGGAACAGGTTTGCTCTATGAATAATGAATCTTTCCAGTCAACCTGGACTGATGTAGGAGTAGTTAGAAAGACTCGAAAGCATCCTTCTAAGTAATGTAAGGGGCTAAAATTCTAGCTATACTATCTAAAATCTAATGAGTGGTTGCCAATAAATTATAAGCTTTAGCAAGAGTGTTTAAGTGTTTAAGTATTTATTAAAGGGGCAACTAGGTGGCGCAGTGGATAGAGCACCGGCCCAGGATTCAGGAGGACCTAAGTTCAAATCCGGCCTCAGACACTTAACACTTACTAGCTGTGTGACCCTGGGCAAGTCACTTAACCCCAATTGCCTCACTAAAAAAAAAAAAAAAAAAGGAAAATAAAGTATTTATTAAAGAGCATTAGGATCAGAGAGAAAGGTAAAAAAATCTAACTATTCCTAAGAGACCTCATCATCTGACCCGCCATGGCAAGGTCAGGAACAAAAAGGACCCAATGCTTCCTCCTTCCTCCCAGAAGCCTCCTGTGAAACTGGAAACATCCCCCATCCTCACAGACACACACAGCTCCAAGCTAATTGGCTGGTAGCTTTGATAGACAGTACCCACAAGCAAATGTCACTTCCTGATGCCAAAGAAAAGCCACATGGCTTGCCCTCAGATGCCTTCTCCTCATGGCAGAGCTTTCCTACAGTAACTCTCCAGCAGGTGGCATCACTCCAATCATTATAGTAAATTGAATTGAACTAGAATTTAAAAATTTCCTAGTATACAAAATCACCAGAATAAAAATCATATAAGAAGGGGCAGCTAGGTGGCGCAGTGGATAGAGCACCGGCCCTGGAGTCAGGAGTACCTGAGTTCAAATCCGGCCTCAGACACTTAACACTTACTAGCTATGTGACCCTGGGCAAGCCACTTAACCCCAATTGCCTCACTAAAAAAAAAATCATATAAGAAAAAATCAATAAGCTCAAATTGAAATAACTTACTAATAGCTTATAATTCTCTTTAGCCTATTTTGTAATTCTCATATTGATAGATTTCCTCCAACATAGAGATCTTGCCCTCAAGGGAGGATGACAAAATAACATCTCATTAGGAGAAATATAACAATCTCCTCTGGGCCTACTCCTCAGATGACAGAGTCAGAGGAAGTACATCAGGCCATTTCAAATGAGTTCCTTGACATAATTTTCCAATCAAAAGCTTAATTTCCTTATTTATACACTCTACCTGTCCAAAAGATTGAGAATGGAATCAAATTGTGGTACAATTCCTAAATTTACTTAGACTCTAGAAAGTACAGTATCAGTCAAACAAGAACCTTTATCTGAATCAATTTTAGCAGGAGGACCATATCTAAGGACAATTTCTCTAATAATTATTTTGGCCTCAAAGGCTGTATCAATTTTGGAACCAGTGAAAGTTTTCAGTTAATCAACAAATCAAACAGTATTTAGGATATCTAAACTTTGGCAAAATTATAAAACCAATTTACAATAACCCAAACAGAAGATATATTGGACAGTGACCACCATTATGTCACCTTCCTTTTACTGATTGAAAACTAAATCTTCAAAACCACTTATTGTAATATAAGAAGCCAATTATTGCCAAGTATTGTATCTGTGATTGCCCATGCACCATAATGACCTCCTGCATGAACTGCTAGGCAGGCCTGATGATAACATTTCTCTGGAAGAAAAGGGTTGTCTTCCTCACTTACCCCAACTCCTGATAGCTGTTTAGCATTATGTCTTGTTTCCAGGTTTCTACTTCCTTGTCTACATAACTAAGGTCTGGTCACTAAGGTTTTAAAAATGGGACTTTTAGTGATTGCTGATGTCTTTGCAGCACATCAGTTTATGAGCTGAACAATGACAGGCTTTTGTAAGCTGCCTATGCACTGAAAATTGATGGAAGTAAAGCTGACCACAACACGTCATAGTCAGTAGCCACAGCAATAAATCTTAAACAGGTAAGTAGTGAGGGGTTTCACAATACCTTAGATCTTGTGTCCTTGCTGAAATAGTTCTTAAAGCAAATTACATCTATCCTGGTAGCAAGTTTCTGTGTTAGGAGCAAATTGGAACCTTATAAATGATAACCAGATAAATGCAAAAAGATACAGGAATTCAGGGCTTATAAATCAAATCCTGAGGGAATGTCCATCAATTGAGGAATGATGGGAAAAGCTGTGCTATATGATTGTAGTGGAATGGTCTTGTGCTACAGGAAATGACAAATAGGATGATCCCCCCAAAACCTGGAAAGACTAATGAACATCAATGTATAGTGAAATGAGCAGAACTGGGAGGACATTGTGCATAGTGACAGCAGTATTGTTCAATGAGCAATTGTGAATGACTTAACTACTCTCAGAAATGTAATGATCCAAGACAGTCCCAAGGAACTAATGAGGAAGCTTACTATGCACTCCCATAGAAAGAACTGATAAAAAGAACACTTGTGGATTGTACATATATACCTGGTTGTGATCTTGTGGAGTGGGGAGGAAAGGGAGGGAGGGAGAAAAATTTGGAACTCTAAATCTTATGAAAATGAATGTTGAAAACTACCCTTACATGTAACTGGAAAAATAAAATAAATGCTTGTTGCTAAAAAAAATAAAATAAAATCAATCAATCAATCAAATCCTGAAAAACAGCTGGCATCACAAGGAATGACAGTCACAATAGTGGCTGGGTTAGGCATCACAAAATGAAGAACAATTACATAAACGTCCTAAAATTCTGAACAAAACAATAGATGGACTTATTGTCAGGATCAGACTTTGGCTTCTGTACTAGAAGAACTGAAATGTTAGCCTCTGTAATACATAAATACACAATGGGATTTGAAGATCTTTATCAAACTTTTGAACAAATACTGGATTTTCTGGCACATATTAAATACCAGTTTTCAAATTTGAATAACAATTTCCAATTCACTTAATATTTCTACCCAAAAATAAGAAATTTAAGGTCTCCACAAAAAGAAATAAATGCAAGTAAAAACATTTTATACCTTAAACATATTAGATAGGACAGAAGCATTAACTAACTTGTTCAGACCTGTCCAGGCATATTCAGACTTGTCTTACTCTACTCCTTGCTCTTTCCTAAATTTCTTTATTTATTCTGCTTCTTTTTAAAACAGTCTGTAGATATGTGTCCTACCTTTCCACAATAGAAACAGTGAATTCTTCTTCTTTTTTTTTTTACTGTGAGGCATTTGCTGAAAAGTAGGTAAAACTGATTTGGTCTCCTTATTGGTTTCCTTCCTTATTATTTCCCTCATACACATATTGGGCAATTGATTTTAGTTCCCCAATATTCTTTTCATGCCATCCAGGGCAATATTTTAAAAAAATATTCCTTAATATTTGGAAGAGACTGATACACAAAAGCAACATTTATCATTCTAGCATCCCTAGGATTTATAGGGTTCAATCTAACAAACCTTCTATCATTTTTACACAATCTATCATAAAACCTCATACGAGTCTCATCTTTTTCCTGTGTTGTCTCTTGGAACTTACTATAATCCTTTTGTCTTTCTGAGAAAATCTCTATTCTTCTAATTAAATCATCTATAGAATCTCTTAGTTGTTTCATGTCTGCTATTAAGGAAAAGAATAGAGACTGAGGGAATGTCTCTATCAGGTTAAAACATATTAGGGCATTCTGAGACATGTTGGGGCATGCCCAGTCTTCCCCTTCAGGTTTGAAATGAGAAGGAAGAGGGGGCAGCTAGATGGCTCAGTGGTTAAAGCACCGGCCCTGGATTCAGGAGTACCTGAGTTCAAATCCGGCCTCAGACACTTGACACTTACTAGCTGTGTGACCCCGGGCAAGTCACTTAACCCCCTATTGCCTGCAAAAAAAAAAAAAAAAGAAAAGAAATGAGAAGGAAGACCTGATGGTACATTAGTAACAAAGCGCTTTGTTTGTTTAATTTCTTCAGAAATCATAGTAGATAACAATTCTCAACAAACTAAATATTCTGTTTCCAATTTTCCTGTTTTTCTAAGAAGTTTTCTAACTTGTCTAGAATACAAACAAAAGTTCCCATTTTTTCCCCCAGAGGTTCCTGAGGTTTTTGCATCAATAAAAACAACATATAATGGCAGTTTCCCTATTTATTTCTTTGCCTACAGTTAATTCTCCTTTGTTCCATGTCTCTAAAAACTTTATCTAATGGAGAATCTTTAGGGAATGATATTTTATTCAGCCTAGTTCCCATGGTGTACACACAGAGAGCGTGGTCCAGATCTGCTGTACTAGGCAAACAGAATCAGATACCTTGACTCTCAGAAGAAGGTTAAAACCTTGCAGCACACAATCTGGTTGGACAGGCCAACTCTTAGTTCATGATGGTTAGCTCAGCTCAGCTAACCCAGATCCAGAGCCCCCTAGACACCTTTTTTCTGTTCTCTAAGAGACCTAATCTTGGTTCTATTACTCCCAATGGTTAGCCTAGCTAACCCAGATCCAAGGCCCCCTTTTCCTGGTTTTCTAAAATTTCAATCCAAATTTTAATTTGGAGATGTTAAAAATTATGATCTCTTTATATTTGTTAGTCTTTAATTATTCTAATCTATCTCTACTTTTTTTTAATAAGACAAAATCATGAATGATTCTCCTTCTAACAGCAAGTCAATGATTGTGTGGTTTAAAAAAGAGAACTTTCACAGACCTAGTTGTCAACTCGAAAAAGCAGAAGTTTGAGTGAGCTCTGAAACTCATGACACAATTGCTCAAAAAAACATCCAAATAATGCCATAGGACAATTCCTGGAGCTGCAAAATCCACAGAAGAATGTGCTGGGATCATTTTCCAACCAAGGATGGCTTGGAAGGTCAGAAGGAGGGAGCTGCTGTGCTGAGACAGGAGTGGAGCCCAACCCCACAGTCACCTTGACACAGATCCAGTCCCAGGAAGGCCTTGCAAGAGAAAGAGACCCCCAGAGCCTCTGAATCAGCTGTAGCACCAGTGTTGTCTGGAACTAAGCTCACAGTCTGGTGAGAGGGCTGAGCCCTTGGCCAGGGCAGGGGGAAGGGCTTACAAGGGTCTCTGATAGTGCTGAGGCAGAACTTGGGTTTTTCACCCCTGCTGGCAACCAAGAAGTAGGCTTGAGTAGCAGTGGCCCAGGTGGGGGAGGGGCACAGGCTCATCAGAGCTGACAACCACAACACACAAAGCTGGTTGATTAGCAAGTTGGTCTTGGTTCATCTACAGACCAGGGAACAGCCCAGGTGAGTAAAGAACCTGCTCCTCCTTAAATCATACTACCTGGGACCTCCTAAAACTTGGGATAGTGCGGCCTGGAAACAGTGCCCCACTTTAAGGAGCTAAAAGTCAAGTAAAAGAAAGGCAAGACAGGCAGCTAGGTGGCACAGTGGATAGAGCAATGGCCCTATAGTCAGGAGGACCTGAGTTCAAATTCAGCCTCAGATACTTAACACTTACTAGCCATATGACCCTAGGCAAGTCACTTAACCCCAATTGCCTCACAAAAAACCCCAAAAAACAAAAAACAAAAAAAAGGCAAGATGAGCAGATAGAGAAAGGTGAGGACCATAGAAAGTTTCTTTAGTGACAAGAAAGATCGAGGTGCACCCTCAGAGGAAGATGTCAACATCAGGGCCCCCATATCTAAAGCTTCCAAGAAAAATATTAATTGGTCTCAGGCCATAGAGGCACTCAAAAAGAACTTTGAAGATAAAGTTAGAGAGGTAGAGGAAAATAGAATGAGAAATGAGGGTGATGCAGGAAAGACATGAGAAAAAAGTCAACAGCTTGAAAAGCCAAATGGAAAAGCTCTCTGATGAAAATAATTGCCTAAGAATTAGGATTGAACAAATGGAAGCCAGTGACTTTATGAGAAACCAAAACACAATAAAGCAAATCCAAATGAATAAAAAAATAGAGGGCAATGTGAAATATCTTCTGGGAAAAACTGCTGACCTGGAAAATAGATCCAGGAGAGATCATTTGAAAATTATTGGTCTACCTGAAAACCATGATCAGGGAAAGAGATTAGACATCAACTTCCACGAAATTGTCATGGAAAATTGCCCTGATGTTCTAGAAGAAGAAGGTAAGTAGAAATTGAAAGAATCCACCAATCACCTCCTGAAAGCGATCCTAAAAAGAAAACTTCCAGGAATATTATAGCCAAATTCCAGAGCTCCCAGGTCAAGGAGAAAATATTGCAAGATGCCAAAAAGAAATAATTCAAGTATTGTGGAGCCCCAGTCAGGATAGCACAAGATCTAGCAGCTTCTATGTTAAAGGACTGGAGGGCATGCAGAGGGCAAAGGAATTGGGATTACAACCAAGAATCATGTATCCAGCAAAACTATGTATAATATTTCAGGGGGAAAAAATGGGACTTCAATAAAAAAGAAGACTTTAAGGTATTTGTGATGAAAAAACCTGAACTGAGTGGAAAATTTGACTTTCAAATACAAGACCCTAGAGAACCATAAAAAATTAGAATTGGGGGACACACTTGGGGTCACACAGTGGGTGACATGACTGTCTTGTGTTTGAGGCCGGGTTTTGGCTGGGGTCCCCCTGGGTCCAGTGGGGATGTTTTGTCCACTGTGTCACCTAGCTGCCCCATGATGGCATCTTTAGGGTAAAATTGAGGGGTGAGGGGGATGCACTGGGGGAGGGGGAAGGGCAGAGGTAGCATGGGGTGAAATCCCACATGAAAGAAACAGGAAAGGGCTTATGGAGTGGGGGAAGATATAGTGGAGGAGCAGGGCAGTAAATGAACTTTACACTCATCAGAATAGGCTCAAAGACCTTAAACTCATCAGAGTAGCCTCAAGGAGGGATTAACACATACACACCCAATTGGGTGAAGTAATCTATTTAATCTGGGCAGTAAATGAGCCTAACACTCATCAGAATTGGCTCAAAGACCTCAATCTCATCAGAATTGGCTCAAGGAGGGAATAACACACTCTCAATTGGGTGGAGTAATCTATCTAACCCTGCAGGAAAATAGGAGGGGAAAGGGATAAAGAGAGAGGAGCAAAAGAAGGGAGGGCAGATTGGGGGAGAAGCAAATCCCCTTTGAAGAGGGATAGGGTGAAAGAAGATAGATTATAGAATAAATATCATGGGGAAGGGAATAGGATGGAAGGGAAACTCTTAACAATAGTAATCATGAAAAAGAGAAAAGTGGGGGGAAATTGTACAAAAAAATATTTATAGCAACTCTTTGTGGTGGCTAAGAACTGGGAATCAAGGGAATGTCCATCAACTGAGGAATGACTGAAGAAGCTGTGGTATATGATTGTAGTGGAATGGTATTGTGCTATAGAAAATGATAAACAGGATGATACCAGAAAAACCTGGAAAGACATATAAACTGATGTATAGTGAAATGAACAGAACCAGGAGAATGTTGTACACATAACAGCAATATTGTTCAATGAAGAACTGTCCATGCCTTAGCCATTCTCAGAAATACAATTATTTTTTTTCCCTTTTGTTTTGTTTTGGGTTTTTTGTGGGGCAATGAGGGTTAAGTGACTTGCCCAGGGTCACACAGCCAGTAAGTGTTAAGTATCTGAGGCCGGATTTGAACTCAGGTCCTCCTGACTCCAGGGCCAGTGCTCTATCTGCTGCGCCATCTAGCTGCCCCTCTCAGAAATACAATTATTAAAGACAATCCTAAAGGACTACTGATGAAGCATGCTATCCACCTCCAGAGAAAGAATTGATAGTGATTGAATATCCACTGAAACATGCTATTTTTAATTTCTTTTTTCTTTTATTCAAGTCTTATTATACAAAATGACTAATATGTAAATGTTTTACATAATTACAAATGTATAACCTATATCTGATTGCTTACCACCTCAGGAAGGGATGGAGAGATGGATAGAATTTGGAACTCAAACTCTAAATAAAAAGATACTACTCACTAAACTATAGTGACATCTTGTTGCCTCTGGGATCCAATAGAAACTCTTTATTAGAGTTAGGGCATTAGGCTTGGAGTCAGGAAGACCAGATTCAAATCCCACCACAACCATTTACTAACTGGCACCTCTGAACATATCACTTAGTGCCTCAGTCTGCTCATATTTAAAATAAAATGAGGAGTTGGACTCAATGACCCCTGAGGGCGCTTCTACTTCTAAATCTATGGTCCAATTTTAGAACCTTTACAACCTGGCACCAATTTGCCTCTCCCACCATACCATAGTTCTCTCTTTTCTGAACTCTATGAGCCAACCAAGTTGGCCTTTTTGTTGTTCCTCACACATTAACACTCCTTCTCTGGTCTTCCATGCATAAAGTGCATTCTCCCCATGCGCCTACTGTCCCCCATTGTTGGATTGCTCTCCCTCCTTACTTCCAACTCTCAGAATCTCCTGTTTCCTTCAAGACTCACTACCTTCTACCAGGAAGTCTTTCCCTTTCCACCTCCTGTCCCAGTCCCTAATGCCTTCCCTCCTGAGATTTCCTTATATTTACTTTACATATATTCAGCATATCATATAGTCTCCCACAAGAAAAGGAATATAAGCTCCTTGAGAGCAAAAAATAGTTTCATTTTTATCTTTGCATCACTGGTACCTCGCACACAGTGGGCAATTAAGTGCCAATACATGTAGACTGATTACTTGGTCATTGGTAGGAACATCCCAATTGGTGAGATTATAGATTCATTTGAGGATTTGAGAGAATCATCCACTTGGTTTCAACATTAACCAACTTAGCTAAAATCACAAATTAATGAAATAAGTCACAGGAAGAACAGAAATGTGTTTGAATAACACAGAAGAAGAAATATGCAACACGTTGCAAAAGTATTTGCAGAAGGGGCAGTTAGGTGGCACAGTGGATAGAGCACTGGATTCAGGAGGACCTGAGTTCAAATCCAGCCTCAGACACTTAACACTTACTAGCTGTGTGACCCTGGGCAAGTCACTTAACCCCAACTGCCCCCCCCCAAAAAAGCAAAACAACCCCATTTTTAAAAAATGCTTTTTTAAAAAGTATTTGCAGAGTTCTAAACTCAGATATTGGGGGGATGCAAAGATTTCACTATGAAATATGTATTTGTCAATCTTACTGCAATGGATGAAGTAATTATGAAAGAAAAAATTCTGGGTAAATTATAATCAGTTTTAACAATCATGACTGATAAGAAATCAACAAAAATTGCTCCTTAACTTCTCATAGTTCAAAGAGAAACCACATGGTCACTTCTTTGGGTTTTCATGACTTTGGACAAGAAGTAGTTCATTAAAAGCAATTAAATCTAATTGCTTAACATGATCAGAGGTGGATCATATTAAAATAAGGTACTGGGATAGCTGATCTAAGTCACTCAAATCTTGGTCAAAGAGATATCAGACAAGGATGTAGACTCTACAGAAGCTGATCAGAGCACAATAGCTTCCACCTGGTTGTGGCTTGATGCATGAGAGGGAATCTAAATCTTGTCAGAAAAGTCCTTCAGAAAAAACCTGAAGGACTTAGAAAGAAAAGAGGGAGTACTGAACCTCCCCAAGAAATTGCTTATTAAGGTTCATTTCTCATACTACCAAAATGAAACATTTCCCCAAGCAACTTGTGGGGATGCTTCCTCAAGACCAAGAGGAGAATATCTGCTGTGACAACCTGGCCCTGGAAGTCACCTCTCTTGTATATGCTTATGACAACAGACCCAAGGAGGGGATGAAGGTGCAGGGCCAAGTTGTCCTGCAGGTCCCTCAGGAGCAGCTCAACTTCCAAATGGGCCCCTGCTCTGAGCCTCTTGGAGCCCTGTGCTCAAGAACTGCATCACAGGCCTGACAACCACTGAGGGCTTCTTCATGAAACATGAAAGCTTGGTCACCTCCACGGCTAAGGTGCTGATGGCATTAGATGAGCTGGACATGCTGGCTGAGGAGACCATCCTGCAGTTGTCCAATCACAAAGACACGCCTGACAGGGGCCAACAACTCCAAAAGAACCAGCAGCTACAGAATTTCACCCAGTGGCTCAAGGAAGCAGAAGAGGAGTCATTGAGAAGATGAACAAGACTGAGGTTCTGCTGGGGCTGCCCCATGGGTGGGACCTGCCCTCCTGACCTAGGAAAGGGCATGTGTCTTCCTTATTTCTGAGTGCCATTTGGGTTTCTCCGTCGGAATTTCCCACAACATAAAAGCTTGTAAATCATTGTCATCTAAGCAAACATATAGACTATTCTGTCACACTACAGTTAGGAGGAAATAAAACTCTAAACCAAGTACCTTGCATTTTCCTTTTGTTGATTTGCCTTTTGCTCAGTGATAGGGAAAAAATGTTCCTTTTCCAAGTAAAACAAAGGTACTATCTGTCCCCCATCCCACAGAACACAGAACTCTTGATTTCTAAATCTAATTCTATAGAAAAGACAATGCATTTCTAAATAAGCTGCAGTAATCCCTACCCAGACATTCCTCACGAGTCTCTGGGAGGTGATATGAGAGCATTTTGTAGGCAGGGAAAGGAGGCCAGAAGAGGAAACACATGGATTCACAAAGTTTTAATGAAGCCTTTCTGTTAGTTCCCAAATGCCAAGTATGTTCTCAAAAAGCTGAGTATAGAGGCCTAAGATACATTAGCTGAAATGAGGGCCAAATGCCTTCAGGAATAAACTTCAGTCCCTTTTTCCCCTGGAAGGAACAATGCTTTTAGCAGCACAGGTCAAGCAGGAGGAATTGGGGCCCTGCATTGCTGAGTGGGCATTCTCCTTGTCCTCAGCCTATTTTGATAGCCCTTACAGGAGTGTGGTAGTAGGTAGAAGGAAGTGAAAGTGGAGGCTGCAACTTATCAAATCCCACATTAGACACCCCCACTCCCAATACTCCTCTCCCATTCTAGTCAGAGGCTACATTACTGTCACACTCATTGCATTACCAGAACCCAGGAAAGGGATCTTGTGAGTGAAAAAAATTTGGGAGCCTTGAGAAGACATCAGGAAGCAGAAGCTGCAAATATCCCTTGTCTTCCTCCCTTACCCTAAAACACAGACCTGGGCTTTTCCCAGCTCTTTCCTTAAATCTAAACTCTAGCACCTTTGCAAGAGGCTGGTCTTACCCACCTTCTCCCACTCATTTTCTGCACTTCCCCCAGCTCCCCCTGCCTGTGCCTCTATCCCCCACCCATCTCCTTCCACATCCACATATCTTCTCCACTCCTCACTTCCAACCCTCTCCTATTCCTCTAATCCCACCTCCAAGCCTTCCTCACTTGGCCCCCCTTTTGTCTCCTGCTCCCTTCTTCACAATAAATTCTTAAAACCCTCAGCACTCCCTACCCCATTCCCAGATTCCCCAGGCCTTGAACACTGCTTCTTCCACCACCACCACCCCAACCCTTCTGGAATGGATACTAGAATCATGCACCAAGCAACAGTAGTAGTGAGGATGGAAGAAGGAGGATGGGTAAGGAGGGATTGGGCATGGCTGATTGGTGAACACAGGAAGCCAAGGAGGCTCAGGAGCTTGCAAGGTCAAGAGGCTTGATGTTTTGAGCCAGGAGTTAAAGATTAAGGAAGGCTTGGGAATTCATAAAGGAGAAAGCACTAGGGTCAAAGGGAAGACTCTCTTGTCTTAAATCTAAGGAGCAGGCTCCCAGAAAAGCTGATGGGGTCAGCCAGGCCTAAGAACCAGTGCAAGATTTCCTGGGGGACTTGGTGGTCTAGCTGGCTTTTCTAAACACAAAACTTGACTTCCCTGGGTCTGGAACCAGACAGCATAAGTTCAAAACCCACTTTTGACATTTACTGCCTGTGTGACTTTGGACAAATCGTGTAACCTCCCTGGGCCTTATTTTCCTTAACTGTAAAAATGAGGGGGTTGGACCATGTCAGAAGTGTCCAACAGGTAGCTGGAGATGTGACTCTAAAGGTCAGGAGATGAAAAAAACATTGCTAGGAACAGTTAAAAATTTTAATTATACTGTGTATTGCATACAGTCTTCATGAAGGCCCACAGGTAACCTTTGAACTTTTAATTCTTGTTTAATAGCATGCTCTAGATATGTCTCTGATTCCATGAATCAGACAAGTAGGGAAGGAAGAAAGCAAGGAAGGGAGAGAAGGAAGGAGAGTGGGAGGGAGGAAAGAAGGAAGGAAGCATGGAAGGAGAAAAAGAACTCATGAAGAATGCATTCTGGCTTAGATTCCAAAGTATTTAATGAGGGATGTTACTAAACCTATCTGTAACCTTGTTTGGGACAAACTGCCTCAGTTTATCCAAATAACTCAAGGAGACCACCAAGTCAAGCAGAGACAGATTTATTACATCCTCATGAGGACGGGCAAAACACAATTACACATTGAAGTCTTGCAAAGATATGCCCGATCCTCCAGGTTTTTATAGTAATCTTGAAAAGGACTGTCCCCACGTACATCTAGGGTGGATGAGCTCACAATCTAACATCCAATCCTGTCTCACCCAAGGTGCATACCCAGTTCATGATCCATGTACGGAGACATGTCCAAGAACAAAGGGGAGAAGGGGAAGGAGTACAAGTCTGAGGAATGTCAAAGAAAGAGGGAGGCAGAAATCACTCCCTTATCTGCCATGACAGGGACTGGGATTCTGACATGTGAGAGGGGAGTTTTTTTATTACAGGCCATAAACTAAGGTGTAGATGGCATGTGGGAACTAAGCAAAAGTAAAGTAAATAGTGCTAATTGGTAGAACTGTGACAACTAATAAAACTTACTGGGGGACTGGATATCTTCCAGACCCCATCCCCAAAGTTTACAGAACTGTCCCAAGTCCATTATCTCAACAATAAAACTTAAAAGAGACAGTGAGAATTTGACAAGCAATTAACTTTTAGGCAAAGCAAGAGGCTAGTTATTCTGGGTGAGGGGGCTAGATATCTTTCATACTCCATCCTCAGAGTTTAATCTGACTCAAATCCACAATTGTCCCACACAACCTGAAGCCCAATCCCCTTCATTTTGTAGTTCTGCATGTACATTTTAAATTTAAAATAAGTGGCCCAAGAACATAGACATACATGATGCTTATGACTACATAAATGATGATTAAAAATGCCCTGGGTGTAGGGCTGGTGCTCTGTCCACTGTGTCGCCTAGCTGCCCCATGATGACATCTTTATGATGAATACACTGGGAGAAAGGGAAAGGAAGAGTTGGAATGGGGTAAAATAACTCCCATAAAAGAAACAAGAAAAAGCTTATGGAGTAGAGGGGAAGATGGTGAAGGAGTGGGGGAGTGAGTGAGCCTTAATTTCATGAGAATTGGCTCAGAGGGAATAACGTACACACTCAAGTGAGTATAGTAATATATCTTGCCCAGCAGGAAAGTGGGAGGAGAAGGGGATAAGGGGGAAGAGGTGAAGGAAAGGAGGGCAGATTGGGGGAAAGGGCAGTAAAAAGCAAAACACTTTTGAGGAGGATAGGGTGAAAGAAGATAGAAAATACAATAAGTATCAAGGGGAGGTGTGTGGGACAATTATGGATTTGAGTCAGATTAAACTCTGAGGACGGAGTCTAAAAGATACCTAGCCCCCCCCCCCCAGAATAGCTAGCCTCTCGATTTGCCTAAAAGTTAATTGCTTGTCAAATTCTCACTGTCTCCTTTATTTTTTCTGTTTTCTTTCACAACCTGACTAATGTGGAGATGTTTTGCATGACTGCACTTGTATGACCTATGTTGAATTGCTTGAGTTCTTGGGGAGGGAAGGGGAGGGAGAGAAGAAGAGAATTTGGAACACAAAGATTTATTTTTTTTTAAAATGTGGGGGGCAGCTAGATGGCGCAGTGGTTAAAGCACCGGCCCTGGATTCAGGAGTACCTGAGTTCAAATCCAGCCTCAGACACTTAACACTTACTAGCTGTGTGACCCTGGGCAAGTCACTTAACCCCCATTGCCTAAAAAAAAAAAAAAAGTGAAAATTGGGGGGATTCTAAATAAATATTTAAATAGAAGCTAGGCAGTAGAGGAGGACCCCAGGTTGTGCCTGTGACAGGGGACTAGGTCTCTGCATCATTCTTTGCCAGGGGGAGGGGAAGGAAGGTCTTCTTTAAGGAACAGATAAAGGCTTGAAACAATTCTGCTCAAATTCTTCTTGCAATTAAAAAAATTGGTCAGCAAAGATGGTTCATGGATGAGATAATCAAGGTATTTAAAAGAAAAAGTTATCAAAATCATTTTAAAAACACTCCCAATTGTAATTAGCCAATCCAGCTTTATCAAATGTTTGTGGGCAGTAGGGCCAAAGACAACAGGGAGGGTACAGTAGTGCGTTAAACCCTCGGTCCCCAGACTTCTTTAAAAGTTCCTCATTTAGGGAGCCAACTTAGTCTTCCTAGATCTGGCAAAGGTGCACAAACCTAGCACAATTCAAATGTTCCTAGATTCTGGGAATTTCCTATGATACTATTAATGAACCCCCACCCCCCTCCATCCTTTGGAACCTCCTTTCTCCCTTCACAGCTCAGCTGCCTTTTCTTCCCTTTTTACTATATTTCTCAGTTTCTAACTGTAACGATTGGAATGACACCACCTGCTGGAGACTTACTGTAGAAGAGTTCCGCCCATGAAGCGAAAGTCTTTGAGGGGAAGACCAGGAGTCTTTTCTTGGGCGTCAGGAAGTGACGTTGGCTAGTGGGAGGAAGAAGGAAGAGGCTGGTGCTTGGTCTTGCTCTCTTTCCTTTGAACTCTGGTGGAGAGTGGAGCTAGAAATGTGCTCTCCCTTTAATAGATAGGAATCTAGGCCTTTCCTCCTCTCTTTACCAAATTCTTATTCTCCTTAATAAATGCCTAAAAGTCTAACTCTTGCTAAAGCTTATAATTTATTGGCGACCACTCATTAGATATTTTAGACAGACTAGCTAGAATTTTAGCCCTTAACATTCCTCAGCTATGAAATTACTCTGTTTTCATCCACAGGTGGAGCCAAGAGTGCAGAGTGAAACCAGGAAACTGCCTGAGCTCTCCCAAATTTGCCTCAGAAACAATGTTAAATTAAGCCTCTCAACAGATTCTGGAGATGCAAAACCTGAAAAAAAAAAAACCCAGAGTGAAACAATCTTCCGACATGAGATTACCTAGATCTTCAGGAAAGGTCTGTTTTATTTTGTTAAAAAGGGAGCAGAGCTCAGCACATAGGGTGTCTGGGCAAGCCAGCAAGAAACTCTTAATCACAGCACAGATCAGCAGCTGAGCATTCTTAGTTCTAGCTCAACAACATAGTGGTACAGCAAGCCATTTGTGAGGCATCCAGTCCCAACACAGAAGGCAATCTTCCACATGGGGTACAGGCTACCCAACAGACCCAACTGGGCTGGGCAACTCCAGTGCAGTGAGAAAGCTGCAAGCTGCTGAGGCCTCAGAGCAGAAAGCTGGTGACCCACCCCTGACCCCCAGCAAAAGAAGCTTGGGACAGTATACACTGTCCCCGGAGAAGAACTTAACCTTAAAAGGCATGAAAGAGGCGAAAATAGGAATAACAAACAAAAAAGAATCCTCACTTACTATGGTGACAGAGAGGATCAAAACAAACTCAGAGGACAACAATGACAAACACCTTCATGTAAAGCCTTAAAGGGGAAAAAGAAATGGTCTCCAGACCAAAAATCCCTCTTAAAAGAGCTGAAAAGGGATTTTATAAATCAAATCAGAGAGGTAGAAGAAAAATTGGGAAAAGAAATGAAAGTTATACAAGAGGGAGTCAATAGCTTAGGAAAAGAAGGACAAAAATTGACTGAGGAAAACAATTCATTAAAAAATGCAGTTGGCCAAATGGAAAAGGAGGCGCAAAAACTGACTGGGGAAAATAATTCCTTAAGAATCAGAATTGGGGGTGCAGCTAGGTTGCACAGTGGTTAGAGCACCGGCCCTGGATTCAGGAGAACCTGAGTTCAAATCCGGCCTCAGACACTTAACACTTACTAGCTGTGTGACCCTGGGCAAGTCACTGTAATGATTGGAATGACGCCACCTACTGGAGACTTGCTGTGGGAAAGCTCCACTATGAGGAAAATGCCTCAGAGGCATTGTGGCTTTTCCTTGGTGTCAGGAAATGACGTTTGCTCATGGGTGCTATCTATCAAGGCTACCAGCCAATCAACTTGAGGAGCCTCCTATGGTCTGGGAGGAGACAGGAAGGAGGAAAGGGAGCCTGGGCAGAGAGCGCTGGGGCTTTTTGGCTTCCTGACTTGATGGTGGTGGCGGCAGAGGACTTCACAGGAAATTTGAGGAAAGATAGGAATGCCAGGCTGTTAGAATTCTGTTCTCAATCTTTTTCTTTCTATTTTCCAATAAACCCTTAAAAACCTAAACTCGTTTTATCAGTGATTTTTAGTCAGTTTCCCCCAAAACTGGGGGAACAGATTAGAATCCACATTTAGAATCTTAAATTACATAGTTTGGCTGACCACGAAGAGGAAAACCAAAGTTCATCTTCTGATCTTCTGATTGGGTAAGATTTCCCTTCCCTTGTCCCCTTAAATTGGAAGTTGCTCATGGGTGCTGTCTATCAAGGCTACCAGCCCATCAACTTGAGGAGCCTCCTGTGGTCTGGGAGGAGACAGGAAGGAGGAAAGGGAGCCTGGGCAGAGAGCGCTGGGGCTTTTTGGCTTCCTGACTTGATGGTGGTGGCGGCAGAGGACTTCACAGGAAATTCAAGGAAAGATAGGAATGCCAGGCTGTTAGAATTCTGTTCTCAATCTTTTTCTTTCTATTTTCCAATAAACCCTTAAAAACCTAAACTTGTTTTATCAGTGATTTTTAGTCAGTTTCCCCCAAAACTGGGGGAACAGATTAGAATCCACATTTAGAATCTTAAATTACACATCACTTAACCCCAATTGCCTCACTTAAAAAAAAAAGAATCAGAATTGGGAGGATAGAAGCTAATGACTCAATGAGGCAACAGGAAGAAGTAAAACAGAATCAAAAGAAAATAAAAGTAGAAGAAAATGTAAAATACCTCTTCAGAAAAACAAGAGACCTGGAAAATAGACAATAGAGGGACAAACTACATATAATTGGACTACCTGAGGGCCATGATCAAAAAAAGAGCCTACACAGCATATCGCATGATATGCTGCCCCAATGTCTTACAACCAGAGGAAAAAAGAAGCCACTGATTACCTCCTGAAAGAGACCCCAAAAGGAAAACTCCAAGGAATATTGTAGCTAAATTCCAAAATTATCAAATAAAGGAGAAAATACTGCAAGCAGCCAGAAATGAACAAGTTAAATGAACAAGGAACAACAATCAGAATTACAGAGGATGTGACAGTTTCAACATTAAAGGATTGGAGGGCTTGGAATATGATTTTCTGGAGAGCAAAGGAACTGGATTACAACCAAGAATGTACTACCCAGCAAAATTAATCATAATCTTTCGGGGGAAATGATGGGTATTCAATTGAATAGGGGACTTTAAAACTTTCCTAATGAAAAGCCCAAAACTGAAAAGAAAAATCAATCTACAAATACAAGACTCAAGAGATGCATGAAAAGGTAAAAAGGGGGAAAATATGTTACTCAATGTGGTCAAAATATTTGCATCCATATAGAGAAGGAGATACTTGTAACTCTTGTGAACTGTATCTTTATTAAGGCAGATAGGAGGAGTACACATACACACAGAAGGTATGATTATAAATTGATTCTGATATGATATTTTAAAAAAAGAAATTACTTTATTTCAAGTTGGTATTTATTTAGCTCTGAACATGTTGTGTTCTCTCCAACACTCTCCCCATGTAAACTCCATGAAGGGACTGTTTCCTTTTCATCTTTGTATCCACAGTTCCTGACATATGGTATGTACTTGATAAATGCTTATTTAATTGAATTGGTACCTTCTGTGTATCTACCTCTATGCTAAGTACCTACTGTAGGCAGAGAACTATTCCTAATACCAAACAAGTTAAGGAAAAAAAGCATGGTCAATTCCCCTCAGGGAAGCCAGTATGCATTCTGGGAACAGCCCCAGACAAGACTGGAAGGAAGGATATGGCTTCTAATGCTAGCTTTGCCCCTAGCTGACTGTGACCCATGACAAATCACTTCATCTCTCTGGGTCATTCTTCTTTTCTTTTCTTTTCTTTTTCTTTTTTTTGCAGGGCAATGGGGCTTAAGTGACTTGCCCAAGGTCACACAGCTAGTAAGTGTCAAGTGTCTGAGGCTGGATTTGAACTCAGGAACTCCTGAATCCAGGGCCAGTGCTTTATCCACAGCGCCACCTAGCCACCCCTGGGTCATTCTTTGCATGGGTTTGGGACTAGATGGTTCTCTTGAAGGGCCTTCCCAGGTTTCTGATTATGTTTGTCCATCATTCTAATCCAGAGAGTGTCTATCAGCTTTAGGCAGCAAGTGCTATAAAACTGAGGTGTATATACTTGGGGAGTGTTCAACAAAGGGCAGCTGATAGGGGCAGTGGATAGAGCAGTGGGTCTGCAGTCAGCAAGACTGGTGTTCCTGAGTTCAACTCTGGCTTCAGTCTCTTTCCAGCTGTGTGACCCTGGGCAAATCAATTAATCCTGTTGGCCTGTTTGCTCATCTACAAAATGAGCTGGAGAAGGAAATGGAAAACCACTCCATTATCTCTGCCAAGAAACCCCATATGGAGTCACAAAGACTCAGATACCACTGGAAACCCATAATAAAATAAATAAAAATTTAAAAACCATTATAAATGATGAGGTTTTCTGAGTCGATATGCAGTCTACAGGGATTGGTTTAAATTTGAGTTTGAGACCAATTGAGACCAACACTGGTTGTTGCTCAGTTATGAAATTTGATTTTGGGGTTTTACTTGTAATGATACCGCAGTGGTTTGCCATTTCCTTCTCCAACTCATTTTTATAGATGAGGAACTGAGGCAAACAGGGTTAAGTGACTTGCCTAGAGCCACATGGTTAGTGAGTGTCTAAGGTCAGATTTGAACTCAGGAAAATGAGTTTTTCTCATTCCAGGCTCAATCCCCTATCTACTGTACCACCTAAAAGCCCCAAGAATATAGACCCTAGAACAAGAATGGAGGTCTGCAGGCAGGTGTGTCATAGTTACTGTTTTCTTGAAAGCAGGAGGAGGAAGCAAGGGCCCCTCTATTCTGGTGGTGGATTGCAGGTTTGTACTGAGGCATGAAAGAGACTTCTTGGTCACTTCCTCCATAGGCCAGTTGGCACTTTCCCTGTTCTATCACCTCACCTCTAGAACCCATCTTGAGATGGCCCTATCATTACTGACCCCAGAGCTGACTAGCAGAGCTGTCTGAGGAGCTGCAAACCCTCTTCAGGGAGGTGGTAGGAGATGTATCAGCCCTGGCCAGAGCTACCAAGCATTTGCTGCCTTCACCTTCTAGCCAGGGAGTACAGGCATTCACAGCTCCCAGCTGGGCTGTTGTGGGAGCCAACAGGTTTCCATAGCAGTCCAGATATAGCTGATGGAGGGGATGGGGGTTCACAGCTAATGGACAGACTGGCAGAACCAGGGTGACGTGGGGCTGAAGGAAGCCATGCCCAGTAAGTTCACGAGTCCAAGAAGTTTGCCTTGGCCAAGGAGGTCTTCTATCTAGAGAGCAATGCTGCTGTGCTTCAAGCAAAGCCAGTTCCCTCTCTGCTCTGGGACTTGCTGCATCATGGCTGCAAGCCTGAAACAGGTTCTACAGATGTATTTCGGCCCTATAGCATTGTCTGCATTGTGCAACCTGGTTATGGGGGCCTGGGATGCTTTGTTTATTCTTTCTCCTATGATGCCCTGACCCACTCCCTGGAGAGCCATCTGGACCACACTACAGCCTCCATCCCCAAAGCCCATGCCTAGGGTACTATGGAGTTCTACAAAAAAAAACTTACCCTACATCCAGACCCAGCATGGCCTGCTCAGCAAGCAAGGAGAGGAGCTGTATGCTCCCAGTGGGAACATCTTCCCCAGCCACTGGGTCCATATGTAACATGCTCCCTACACTTCCCAGAGAGAGTTAGGGCTGAAAGTCCTTAGAGTGGCCCCACACTTGGAGATTGCTCATGAGCCTGAGGAACCCAGGATCCTGACTCCTGATCTAGTGGTGTCTCCACTTCACCAGGCTGTGTATGCAAGGAGAATTGATTTGGAGGGACCAGAAAGTTCTATGAGTGATGAAGGCCCTTGGACCTAGCTGGCACCAGTGCAGATAATGCTGAGCCTGGAGTTAGGAAAACCAGAGTTCAAATCTGAGCTGTGTGACTGACCCTGGGCAAGTCACGTAACTGTTCTTCCTCAGTTTCCTCAACTTTAAGATGGGGCATAAAAATGGTACCTGCCTCTCAGGGTTGTTATGAGGAGCAAATGAGATAAAATTTATAAAGTACTTGCCTTGGCACAGTACCTGGCACACAGTAAATGCTTAATAACTACTTCTTCTCTCTGCCAAGAGGAAAAGGGTCATGGCTACAGAGATATTTAGACTGACTGGTGAATGTATATGAATAAGGCCATTGACTCCAGAGGAATTCTGCCAAGTCTAGTCTTTAGCCTTATCTGGCCTACTCCAGATTTGGGTTAGGGGAAGAAAGCAAAGGAGCAGGTAGCCCTGATCAGAGACAGCAGCATCCCAACAGGCTTGGTTAAAGAGCTAGAGACGTGCCTCCAACAGGAAAACTTAAGACCAGCTGTGCCAAATCACCAAGGAATCCCTTTGAAGTCTTCCCATTTTCCATGAAACAACAACAGATGACTTCAGCTTCTCCACCTTTCATACTCTGGTTTGGGAGGAGGCTTCTTAGGGAACATGGTTTGAAGGTAACCTGAATCAAGCTGAGCCCTCTCAATATTCCAGGGCTGGGGAATGTGCCACAGGTGTTCTCATACTCTGCAAAGGAGCAGAGACCAACACTAACACTTGGATATTATCCAGAGGGAAATGTTGAGCCCCTTGGCATGATGGGAACTAGATCCCAGCATCCATAAGGAGTCACACTCTGCCAGCCATGTTACCCAGCAATAGGTATTAAAAAGGATTACAGCCATCTGCCAGTACACATTAATTGAGCACCTACTGTTTGCCAGGCACTGTGCTAAGTGCTGGGGATACAAAGAGATAAAAACCATTCTCTGCTCTCTAGGAGCTCACATCCTAATGGGGGAGACAATAAGCCAACAACTATATGCCAAAATGCTATCTACAGCATAAATGGGAAATAAATCAGAGAAGAAGGAACCAGAAGAGGTTGGGAATGACTTCATGTAGAAGATGGGGTTTGATTTGGGGATCCAGAAGGTGGAGATGAGGAACTACTAGAAATCACGGTGCTATGATTACACCAAAAAAGGAAAAGGCATTTTTGGTGTTTTTTGTTTTGTTTTGCAGGGCATTGAGGGTTAAGTGACCTGCCAGGGTCACACAGCTAGTAAGTGTCAAGTGTCTAAGGCCGGATTTGAACTCAGGTCCTCCTGAATCCAGTGCTGGTGCTTTATCCACTGTGCCACCTAGCTGTTTTGTTTGTTTTGTCTTGAAAAAGCATTTTTAAAGCACTACGTACTAAACACTATAGATTCAAAAGCTTTCCAAGAGGGAGAGACCATCCACCCAGAAGGCCCTGCTGCAGGGCAGATACCAAGGCCTGGGATTCCAGAAAGTTGCAGCACTGGGATAGAAAGCAAGGCTTCATCCTCAGCAGCTTGTGGAAGAAGAAAGCAAAATACAACCAATCTACCATCAATGTTTATTATGTGGCTGCCATGGGGCAAGCACTAGGGATGCAAAAAAGACAGACAGAAATTCATATAACGAAAACACCTAAACAAATATCAAATATTGCTTTCCAAGCTCTTACCAAGAAGTATAAAAAACTATTAAGAGGTGATGGATTTATAAAGTGATGATTATCAAAATAATCTGGTACTGGCTAAGAAATAGAGTGGTGGATCAATGGAATAGAATAGGTATGAATTACTCTATAATAAGTGACTATACTAATCTAGTATATGATAAACCCCAAAATTCAAACTTTTGGAGCAAAAACTCATTATTGAACAAAAACTTCTGGCAAAACTGGTGTGATGAAATAGTGAGATTTAGCAGATACTCAAAGACCCACCTGGAGATTAATCTAGACTGATTGAATCAAGTGAGAGTGATTAACTGCTGATTAGCCTACTTCAAGTTAACTGGATTGTAATCACACCTTGAGAACACCTTCAGAACCAATGGATTTGGATGATGCCAACCAATCAGCTTGAAGCAGTGTGTAAGGTCTCTGTTCCAGACCTATTAAAAGTTTCCACAATCAGTTTGCTGGAGAGAGTTCGTGATTGAAGCAGGCTTGTGGCAGAGGACTTGAGGAAGAACCAGCCCAAGCTGGAACTCTAGGCTAAATAGGCTTTTTTCTTAACTTTCTGAACTCTATGGGACTATCTGTATGTTTTAATAAATGTTTAATGCCCAAGGACTGGTGCTAAAGCTAATTTAAGGCGACTGGTGCTAAAGCTAATTTAAGGCGACCACAATTTAGATTTTAAACATCACACTGGAAAACAGTATGGTTGAAATTAGGTATGGACCAACATCTCAACATCTATACCAAAACAGAGTCAAAATGGGTACATGATTTACACATAGAGGGTAATACCATAAACAAATTAAGACAGCATGAACTAGTTTATCTCCCAGATTTGCCAGAAGACACTGTCCAATTGCTGCCAATTTTGATCTCAGATACTCAGGAAACAGTGAGAGATACATTTAAAATCCCTTCTGATATTCCTAAGTCCCTGTGGGCTTCTTCCTCTTCTGATATAGGTCTCCTTAAATTTGCTGTGCCTGTTACCATTAAAACCAAAGGTGGCCCACCATCATCCATTCCACAATATCCTTTATCTAGGGAAGCCATTGAGGGAATTGCACCTATATTTGAGGCTTTGAAAAACCAAGGTATTATTGTTCCATGCCATCATTCCCCATGTAATACTCCCATTTTGCTAGTTAATAAGCCTAAGCCAGGGCCAGATGACAAACCTGTTTATCGTTTTGTACAAGATCTGCAAGCAATTAACTCTCATGTTATAGCTAGGCATCCAATAGTGCCCAACCCTGATATTATCATTTATTCAATCTCATGTGAGGCAACATGCTTCATAGTGGTAGATCTCTGTTCTGCTTTCTTATCAATACCAATACACCAAGACTCCCAATACTTGTTTGCCTTCACCTGGAAAAATACACAGTTGACTTGGACCAGACTCCCACAGGGATTTGTTGACAGTCCCACATTATTCTCTCAAATTTTACAGCAGGATTTAGCCTCCATTACTTTTTTTTTTTTGCCAGGCAATGGGGGTTAAGTGACTTGCCCAGGGTCACACAACTAGTAAGTATCAAGTGTCTGAGGCCGGATTTGAACTCAGGTACTCCTGAATCCAGAGCCGGTGCTTTTTCCACTGCGCCACCTAGCTTCCCCCTAGCCTCCATTACTTTTAAAGGTTCCACCTTAGTTCAGTATGTAGATGACTTACTCTTGGCTTTACCCAATGCTGACATTTGCCAGGACATACCGCCATTTACTGCTAGAGCTGCACCAGAGAGGCCCCAGGGTCTCTAAATCAAAGGTACAATGGTGCCTACCTCAGGTGGAATATTTGTGTTTTGTTTTGGCTTCTGGTACTCCATCCATCTCTCCTAAGCATGTCCAGACTATTCAACAGCTTTCTGCTCTCTCTAATAAGAAGCAGCTGGGGGGAGGGGGGGGCAGCCATGTGACACAGTGGATAGAGCACCAGCCCTGGATTCAGGAGGACCTGAGTTCAAATCTGACTTTAGACACTTGACATTTACTAGCTGTGTGACCCCGGGCAAGTCACTTAACCCCAATTACCTCACACACAGAAGAAGAAGAAGAAGAAGAAGAAGAAGAAGAAGAAGAAGAAGAAGAAGAAGAAGAAGAAGAAGAAGAAGAAGAAGAAGAAGAAGCATCTAAGGGCAATTCTGGGAGCAGCTGGGTATTGCAAACAATGAATACCCTCTTTTGGTGAAATTACTAAGCCTCTTATATCTCTGACCAAAAATTCTGTCCCAGAACCTTTACATCTGGATTCACAGTATCTTTCACCTATATCAGAATTAAAACAGGTCTTGTTATCAGCACCTTCACTAGGACTCCCAGACTATAGTAAGTCTTTTACTCTTTTTGTACATGAACAGAGAGGAGTGGTTTCTGGGATCCTGACCCAAAAATTAGGACCTCCCCAGCACCCAATATCCTATTATTCTGCCCAGCTTGACTCTGTAGCTGCTGGAGCACCACCCTGCTTGTGGGCTCTCTTACTGCATCATAGGCCACAGGCTTTTTCAGATCAAAGGCTCACTAGGTATGAAGTAACCCTGCTAGGAAATGAGAGAATCACTTTAAAGTGTTGTACAGTCCTTAACCCAGCAACACTGCTTCTTGACTTGCCATTCTCAGAAGAGCTTTTGCATGACTGTACCTCCATAGTTGACATGGCTGAGAAATCTCATAATGATCTTTTTGACACACCCTTACAGAACCCTGATTTTATTTTCTATGCTGACAGATCCTCTTTTATACGGGAGGGAATCTGCTATACAGGTGCTGCTGTAGTTTCTAATTGTGATACTGTCTGGGCAGCTTCTCTGCCCTCCCCTCTTAGTGCACAGGCTGCCGAACTTGTGACTCTCACACAAGCCTGTCACTGAGCCAGAGGAAAAAGTGCTACTGTTTACACTGATTCCAGATACTTATTTAGTGCCTGCCATGCTGTAGGAATGTTTGGCTGCAGAGAGGATTTTTAATCTCTGCTCTAGCTCTTGTTCATTGCCCTACCCACACAGGGAAGAATGACTCTGTCTCAAAAGGGAATGCACAAGCTGACACTGCTGCTAATCTTGCTGCCTTGGAAGCCCCTGAACATGTATTTAACCTCTCATCTTCTGATGATGTTTCCATTTCTCTTACTTATGATAAGTCTAAAGTAGAGAAGTGGAAAAAGAAATTCAAGGCTAATCAGGTCAGTGGGGTCTGGGTGACTTCAGAGGGAAAGCAGCTTCTCCTTCAGAGTTTCTACCATCAGGTATGTCTATCTATTCCCAGGAATGGCCACTTTGGCACACATGGAATTGTAGATTCAGTAAAAAGGGTTTGGATTGCCTCAGGGGTTACCAATATAGCCTCTAGGGTGTATGCCTCTTGCCCCACCTGTGAGACTTATAATCAACATGCCTTCTGGGCTAAAGCTTATGGAGGGCGGCCTTTAGCATATACATCTTTTGAACATCTACAAATTGATTACATCACAATGCCTAAGGCTGGACATTATAAATTTTGTCTTGTTATTGTTGATCAGTTTACTTGGTGGGTGGAGGCTTTCCCAAGCCCCTGAGCCATATCTGCATTTGTTGCCAAAATTCTCCTTAAAGAGATTATTCCTCTCTTTGGTCTACCAGCTTGCATTGATTCTGACAAAGGCACACACTTTCACTGATTCTGTTCTATCCCAAATCTACTCTTTCCTGGAAGTAACTCCACAGTTCCATACACCCTACCACTCACAAAGCTCAGGCCAGGTGTAATGTATGAATAAAGAGCTTAAGAGAATATTTGGAAAATTGTGCACTGAAACTCATTTGAAGTGGCCTGATGTTCGACCCTTGGCACTGTTCTATCTGAGCAGCAGGCCAAGAAGAGAACTACATATATCAACTTTTTAGATGCTTTTTGGCTGCCCCCCCCATCCAAGCAAAACCTTTTTCCCCAGTATATACACCATTAGTAGGGGGGATACATCTGTTGCTTCATGTATACCAGAGTTACAAGCCAGGCTACATGAACTCCATGAGGCAGGAGCAGCAGTACAGGCTGGCCCCTTGGACTTCTCCTTACATGATTCAAACCCAGGAGACAGTGTATATATCAAAAATTTTCAGCCAACTAGTGGGACCCAGCCAGCTTGGGAAGGTCCTTTCCAGGTATTGCTGACAACTCCAACTGCCATAAAAATTGGAGAGAAGGACTCTTGGATCCATTGCTCCCACATAAAACCAGTACCAACACTTGATGAGTAATGCATTCATGGAAATTATGTAATAACGAATAATATATGTCAGTTATTTACAATTATCATCTACTACATGTGATTGTGATTATATATTTGTAGTTATTATTTTGAATTATTGTATATTGTGTATTATATCCTCAGTCATAAAGCTAATTCACATTTTTTTGCTGTCATTATTATTCTCAGTTGTTAAATCCATATGAGTCTTGGATTATGGGAATTTACCATTTGAGATATTAATTGTCTTTATTCTGAGTTATCAGATCAGAGCAGCCAAGATGCCAGCAATTCATAAGGGGAATACATAAAAGAGGAGGCATTGAACTGTCACAGGAAGGGTGACATGCACAAAGTCCAGATACTACATTGCCTTGGAAAAGGCTGAGAATGGCCATTAGCAAGAGCTGAGGTTGGATTCTCTTGGTTTAATTTTCCCCCCAACATAGCACCAGACAGCCATCTATGCCATCTCATTCTATGCCTGGCTTTGATTCCTCCTCCTATATGCCTGATGCCATGGACATTTCAATCCCATGCACCTGATTAAGCCTGACTCAGTTTCCCCTGCACATATTGAGCTGGCTGTCTGCAGAGCCATGAGGCTTGGCCATGTTCATTTCCTTTACTTCTCTATTATTTTATGGTAACCCCATAATTATCTCAGATGTCATGATGGATACAATGTTGGATTTGGCCTTAACATCTCTTACCAGCTATATTAAATTCTTTACTTTCTCATAATGGCATGAGGATAATTAGGCACAGGATGGCAAAAAGTGATGAAACAAAGATAAAAATTCTTTTCTTAATATCACAGTTGTCTTAGCCCTGTATTAAAGAATGGTATACCACTATAACTTATGGATTCTATTGCAATTAACTTCAGGAGACATCCACTTTTGTTAGAAGTTATTAAAATTGAAATTAATCTGACAACTTTTATATTACATCTTCTCAATTTATTCTCCACAGGGGAGTTTATAGTAATATTAAGTTTTTTTTAAAAGTTTCAATTTTTGTCTTTAAAAACTGGAGAATACATAATTGTAAAATCTCTAAAAAGATTCTGAATCTCTTTAGACATATGTTTTTAAGAATTCTCATTGTTTGATTTGGTCATTGGTAAAGCTATTTAAAGTTGTGTTAAGATCAATTTTATAGGTAATTTTCCAGCTGAGGAGACTTTCTAGCTGATCATCAGCATCCATACCTGAAAGACTTAAACTTTACAACCACACGTGAGACCATGCCCAGAATCCAGAGCTACACCCAGATGACATCCCAAGAATCATCTGAGAAAAGACTTCCAAAGACTTAAATGGACATTTTCCTGTTTTTCTTTTCCCATTGCATACACTATTTGTAATATCCACCTCCTAAAGGTGACTTCCCCCTTTAGTTTTGGGTTGTTTTTGTTTGTTTGTTTGTTTGTTTTTGCAAGGCAATGAGGGTTAAGTGAATTGCCCAGGGTCATACAGCTAGTAAATGTCAAGTGTCTGAGGCCAAATTTGAACTCAAGTCCTCCTGAATCCAGGGCCAGTGTTTTATCCATCATGCCACCTAGCTGCTGCCCCCCCTTTTAGTTTTTGTTAGTACATGGTTCAATTTCTTTTCTCTCTTCATTCCCTTTAAATTGTTAGTCATCATAGAACCCTTTATAAATATCTGTGATGTTATTGCTTCATTTAAGGAAACCATGTTTCTTAATTGAAGCTCAGCGAGTTTGTGAGAAAATAATGGGTTTTGGCATGCCCAAAGGCATTGGATTAAGATTGATTGGATCTTCATTGATTAACTCACTTAAAGTTAATTAAATTAAAACCACACTTGCCTGGCCCTCCAGAGGGTGT
Organism: Dromiciops gliroides; assembly: GCF_019393635.1. Lineage (NCBI taxonomy): Eukaryota > Metazoa > Chordata > Mammalia > Microbiotheria > Microbiotheriidae > Dromiciops > Dromiciops gliroides. The sequence goes on from NC_057863.1 coordinate 388,256,501, forward strand.
GTTCTCAGAGGGTGTGAACTCTGATCTCAACCCAGGACCACCCTCAAGTCCAGTGAAACAATGGATTTGGGTGATGCTAGCCAATTAGCTTGAAGCAGTGTGTAAGGACCACCTCTCCTCCAGATGCAGAGGAAGCTTCCACTCTCAGTTTGACTCTCAGACAGGCTCATGGTAAAGGCCTTGGAAGAAGAAGCAGGCCAGGCTGGAGCTCTAGGCTAGATAGGCATTTTCTTAACTTTCTGACCCAGGTGTTCTCTTTTTAGTAATACTTGGTATGCTTGAATAAATGATTAATGCCCAAAACTGGTGCTAAAACTTCTACTTTATAAGTAAAAAATATATTAGAAACCCCAGCTAATTTTCCCCAAACTTAGGAAAGAAATAAGGTGGCCACATTTGGTTTTACTCATCACAATATGAACAAGCAGTTTTCAGACAAAGAAATCAAAGCTATCTATAATCATAAGAAAAAATCAGCTAAATCACTATAGATCAGAGAAATGCAAATTAAAACAGCTCTGAGGTACCACCTCACACCCATCAGATTGGTTAATATGACAAGAAAGGAAAATGTTGGATGCTGGAGGGAATGTGGGAAAACTGGGACACTAATCCACCATTGGTAGAGTTGTGAACTGATCCAACCATTCTGGAAGGCAATTTGGAACTATGCCCAAAGGGCTATAAAACTGCATACCTTTTGATCCAGAAATACCACTGCTAGGTCTATATCCCAAAAACATGGGGGGAAAAAGGGGAAAGGATCTATGTGTATGAAAATATTTATAACAGTTCTTTTTAGGGTAGCTAAGAATTGGAAATCAAAGGGATGCCAATCAATTAGGAAATGACTGAATAAGCTGTGGCATATGGTTGTAATGGAATATTATTGTGCTATTAGAATTGATAAGCAAGATGATTCCAGAAAAACCTGAAAAGACTTACATGAATTGATGTATAGGGAAGTGAACAGAACCAGGAGAACAGTATAGACAGTAACAGCAGTATTGTTTGATGAAAAATTGTGAAGGACTTAGCTATTCTCAGCAATACAGTGATCCAAGACAATCCCAAAGGACTAATGATGAAGCATACTATCCACCTCTAGACAAATAACTGACATTTATTGAGTACAGACTGAAAGATATTTTTCACTTTCTTTCTTTCATTTTTTTCTTTTGTTCCAGTCTTATACAAAATGACTAATGTGAAAGCAGTTTACATAATTGCACATATATAACATATACCTGATTGCTTAGTGTCTTGGGGTGGGGGGAAGAAGGGAGGGAAGAAGGGATAGAATTTGGAATTCAAAACTTTAAATAAAAATGTTTAAAATTATTTTTGAAAAAATAAAAAAGACTACTGTATAATTGATGTTGAATTGTCTTTTTTTTTTTTAGAAAAAAAAAGATGCTCTACAAGTAGAACACTTCAATAAGAATACCTAGAAGTTTGGCATCTTAAAACTGAAGATCTGGACATAGAACCCAGAGCAAGGGTAGGAGAATTCTTCTTCCATTTGGTTGGCCTGTATAAATTGTGAGTCTGATTGCTTAGGTAGTGGTTTTTGTTCGGTTGGGTTTTTTTGCATGGCAATGAGGGTGCCACTTAGTTGTCCCCATCTCATGGAGATCTTGATAGAACCACTATAGTCTGCAAATGGGAAGGTTTTAAGGTAATTCCTCTTCTTTCTGGCCCCTGCCCAAGACATCATCAATGTAACTGATGAAAATGTTTTCTTCTTCTCCTGACCAGCATCAGTCTCTTAATGATGAAAGAGTAGCTGAACAAAGTTATCTGGAGTTGCATTAATCAAAAGGTCCTGTGTAATAGCTCACACACTGATGCCATTCTGCTGGTGCTTCTCTCTTTTACATGGCACATTTTTCCTTCTCCAAGCTCTCACTTTTACACAGGCAATAGCAGCAGCAGCAACAAGAAAAATAGCAACAACACCACCATAAGGCAGACCAGGCAAGACACACATCTTCTGCTGCACCTCTGAAACAGGACCCAGAAGAGACATACTTGATGAGAGTAATAGCTCACATTTCTGTAACACTTTTAAGGTGGAAAAAGAATTTCCTTCACAATCAGCCTGAGAGGTGGGTCATGTAAGTCCTGTTGCCCCTGTTTGTACAGAAGTACAAACTGAGACTCAGGAAGTTCGAGGTCACAAAGATGATGACAGACCTGTACCTTTGTTAGGTCTGTCCTGATTCTGAAAAGACTCAGGAAACTTTCTACTATATCACCTTTTGGATATATCACCTTATTCATAAAATCTTGACCCCCCAGGGTGGGGGATACTAAAGGGAGGATCTTGGAGCTTTGTTGTGGTGTCAGGACACTGACTAAGGCTCCCTTTCATAGACACTTTATGGTGGGGAAGCCAATAGGAGCTACCTTACACTCATGTACTCTTTTTTTTTTTTTTTGCAGGGTAGTGAGGGTTAAGTGACTTGCCCAGGGTCACACAGCTAGTAAGTATCAAGTGTCTGAGGCCAGATTTGAACTCAGGTCCTCCTGAATCCAGGGCCGGTGCTCTATCTGCCACTCATGTACTCTTTTTTTTTTTTTTTGGTGAGGCAATTGGGGTTAAATGACTTATCCAGGGTCACACAGCTAGTAAGTGTCAAGTGTCTGAGGCTGGATTTGAACTCAGGTCCTCCGGAATCCAGGGCCAGTGCTCTATCCACTGCACCACCTAGCTGCCCCAAGACTTCATTTGGGGGGGGGGCAGGGCAATGAGGGTTAAGTGACTTGTCCAGGGTCACACAGCTAGTAAGTGTCAAGTGTCTGAGGCTGGATTTGAACTTAGGTCCTCCTGAATCCAAGGCCATTGTTTTATCCACTGTGCCACCTAGCTGTGCCACTCATGTACTCCTAAAACTGGGAAGGGACCAGAGATATTTGGGCGCATGCCCTTCCCTGGCTATATGTAGAAACTGAGGCTCAGTTTCCAAAAAGGATCCTGGCTCTATACCTCCCTCTTCATTATGATTGTGTCACTACTTACCCAAGGCTTCAGAGGTGGTTTGGTTCCTTCCTTGATGCTCCACATGGCAAGTGTAATTAGAGTCTTCAGGGTAGACATCTATAGACAATGAGCTCTGGTAGGTGCCATCTCCACTAGGCAGGATGATTACTTTTTCCTGGTCCATTTGGTTCAGTACATGTCCATCCTGCAGCCAGGTCATCTTGATGTCCCGAGGGAAAAAACTGTAAGCCCAACACCTCAGAGTGACCCTCCCATCTTGGTTCTTCTTTTGAGTCACATTTAGTGAAGGGTACACTGTAAGGAAGAGACCAAATTGAAGGAAGAGGTGAAGGTATAGTCTCTCTCCTACATAGAGAGTCCCCACACCACGATCAACAACAACAACTTTAAGCTTAGGGCATATAGGAACTCCACTATCCAAGCATCCCGACATCGAAAGGACAAGAGTATGTGAGCTATATCCAGGCTGGTCCCAAAAGAGATTTGTCTACTCCCATGGCAGCTGGGGGTAGACAAACGTAGGGCTGGTTTCCTACCAACTACACTGGAAGAGAGAAAGCTCAGGAGGAGATCAGGGGCAGAGGGAGGACTTTTCAAGGGATGGCGGGGGAGGGGGGGGGATGGCTGTGAGGGCCACTATCACAGATCAGTACCTTCTTTTTCCTCCTTCCAAACTTCCAGGTAGCTCCAAAGTTGTTGACGACAGTCTCCTTCCACTTTTGCTTTTTGGTTTTTTGTCTCTCTTGGCTCTTTCTCAAAGGCATCCTTTAGAATGCTAGCAGCAGGATGGACTGCTTCCCAGGTGAGTGTCTCAGCGTGGAAGATGAGGAAGTCCTTTCCATCACAGCCATATCTCCAAAATCCTCTAGTGTTGCCATCTTCACCAAGTTCACAGCCCAGCATTGCCTGGAGGGTGTGAGAACCTGACCCCCATACCCCAGCACAGGCTGGTCATGGTTCTGTGATTCCTTTTACCTAATTGAAAGAATCTTTCCCCAATAGATCCCATGATCCCACATACTCTCTACAAAGGGACGGGAAAAGAAAAGCACCCCCCCCCGCTCATGGGATCAAAGATTTAGAACTGGAAGGGATCTCCCCAATTATACCATGAGCAAACTGAGGCCCAGGAAGGTTAAATCAATGGCCCAGGGTGTCACAAGTAGTAAGGCATAGAGCTAGAGATTCAAATCCTGGTCCTCTGACTTCCAACTCAGCAGCCTCCCCACTACACTACACAATCTCTAGGTAGGGTGAATCCTACACTCATCCAGAACCTGTCCTAAGCCCCAGACTCACCAGTGCTTAGGTTGCTCTGGCCCATGACATTTCGCAGAGTTCTTAAAAACTTCTCTCCAAAATCCTTCAGATTACCGTTTTCTTTACTCCAAGCTTCTGTCTCCACAATCCCATGTAACCAAGTGCCCCGAGGCTCTGGCCTCTGGCTCTTGCTGTCATAATGAAGGAGTGATTCACCATCTAGGTAGACATGAACTGAATATGGGGGGTCTTGTCCATCAGATTGGAATGTGGCAAAGAAGTTGTACTGAAGACTATGAGATTCTGAGAGAGAAAGAAAAGAGCAGAGCAGGAATGAATGCCTGACCAGGAGGTTGGAGTCCCTCACTCCCTATTCTCCCCACTCTGCTCCATCCAAGAACAAGTCTTCACCAAGCTGGCCTGAAGTTCTCCCTCTGCCACTTCAGATCCTTTACCCAGCCATACTCGGCTTCTAAATCTGACCCCCTCCCCATTCCCTCCATCATCACAATCCCAATGATTCTTCCCTTTTCATGGACAAGGATACATAACTTACTGCCACACTCAAAGAACATTGCACCCTTTTCTTCTCTCAACTACAGACCACCACTTGAAACTCTGATTTGAGATTTGGAAACAGAATCATTGGCTGAGATCCTCCAACCCTCTCTGATGCCCTCGCTCTCTTTCCACCCACCTACAGCCAACACCTGCCCAGAAACAGGAGCCAGTACCCATTCCAGCCCTTCCTTCTCTTAACTCCTAATGCCACTCAGCAGTCCACTATGACCTACATGCTCTGCTGCTCTCATCTACCAGCCCCTAAGTCCCTAAACTAAACCACTTCTCTGATCTCTTCTGCAAGTGGGTATTATTTTGCATTTCACTATTTTGAGTAGGCATATGTGTTCATTAACTTTATATTTATGTTGTATATAGTTTATAAGTAGTCCTATTAGAAAATTACTTTGTTGTAAAGAGAAATTTTTTAAAAATTCTTTGTATTTATACACCCAGTAAATTATATGTGTTGGTTGTAGAATGACGGATATTGAATCCAATTTCTCAAATCAGAAACTCTAAGTCAAGGCTTTGAGATGGGTCTATATAGCATCTATATAGTGTTTTAAGGTTTGCAAAGCAAATCTCATTTAATCCTCACAAGGATCCTCTGGGCTACATGATATTATCATCTCCATTTTACAGATGAGGAAACTAAGGAAGACAGAGAGGTCAAGTGGCTTGCCCAGGGTCACACAGCTACTAATTGTGTGAGTAAAGTCTTGCACTCAGGTCTTCCTGACTCCAGCTCTAGCCCTCTATCCACTGTGCCAACTGGCTGACAGAGTAAAAGCATCTATAACCACTCAATTTGGATTAAGGACCTCCTATGGGCCTGACCCTGTGCTAAGAACTGCCTAAAGCAGCTTTGCTGCATCTGTCCTGCACCTACGCCTGCTGGCTGGGCTCTGACTCCACTCCGTGCAGTCTTGCTTTCCTACCCAGAAGAGCGCATTACACCACCACTGTGGCAGCGCCAACAGTAATCCCCTAGAGGAGGCAAACTTGAAGTCACAGGCCCACCCGCGAGCTCCTGCAGCAGCCTTCCCCGCCTCCCCAAGGTCCAGGCCCAATTAGCGCAGCTTAGCCCCGGCACCTCACCCAAGTGAGGACACTCTTTACAGATTCTAGGCTTCTCCCTGGAGCTCTGGGGTGCAGCTGAACTTTCACCCCACGACCCGCAGGCGCGACGCCTCCGGGTATTTCTCGGGTCCCAACTCGGAAAATCAGCAAAAAGATGTTTGTGGATAGGAGTGAAGGTGAAAGAAACCAAAGGAGGAAAGAAATTAAGGGACAAACAAGGCGGGGGGTGGGGGGTAGTGGAGAAGGAATTAGGGAGAGAGTGCTAGGACCCTAGGGTGCTAGACGGCGCTTTTGCGCTTTTCCTTTTTCTTGCCCTTCTCCCCCCCCCCCCCCCCCCCGCCAGTTTTGTTTCAAACTCTCCAGGGACTTGCCAGGTTCGAGAAAGGGACGGGGTAGGGGTAGACATAGCAAATACAAGAGCGAATGCACATGGGCTCGCGCGGCAGGGGCAAGGGGGGGGGGGGGAGGGGGGAGGGGGGCGCGGCGCGCCGCACAGCGGTCGGGCGAGCTTCAGCAAGGGAAGAGAACTGGTGACCACACCGAGCACAGGTACTGGGGTGGCGGCCACTCATGAGCGATGGGACACAGGGATCACGGCAAGAACTCGTAAGCCAGAGAATCAAACAAGCACGAATCGACTCCCTGCTGAGCGACTGGATGACATTCCTAAAAAGAGGAAAGACGCGGCGCGCGGTTGGCGAGTCTGTGGCGCGGGTAGGGGCAGAGGCCAGGGGATGTGGTCCGAGTCTACTCGGGGGACGGGGAGGAGGGGATCGCGGTCTCACTCACGGGCATTAGCGAAGAGCAGCACGCACGACATGAAGAGGAAGAGGCTGTACCGCGGGAGTCCTTTTGATGCCATCTTTTCTCCTTACAAAGCCGGCAAGTTAAGCGGCAGGTTCAACAAGGCTGTCTGGCTTTTGTGTCCCAGCTGTAAACTTAAATGCAACACGGACCTGTCCCTCCCTAGCTTGCTACTGAGCCTGGATATCTGTTGGGTGTGGAACGGTCCTACACCTCCCAGGAATAGTGAATATGAGGCACAGTTAGTTATTAAAAAAAAAAAAAAAAAAAAAAACAGGAAATGATTCACAGCTTCAATAAAATTCGAGAATTTACATTAACCCACAACAATCACAGTATTCCTATAGATTACCAAGAAAGTCCAGCAGCGAGAGATAGAGAAATTCCACTTAAAACAACTGCTAACAATATTCGGGAGTCTACTTTCCAAGTCACACCCAGGAACTTTGTGAACAGTTACAAAACACTTCACACACAAATAAAGTCAGATCTAGTCAATTAGGAAAATAGTAATTACCCATGAGTAGGACAAGCCAATGTAATGAAAATGACAATTTCACCTAAACCAATTTACTTGTTCACTCATACCAATCAAACTACCAAAGAATTATGTTATAGAACTAGAAAAAAATCATCATAAAATCCATCTGGAAAAAGAAAAGATCAAAAGTATCAAGGGAATTATTATTATTTTTTTAATGAGTAAAGGCGACCTGGCTATAATAGATTTCAAACTGTATTATAAAGTGATAATCATCAAAATATTCTGGTACTGGCTAAGAAATAGAGTAGTGGATCACTGGAACAGATTAGGTCCACAATACACAGTAGAAAATGACCAGAATCATGTAGTGTTTAATTAACCCAAAGACCCAAATTTTGGGGACAAGAAGTCACTCTTTGACAAAAACAGCTGGGAAAACTGGAAAGCAGTTCAGCACAAACTAGATATAGAACAACACCTCACACTACACCGAGATAAGGGCAACATGGATTTATGATTTGGACACAAAGGGTGATACTATGGGCAAATTGGGGGAGGATGGAACCGTTTACCTATCAGAACTATAGATAAAGGAAGAATTTATGACCAAAAAAGAGAGAATTACAGGATTGTAAAATTGATGGTTTTGCTTATGTTAATTATTTTTTTCTTTATGTTAAATTTAAAAGGTTTTGCACAAACAAAACCAATTCAACCAGGATGAGAAGGAAAGCAGAAAGGTGGGGGGAAATGTTTGCAACAAGTGTCTCCTATAAAGATCTCCTGTCTCAAATATATAGAGAACTGAGTCAAATTTACAAGCATATTAGTCAATCCTCAATCAATAGATGGTCAAACAATGTGAACAACAGTTTTCAGAAAAAGATATCACAGCAATCTATAGTGATATAAAAACAATGCTTTAGATCACTAGTGATTAGAGATGCATTCATGCAACTGTCCCTCACTGCATCAAAGAAGGGATAGATTATTTTTAATGATAATCCAAGGCAGAGGGTGAACTGAGTGAAGAAATCTCTCCATGCAGGGGTCCACTCTAGGCCCCACTGACCACTTATTGTTTCAAGGGTATATGAACCTTGAACCCTGACACTATGATTTTCTATCTCCTGAGAGAGATGGCCAAGGGAACATGCTTTTATTAATAGCCTGCTGGCTTTATTAAACAAATTATTAAATTGCCCAGAAACCATGTATCTCAACTTTTTAATCATCACAGTTCATGTAAGATATACACATTGTATGTGGGAGGTAGTCACAGAAAGAAGGGTGGGTGTGTGTGTGTGTGTGTGTGTGTGTGTGTGTGAGACTAGGGTATGTTACGGAGGTCAGGAGAGATAGGGAAAGGCCACCTACAAAAGGGAAGACAGATGCTGAGTCTTGAAGGAAGCCAGGGAAACTACTAGGTAGAGGTGAAGAAGGAGAATATTGAAGGCCTGAAAGAAATCCAGGGATATTACATGGAACTAGAAAGCTTTTGTCAGCACTAGGAGATGACAAGGGGGACGAGTCTTTAGATCAAATAGACCAAACAACAAGAACAAGGATATTGTGCGCTGTAATATCTAGACTAAGGAGATGATGAAGGGGTGGGGGACTCAGTATACTTCCACAAGTCCTTAGGCTTCAATTTCCTCCTCTGTAAAATGAAGGGCATGGCTTCTGACTTCTCTCTGAGACACTGGATAAAAACAGCTGACTACGGGGACAGCTAGGTGGCGCAGTGGATAGAGAACCAGCCCTGGATTCAGGAGTACCCGAGTTCAAATCTGGCCTCAGACACTTGATACTTACTAGCTGTGTGACCTTGGGCAAGTCACTTAACCCCAATTGCCTCACTATAAAATAAAAAGAAAATTAAAAAAAAAAAACAGCTGACTACAAGTATATAAAAATTAATGAAATAAATAAAATCCAGAGAAATAGTGAATATGGGTTTAAAAGGGATAGACAAACACAAACAGGTCACTCACTATTTGTTAGCCAATGTAACATTTAAGCAAAGCAAATGGTACATAATAAAGTTTATATGTCAAGCACAATTTATAAAATTGTATCAGTGAATTGCAATGTATTTAATTGTTTCTAGGTTTAGAAGATTTTTGAACTAAAAAAAGAGTTACTCGAAGAAAAGCAGTAAATACTGCAGTTGAAGTCACCAGAGAAGACTTTTTGGGAGAGGTTTAATTTTGCTTTGTCTCTAATGCAAAAAGAATGTTGGGTCCAGGAAGTAAACACAGAAACAGGAAACTGAACCTGGGGTTGAGCATGGGGGGGGAGAAGGAGGAGAGTTAGAAGAGGTTAAGGTCATCATACCCCGTCTAGCCCATCATACCCTGGCAATCATTAACTACTGAGTCCAACTCTCACACAGAGCAACTTGAGTTGAAGATGGTTGCTTTCTTGTCCCAGCCTAGCTTGTCCAAGAAACCCCACCCTGCTTTTCCAGATTCCCAGCCTGAATGATACCAGGGAAATGACACAGTCCACTTCATGCCTCTCACCGGATCGATCAGGAACCAGCAAACTAAGGATTTTCTCTAAAATAGTCATACCTCTCTCCACATTAGGGACAAAACACCACCATGAAAAGGGGGACTGTTATTCAGGCAGGTTTTATTGTGGAAAAGTCACTGGCCAGACAGCCAGGACACCCAGGTTCTAGGCCTAGTCCTGCCACCAGCTAACAGTATGACTTTGGGCCATTCACCTCATCTCACTGGGCCTTAATTGCCTCAGCTATACAGTGAGATGCCCAACTCCATGTTCTCTGACATCAGTCACACTTAGGATATTCACTGACTATGGAGACCAGGAAGCTGCCTAACTGCCCATAATGAATATGTTTTTGAGAGTTGTAAAGCAGAGAGAAAAACTGATAATTACACTGACTGGGGACAAGGATCAGAGAAGGCTTCCTGGAGGAGACAGCATTTGAGGTGGGTTCTAAAAAATCAATTCAAATTCAACATGTGTCCTGTCCTTAAAAGGTCTTTGCCACATTATTCATCCATGACTTCTTTCTGGCTCCCACTCCTCCCTTTCCAAGGAAGAGGAAACAGAAATGTGGAAGCTGGAAAAGCTCAAGAGATCATCTAGAACAACCCCCTCCTTTTACAGAAAAGGAAACAGAGGCCTCTGACTTGCCTAAGGTCACAAAGGCAGTTGGTGCAGTACAGTATGTCAAAGTCTCTTGCATATCCAGTGTAGTGCTCTTCCCCCCCACACCAAATAAGTAAGAAAATACCTAATTTAGATTTCTTTCCTCTTTCTGTCTATTAAGTTCTCTCATCTTTCTACAATTGGTGTAAGATAATTTCTGTTCTATTCCTTTCTTTGTTCTTAAGGCCCAGTAGAAGAAAACCTTCTCTCTCCCCAAAAGCCTTATACTAGCCATGCCAATTAGCATGTGGCCAAGAGACAGAAGAAAGCAGGTTGGATCTAAAGAAAATCGGTCCCTCTATGAAAAACATGTAAAATTACTTTCTCTCTAGTCATGTTTTCCTAAATTGTTTGGGAAATTTTTCAACCACTTATTTCTGCATATCCCTAATCCCATTCCTAGACCCAACTCCCACCCCTAGATCTCTAGTAGGAAGCATTTAGGCTAGGAACAGTGTTCCAATAATGTGGGCTCTTAAGCCAGTGCTTCATAAACCCTAAGACCCCAATCTCTGGGGTAAGAACCCATTATTTGACAAAAAACTGCTGGGGTGACTAAAAACAATAACGCTGAGACTAAGTAGAGCCCAACATTTTACATTGTAGGCCAAGATAAGGTCAAAATGGTACAAGATTTAGACATAAAGGATGATGCCATAAGCATATTAGGAGAAAAAGAACAGTGTAAGAAATATAGAGAAGGAAAGAAATGGTCACCAAACTAGCAAGAGCATTATAAAATATAAAGTATTTTGATCCTATCAAATTAAAATGTTTTTGCACAAACAAAACTGATGCAACTAAGATTGGAAGAAAAACAAATCTGAGAAAAAATCTTTACAAGTATCTCTGATAAAGGCCTCATTTCTCAAATATAGAGAGAACTGATAGTCAAAGGATATAAACAGGCAGTTTTCAGGCCAAGCAATGAAAGCTATCTATAATCCTATAAAGAAATGCTCTAAATCACTTTTGTTTAGAGATATGCAAATTAAAAGGACTCTGTGGTACCAACTCACTCCTATTAGATTGGCTACTGTGACAGAAAAAGAAAATGAAAGTTGTTGCAGAAGATGTGAGAAAACTGGGACACTAATGCACTGTTGCTGGAGTAGTGAACTGATCCAACCATTCTGGAGAACAATTTGGAACTGTGCCTAAAGAGAAACCAAACTGTGCATAGCTTTGATCCAGCAATACCACTATTAGGTCTAACTCCCAAAGAGATCATAAAAAGGTAGAAAGACCTACATGAACAAAAATATTTAGAGCAGGGGGCAGCTAGGTGGCGCAGTGGATAAAGCACAGGCCCTGGATTCAGGAGGACCTGAGTTCAAATCCGGCCTCAGACACTTGACACTTACTAGCTGTGTGACCCTGGGCAAGTCACTTAATCCCCTTTGCCCCGCAAAACAAAAACAAAAAAGAAATTGAGGGGGATAACCATCAGTTGGGGGATGGCTTAACAAAGCTGTGGTATATGAATGTAATAGAATACTATTGTGCTATAAGAAATCATGAGCAAGTAGATTTCAGAAAAACCTGGAGAGACTTTATGACTTGATACAAAGTGAAATAAGCACAACCAAGAAAACCTTGTATACGGTAAAAAAAACAACACTACTATGTGATGGTCAACTATGAATGACTTAACTCTTCTCAAAAATACAATGTTCCAAGAAAATTACAAAGGACCCATAATGGAAAATGCAATTCACATCCAGAGAAAGAACTATGGAGTGTGAAGGTAGATAGAAGCATACTCTTTTCATTCAATATTTTTTGGTGTTTTTTCCCTTGTACTAGTACTAATAAGGAAATAAGTTTTACATTATTGCACATATATAACCTATGTCAAATTGCTTACCATTTTAGGAAAAGGAGAAGGGAAGAAATAGGGAGAAAAATTTGGCACTCAAAATTTTGTAGAAATAAATGCTAAAAATGTATTCACATATAAATGGAAAATAATTTTAAAAGATAGAATAGAAAAAATAACATGGAAAAAAATAACTTGGACTCTTAAGTGTAACAAAAACAGCAATCTGAGACCTCTAAACCAATGATTCAATCAAAAGATTAAGCAGGTATGATTGAATCACTATCTGCACTGGAGGTGTCATTATATCTCCTCCTAACTCACACCTCTTCTAACCTTCCCTATTTCCATCAAGGATATCACTATGCTTCCAGTCCCTGAGGTTTGCTTCCTCAGTGCCCCCATCAATCCCTCACCCTCATTCATTCCTCTTTTTTCTCCTTCCATGACATATCTCACATCTGTCCTCTTCTTTCCATTCACACAACTACCACCCTAGCTCAGGCCTCCATTACTTCTGTCCTAGACTATTTTAATAGCTTCCTCATTGGTCTCCTTGCCTCAAGTTTCTTCCCACTCAGCTCCATCCTCCAGATAGTGTCAAAATGATCTTCCTAAAGCACAGGTCTGATCTTCTCACAACACTATTCAGGTAACTCCATGGGCCCATTATCACCTCCAAGATCAAGTATAAACTCCTCTATTTAGTATTCAAAGCCTTTCACAACCTGCCAATATTGTTAAAGTTTTAAACCCCATCCTCCCCTCCCCAGTCCATGCTTTGTGCTCCACTGACACTGGCCTCCTCTCTGTGTCTAGATCTATGGCATTCTCACTGGCTGCCCCCAATGCACAGATTGCTCTCCAGTGTCTTCTCCTGTTTTCCCTGATTTTCTTCCAGTTAAAATCCCAACCAATAGGGAAAGATTTTCTTGATCCCTTTTAATTCTGGTGTCCTCCATCTGTGAGTCATTTCCAATTTTTCTGGTATCATAGCTTGTCTGTATATAGAAATGTGCATGCTGTCTCCCTCATTAGATTATGAGCTCCCCTAGAGCACAGACTGTCTTTTCTCTCTCTTTGTGGCCCCAGGGCTTAGTATAGTGCCCCCAAATAGTAGGTGTTTGGTAAATGTTGATTGGCTGACTGACTGAAAGTTGTCAAAGTGATGTGCCTAAAGTCCATGGCCATGTAAAAAGCCCTGCTCACTAGACTCCAGTGACATCCTGTTGCCTCTGGGATCCAATAGAAACCCTCTGTTTGAGACAGGGCACTGGACTTGGAGTCAGGAAGACCCAGATTCAAGTCCCACTACAACCATTTACCAACTGGGCACCTCTGGACACGTCACTCAATGCCTCAGTTTACTCATCTTTAAGATGAAGGCTTGGACTCAGCCTCTGAGGGCTCTTCCACTTCTAAATCTATGATCCAGTTTTAGAACCTTTACAACCTGGCACCAACTTGCCTTTCCCACCATCCCAGAGTTCTCTCCTTTTTGAACTCCACGAGTCAACCAAGTTGGTCCTTTTTCTGTTCCCCACAAATAACACTCCTCTGGTCTTCCATGCCTAAAGGGCATTCTCCCCATGTGCTGACTGTTCTCCATTGCTGGATTGCTCCCCCTCCTCACTTTCAACTGTAAAAAAAATATTAACTATAACTAATCTGGAAAAATTATATACCAGGACTTATATGAAAAATTATAACTTTAAAAAATTATAATTGGGCCGTAAGTCCTGCCATGGTCGCCATTCAAATATGAAAATATTTTTACTAACTCAGGGCCCAATTTGGCTGGGGGACTAATCTTACTGCAGGGGTACCTAATCTAGGGGCTTTTGACTGTCTTGCTATCTGACTGCTATTAATTTCCTATGGGCTGTTTATAAAGTTCCACCACACTTGCTCCTCCCAAATTGATAAGCAAAAGATTAAGAAGCCTCTTCCATTTTAACAGCAGAGGGTTTATTTATGAGATACAATTTAAAATTAAGAATACAGGGAAATAAAATGTACAACCTGAGTGCTTTCCAGTGTGTCTCTCTGCTGCTGTGGCTTGTGCTTAATCTTTGCTGTCTAACTTCCCTCTATGCATCGTAGTGATGAATAGCCCCCTGCTTCACTCTTTAACTTCTCTCTCACTACCATACTGTCACCCCCAGCATCTCTACCTTCTCTGTATCATAGCACTTCCTCAATTTCTCCAACCTCCTCTACCGTCTCCTGTTCTGGCTCCTCCCCTGTATATATGTTTCTTCTCTCCACTCAAAACTCGGGCTCCCTGCGCCCCGAACAAGTCAAACTAATCTGGCCACCACACTAGGGCTGTGGCTGGGGAGGCTAGACCACACCCAGGGGCCCATGCCCCCTGCTGCGTGCCTGCCGAGCAAAGCCTGGCCCACGGGGCTTTCTGGCTCAGCTGAAGCGGAGGGGGAGGGGCACCACCCCCTCCCACAGAAAAGACCCTGAGAGCCTAAGGCTTTTTAATCTCAGCCCAAAGGTAGGGTCCCCAAATCAAAATAAATTTCCACACAACTCTCAGTATCTCCTTTTTCCTTCAAGACTCAATTCAATCACCACCTTCTATAAAAAGTCTTTCCCTATCTACCTCCTGTCGCAGTTCCTAGTGTCTTCCCTCCTGAGATTACCTTACATTTATTTTACATATATTCAGTATATCATTTACATAGTCTCCCCATGAAAAGGAATGCAAGGGGTCAGCTAGGTGGTGCAGTGGATTAAGCACTAGCCCTGGATTCAGGAGGACCTGAGTTCAAATTCAGCCTCAGATACTTGATGCTTACTAGCTGTGTGACCTTGGTCAAGCCCCACCAAAAAAAAAAAAAAAAAGAATGCAAGCTCCTTGGGGGAAGAAATAGTTTCATTTTTATCTTTACATCACTGGCCCCTAGCATGTAGTGGGCAATTAAGTGCCACTACATGGAGGGAAATAGGGTTAGCAATAGTAACTGAAAAAAATTTGAAGCAAGTTTGTCTGACAGGCCTCATTTCTCAAACACATAGAGAACTAAGTCAAATTTGTTAAAATAACAGCCATTCCCCAACTGATAGATGATCAAAAAATATAAAGTTTTCAGATGAAATAATCATAGCTACCTATAGCCATATGAAAAAAAAATGCTCTAATTCACTTGTGATTGGAGATATGTAGGTCAAAACAATTCTGGGGTACTACCTCATACCAATTGGATTGCATATTAGGACAGCAGAGGAAAATTACAAATATTATAGGGGATGTGGGGAAAATGAAGCATTAATGTACTCTTGGTAAAGTTGTAAACTGATTCAAACATTCTGTAGAACAATTTGGAACTGTGGCCAAGTGGCTATAAAACCATGCATACTCTTTGGCCTAGTAATACCTCTACTAGGTTTGTATCCAAAAAGAGATAAAAAAAATAAAAAGTTGAATTAGAATTGAGGAGATGCCCTTCAATTGGAAAATGCCTGAACAAATTGTGGGATGAGAATGATGGAACACAATTTTGTTATAAGAAATGGTGAGCAATATACTATCAGAAAAACCTGGAAAGACTTACATGGGCTTGTGAGATTTAAAATTGGATACTAGAGCATTAACCTCCCTTTTTAACTGTTTCCCTTCTTTATCTTCCAGACTAGTAAATGGAAGAAGCCTCTGGTCCCTAGTTAGAGCTTTTATTGTTTGGAAATTACAAGGTGATGTTGATTAGAGGGATAGGAAAATAGAAATACAAAACAAATAGTCTTAAATCTAAGTTTAGTCTATATTCCATATAAAACTCACCAAAAACCCAAGGCCACCTTTAAGGAGGGAGAGCCGAGTCAAGCACGTGCTGCTACAGCGAGCTGAGTCCAACCTCCGTCAGCGTCTGTGTGTGCAGCGCAGCCAGCGAACAAGGAGAGCCGAAAAGAGATCTCACTTCCGTTCTCTCCTTGCCTTTTAAGCTCGCACCCCGGAAGTGGAGTGCTTAGCAGCTGGACTGGCGTGCGTAGTCCATGCACGGCTGTCGGTCTCCTCCCCGAAAGGGTGGTCCTTCAAAAACTGGCATACTTTTTACCACATTCCCCCCTTTGATTCCTCAAGAAACCAAATGTTTCTTTGACGGAACAGTAAAAAATAACAGAATATAATAACTATTGCTAACTAATAATATGTTAACAACAATACAGAAAAGGAAGAGCATCTTTTCGTATTCACTAACCGACTGTTAAAAACTGGCATGCTTTTTACCACAGGCTGATGCAAAGTGAAATGTACTGTATACAAAGTAACAGCAGTACTGTAAGATGATAAGCTGTGAATGACTTAGCTATTTTTAGCAATACAGTGACACAAAACAGCTCTGAAGGACTCATGAAAAAGGCAATCCATCTCCAGAGAAAGAACTTATGGTGTCTGAATACAGATTGATGCAGAATTTTTTAAAGTTTCTTTTTCTTGAGTTTTTCTGTCTGTTTTGTTTCACTACCTGATTACTGTGGGAATGTTTTGCATGACTACACATATATAACTTATTTTGAATTGCTTAAGTTCTTAAGGGAGGGGTAGGGAAGGAGGGAGAAATAGAATTTGGAACTCAAAGTTTTAAAAATCAACTTTAAATTTGTTTTTATATGTAATTTGAGGGAAAAATAAAATTCTAAATAATTGAGGAAAAAATTAAGTGTCAATACTTATGGATTGATTACTTGATCATTGGTGGAAACATCCCAATTGGTGAGATTATGGATTTATTTGAATATCTGAGAGAATAATCTACTTGGTTTCAACAACGAACAATTTAGCTGGAATCCCAAATTACTGAAACAAGTCACAGGAAGAACAAATACCTGTTTGAAAAACACAGAAGGGGGGCAGCTAGGTGGCACAGTGGATATAGTACAGGCCCTAGAGTCAGGAGGACCTGAGGTCAAATCTGACCTCAGACATTTGACACTTACTAGCTGTGTGACCCTGGATAAGTCACTTGACCCTCATTGCCCTGCAAAAAAAAAAAAAGAAAGAAAGAAAAACACAGAAGAAGAAATATGCAATACATTACAAAAGCATTTGCAGAGTTCTAAATTCAGATACTGGTGTGAGGGAGGTGACAGGGGAGCAAATATTTCACTATGAAATATGTATTTTTCAATGCTACCAAAACAAAAAATTTCCCCAAAACAGCAGGCTCCTCACAGCGGGATGGCATTAAAGTTGTTCAGAAACAACTTGTGGTGATGCTTCCTCAAGACCAAGAGGAGAATATCTGCTGTGACAACCTGGCCCTGGAAGTCACCTCTCTTGTATATGCTTATGACAACAGACCCAAGGAGGGGATGAAGGTGCAGGGCCAAGTTGTCCTGCAGGTCCCCCAGGAGCAGCTCAACTTCCAAATGGGCCCCTGCTCTGAGCCTCTTGGAGCCCTGTGCTCAAGAACTGCATCACAGGCCTGACAACCACTGAGGGCTTCTTCCTGAAACATGAAAGCTTGGTCATCTCCACAGCTAAAGTGCTGATGGCATTAGATGAGCTGGACATGCTGGCTGAGGAGACCATCCTGCAGTTGTCCAATCACAAAGACACGCCTGACAGGGGCCAACAACTCCAAAAGAACCAGCAGCTACAGAATTTCACCCAGTGGCTCAAGGAAGCAGAAGAGGAGTCATTGAGAAGATGAACAAGACTGAGGTTCTGCTGGGGCTGCCCCATGGGTGGGGCCTGACCTCCTGAACCCTAGGAAAGGGTATGTGTGCATGAGGAAACCCAGACATGAGCAGCCACCCCTGGGCTGGGACTCTCATGGCACTTCCCCCAGTCAGAAGGCCTTCCTCTACCCCACCCCCAGCAATGGAGTCTGGGGCTTGACTGGAAGGAAGAAGCATCTGCCAATGAACAAAGGACCCAAGACCAGGGGTTGGGACTGTGTCAGAGAATCTCATCCCCAAGGGCATGGTTATCTAAAAACCACAGCCTCACTTTTGATCGCTGACCTCTTGGGGATGGCAATGACTGACTAAGGGCCTTCTGCTGCTGATATTGACAATCTGGAAAAATAGATTGTTTTGTTTCTGCCTTAATGCATGGGGTGTGGAGGCAGCCCCCTTGACTAGAACAGCCACTGAGCTAAGAACAAGTGAGAGGCTTGCTGTGGGCCTGGGAAGAACCCTAAAGCTGTGGGGCCAAGCCTGGACAGGCCCAACAGAGGAAGTGAACTAGCACATCCTGTGGCACATCTGGTTCTGCTGTTCAAGTAATCTGCTGGGCCTCCTAGGACAGGCTATCTAGTGAGGAGGGTGGTAAGCACAGCTCAGGCAGCAGACAGCTCTGGGAGCCCTGGAAAGCAGGGGTTCTGAGGAGCAGCCTCTCCTGCCTCTCTCACAACCAGGAAGCAAATACATCTTGGGTGTTCCAGCAAAACCAAAACAAAAACCTTTCTCCTCTCATCATATTGCAGAAGCCACCATTTTCTCCACTCAAAGGTTTGCAAGTTATTTCCTGGCAAAGTACTGAAAAGAGCTATTGACCTTTTTAAAGATGCTCTGTACTTTTCTTATACAAGAACAGAAGCATCCCAAATTTGTTGACTGTGACTGTCATTCTGTCATTAAGTATTAAACACACACACACACACACACACACACACACTGATTCTGTTCTTCCAAGTTAAAGGTGTTTTTTTTCAAATGCAATTAAAACTTTTGTTTTTAAGTTACCTTCACTTCCCAATATATTCATTCCCCATACCTACACAGAGAGCCATCACTCATAACAAAGGAGAAAAAAGGGAAAGGTTAAAAGTAGACCATTCAGCAAAACTGACCAACATACATCACATCAAGTCCTGTAATATATTCAGGATTGCACATCCATAGTCTCCTACCTCTGAAAATAAGGGAGAGAGAACAGTCTCTTAGCTCTTGTTCAGGAGCAGGCTCAGGCATTATGATTAGACAATACTGAATTCCAGATTTGTTGTTATCAGGTCTATTTACATTTTTTAGTAATTGTGAGTATTCGTTTACATATTCTGCTTACTTCACTTTGCAACAGTCATGTAAGGATCCCTGTCATCTTCATGTTCATCGTTTCTTCCAGCCCAGTAATATTTCTTCACATTCATTTACTATAATCTGTCGGCTATTCCTTAATCTATGGACATTGACCTTGTTACATGTTCTTTGCTATTAATGTTTTGCTATTTATTGGAAAGAAGAGAAAGATACATAGCTTGCAGGTACATGCCCCAAAATGTTTTATTAATAGAAGTGCACCCAAAAAACCCAACTTTGGAAACCACCACTATTTATATTAGTTACAGCCAGGACCTGGAAGGCATATAGGCTCTCAACAGCACTCCTTGCCTACAACTATGCCCTGGCATTCGTTCACCTTTACTCAAGGCTATACAAAGAAGAAAAAAGTTTCTCTCACATCTTCAGATCCTTGGAGAGGGAAGAAAACATTCTACGTGGTTCCTGTACAATGTCCTACATGGAACTGAAATCCCATTCCCCACCCCCACCAACCCCAGCCCCTGAGATTTTAGCTAAAGTCTATGGAGATTTCAGCAAAGCAGTAAACACTGGTGCCACATCTGGCAGAGAATGGGCAAACAAATTCAGTGGGATTGGAGCAGCCCTAAAGCATCAAAGGTGTGAGTTGTCTTTCCTCACATGTGCCCTTGCCACAGGGATCCCTATGCATGTGATGCTCTACTTATGAACACTGTGTGTTTCTACTGTCTAAAGATGATGCTGAGTATGGTGGTTGGAGGAAGCACACCCAATTTATGGGTAACATGTTTTCTCTCTTGCTACTTTTCTTAACTGTACCATTTCAAGAAATACTTTTCCTTTGACCTAAGTAGGTCCTTTGATTCTTAGATAAATATATCAGTGGGGGTTCATGAGCTAGTTTTGGACATGTTAACCCACAGAATATCATGAACCTGGGAGTCATGTCTGACTCTTGCTTTTCCTTTTCTCCTCATAGATAATCATATTCCAAGTTTTGTTGATTCCACCTCTCCAATATGCCTTGAATCCAAACCTCTCTCTCAAGCCCTCATCACTTCTGTCGTTATTATTTTTTATTTTTAAAAACAATTTTATTAATTTCAATCAGGAAAAATCTGCTTTCTGTCCTTACTCCACCCCCATTGAGCAAAATCATGTATAGTCACACAAATCAAATTGACTACAATGAAAAGGATTATGTATGATATACATTCATATTTATTATATATGTTCATATGTATATGCATATGTACACATATACAAATTGAGTACACACTGATACTTGCATGTGTATACACAAAAATATATGTCTCCTGAACTCTGAGGCTTTCCTCTCTCTACCAGGAAGTAGGTGTCATTTTTTCATCATTAGTGTTGTTGTTTTCATGATACTGTTGTCATTGTATAAATTACTTTCTTTGTTCTGCTTCATTCATTCAAGTTTCCCCAGATTTCTCTGAAAGAATCCTGCTCATCATTTCTTTTTTTTAAAATAATAAACATTTTTGGGGGCAGCTATATGGCGCAGTGGTTAAAGCACCGGCCCTGGATTCAGGAGTACCTGAGTTCAAATCTGACACTTGACACTTACTAGCTGTGTGACCATGGGCAAGTCACTTAACCCCCATTGCCTAAAATAAATAAATAAATAAATAAACATTTTTATTCAAAGTTTCAAGTTACAAATTCTATCCCTCCTTTCTTCCCTCCCCTCCCTCCTCCCTGAGGTAGTAAGCAATCAGCTATAGGTTATACATATGCAATTATGTAAAACATTGCCATATTAGTCATTTTGTATATAAAACTAGAATAAAAGAAAAAATGAAATTTAAAAATAGCATGCTTCAGTCTGTATTCATTCAATATCACTTCTTTCTTTGGAGGAGGATAGTATACTTCATCACTAGTCCTTTGGGATTGTCTTGATCATTGTATTGCTGAGAATAGTTAAGTCATTATTTTTCTGGTTCTGCTCACATCAGTTCACATAAGTCATTCCAGGCCTTTCTGAAATCATCTTCCTTGTCATATATTAGAGCACAATAATATTCAATTATAATCATATACCATAGTTTTTTTTAACCATTCTACATGTGATGTAAATTTCTTTGATTTCCAATTCTTAGCCATTACAAAAGGAGCTTTTATAAATATTGTTGCACAAATAGGTCTTTTTCTCTTTTCTGGATGTCTCTGGGATATAAAACTAGCAGTGGTATTGCTAGATCAATGTGTATACACAGTTTTATAGCCCTTTGGGCATAGTTCCAAATTGCTTTTCAGAATGGTGGGATCAGTTCACAACTCCACCAACAGTGGATTAGAGAACCACTTTTCCCACAGCTCCTACAACATCCAACCTTTTCCTTTTTTATTATATTTGCCACTCTGGTGGTACCTCAGAGATGTTTTAATTTGTATTTCCCTGATCAATAGTGATTTAGAGGGGGCAGCTAGGTGGCGCAGTGGATAGAGCACCGGCCCTGGAGTCAGGAGTACCTGAATTCAAATCCAGCCTCAGACACTTAACACTTACTAGCTGTGTGACCCTGGGCAAGTCACTTAACCCCAACTGCCTCACTAAAAAAAAAAAAGAAAAAGAAAAAATAGTGATTTAGAGCATTTTTCCATATGACTATATATAGCCTTGATTTCTTTGTCTAAAAATTGCCTGTTCATATCCTTTGACCATTTCTCAATTGGGGAATATCATCATTTCTTATAGCACAATCATACTCCATCACATTAATATGCAATAACTTGCTGAGTGATTTCCCAATTGATGAGTACCCCCTTCACTTTCTAATTCTTTGCCACTATGAAAATAGTTGCTATTAATATTTCTTATTGACTGGTTGGTTGGTTGGTTGGCTGTGTCAGTTGCCTACTAAAAAAAGTTTCAATGGCTCACTTTGACTATATAATAAAATATAAAATTCTTAATCTGGAATTTAAAGGCCTTTACAATCTGGGTCCCACTTGTCTTTGTGGTATTATTTCATGTCATTATTTTTCAAGTACTAGAGAAGTTAGTTATTCTAGTGGATAAAAGACTGTGCCTGCAGTCAGGAAAACTGAATTCAAATCTAGCCTCAGATACTTACTAGCTGTGTGACCCTGGCCAAGTTACTAAAACTCTGTCTGTCTCAGTTTCCTCCTTTGTAAAATGGGGCTGAAAGTGATAGCATTTAACCTCCCAGGGTTGTTATGAGGATAAATTACAAAACTCAAAGCACCCTATAAATACCAGCACTGCAGAGGGATGGACTGGTTTACCTTCAAAGTCCCTTCCAGCACAGCCAAGGAGTCTACCATTCTATAGTGTAAACCTGAAGGTTCCCATTTCAAACCAAGCACCATGCTAATGAAAAGAGCACATTAGGTAGTGCCAGCAGAGAACTGCTCAAAATGAGACTGCTCAGATTCTTCCCCTTTCTCTTTATTCTTTCCCATCAGGCTTAGCCTCTGACAAAAGAAGCAAGATATGTTGGAAGCCTCAGAGGAGCATAGAGTGCAGATCCAGAGCTGAAGGGATATCAGAACCCATTCAGTCCAACATGCTCACTTTAATTTAATTGAGGAAAATAGGGTCTAGACAGGGAGAATGACTTGCTCAAGGTCACACAGCTAGTACATGTCAGAACTGGATTCTGTGAATATCTTCAACTCAACATGGCCAAAGCTGAGCTCATTATTTTCCCCTATCCACAACCCTCCCTTCTTCCTACCTTTGATATTACAGGCAAGAGCACCACCATCCTCGCAGTCACTCAGAATTCCATCCTAAGGACCATTCTCAAGTCTTCAGTCTTTCTCACCCCCAGTATGCAACAGATCACAAGGCCTGTTATTCCTCACTGCATAGCACCTCTCTGATGAGGTCTCCCCTCATCTTTCCTCTGACACTGCCACCACCCTGTTGCAGACACTCATCACTTCACACCTGGACTAGATAGCCTTTTTTTGTTTGTTTGTTTGTTTTCTTTTAGTGAGGCAATTGGGATTAAGTGACTTGCCCAGGGTCACACAGCTAGTAAGTGTTAAGTGTCTGAGGCCGAATTTGAATTCAGGTAGTCCTGAATCCAGGGCCGATGCTCTATCCACTGTGCCACCTGGCTGCCCCCTAGATAGCCTTTTTAAAAAAATTTTACATATAAGGTATTTTATTTTTTCCGTTACATGTAAAGATAGTTCTCAACTTTTGTTTATACAAGCTTTACAATTTCAGATTTTTCTCCCTCCCTCCCCTCCCTCTCCCTTCCCCTAGACAGCAGGTAATCTGATATAGGTTATATCTATATATCTATATTAGAAAGCCTTTTGATAGATCTCTCTGCCTGTTCATATACTTTGAGAATTTCTCAATTAGGGTAGCATTAGTCTCTTAATAATGAAAGAATAGTTTAACAAAGTTATCTGTAATTGCATTAATCAAGAAATCTAGCATCATAGCTCATACAAGGGGTACAATATTGCTGGGTCTTCTATCCCTCTATCTGACACATTTTCCCTTCTACAAACTCTCATTTGTAAACAGGCAATAGCAGCAGCAGCAGCAACAAAAACAAGAACAACAAGAATAGCAACACCACCACCACAAGGCAGACCAAGCAGGACACACATCTTCTGGTGCACTTCTGGAACAGGACCTGGAAGAGACATCCTTGATGAGAGTAATGAGAGGTGGATCATGCAAGTCCTGTTGCTCCTGTTTTGCAGAAGTACAAACTGAGACTCAGGAAGTTCAAGGTCACAAAGATGATAAGTGGCAGACCTGCACCTCTACCATAGGTCTGTCCTGATTCTGAGAAGAGTCAGTAGACTTTCTACTACATCAACTTTTGGATCTCATAGGACTGAATAAAATCTTGACTGTCAAAAGGACACTGAAGAGAGGATCTCGGAGCTTTATTATAGTGCCAGGACACTGACTAAGGCTCCCTTTCATATGCCTTTATGGTGGGGAAGGCAATAGGAACTTCCTTACACTCATGTATTCTTAAAACTGAGAGGGGACTAGAGATAATTGTGTCCAACCCCTTTATTGGATATATGTGGAAACTGAGGCTCAGTTTTCCAACAAGGATTCTGGTTCCAGCTCTACCTCCCTCATTTATGACTGTGTCACTACTTACCCAAGGCTACAGAGGTGGTTTGGTTCCTTCCTTGATGCACCACATGGCAAGTGTAATTAGTCTCTTCAGGGTGGGCATCTATAGACACACAGGTCTGGTAGGTGCCATCCCCCCTAGGCTGGATGAGTCCTCCTTCCTGGTCACTTTGATTCAGTGCACGTCCATCCTTCACCCAATTCATATTGATATCCCAAGGGAAAAAGCTGTAAGCCCAACACCTCAAAGTCACCTTCCCATCTTGGTTCTTGTTTTGAGTCACACTCAGTGTTGGGAACACTGTGGGGAAGAGACCAAAATGAAGGAAGAGGTGAAGGTATAGACTCTCTCCTACTGAGGGACAGAGAGCCCCGCCACCACCATCAACAACAACAACTTTCAGGCTAAGGCATATAGGAATTCCATACCTATGCTGGTCCCTAAGGACATTAGCCCATGTATGCTGGAAGTCTATCAACAGACAAAGGTAAGACTGATTTCATACCCTCTACACTGGAAGGAAAAAACCTCAGGCAGGAGATCAGGGGCAGAGGGAGAGGTTTTCAAGGATGGTGAGGGCCACTATCCCAGGTCAGTACCTGCTTTTTCCTCCTTCCAAACTTCCAGGTAGCTCCGAAGTTGCTGACAACAGTCTCCTTCCACTCTTGCTTTCTGGTTCTTTATCTCTCTTGGCTCTTTCTCAAAGGCATCCTTTAGAATGCTAGCAGCAGGATGGACTGCTTCCCAGGTGAGTGTCTCAGGGTGGAAGATAAGGAAGGTCTCTCCATCACAGCCATATCTCCAAAATCCTCTAGTGTTGCCATCTTCACTGAGTTCACAGCCCAGCATTGCCTGGAGGGTATGAGAATCTGACCCCCATACCCCACCACAGGCTGGTCATGGTTCTGTGCTTCCTTTAACCTAATTGGAGGAATCTTTCCCCAATAGATCCCATGATCCCACATATTCTATACAAAGGGATGGGAAAAGAAAAGCACCTCCTCCCATCCTCATAGGATCAAAGATTTAGAACTGGAAGGGATCTCCCCAATTATACCATGAGTAAACTGAGGCCCAGGAAGGTTAAATTAACTGCCCAAGGTAACAAAAGTAGTAAGGGACAGAGCTGGGGATTCAAATCCTGGTCCTCTGACTCTCAGTTCAGCAGCCTCCCCACTACACTACACAATCTCTAGGTAGGGTGAATCCCATACTCATCCAGAACCTGTCCTAAGCCCCAGACTCACCAGTGCTTAGGTTGCTCTGGCCCATGACATTTCGCAGAGTTCTTAAAAACTTCTCTCCAAAATCCTTCAGATTACCGTTTTCTTTACTCCAAGCTTCTGTCTCCACAATCCCATGTAACCAAGAGCCCCGAGGCTCTGGCCTCTGGCTCTTGCTGTCATAATGAAGGAGTGATTCACCATCTAGGTAGCCATGAACTGAATATGAGGGGTCTTGTCCATCAGATTGGAATGTGGCAAAGAAGTTGTACTGAAGACTATGAGATTCTGAGAGAGAATGAAAAGAGTAGAGCAAGAATGAGTGCCTGACCAGGAGGTTGGAGTCCCTCACTCCCTTTTCTCCTCCCTCTGCTCCATCCAAGAACAAGTTCTCCTTCTGCCACCTCATATCCTTTACCCAGTCATACTCTGCTTCTGAATCTGACCCCCTCCCCATTCTGTCCATCCTCACAATGCCAATGACCCCTCCCTTTCTGTGGACAAGGACACTTAATTTACTGCCACACTCAAAGAACACTACACCCTTTTCCTCCTCTCTTAACTACAAAACACCACTTGAAACTCTTTTTTTTTTTAGTTTTCAACATTTGTTTATATAAGATTTCCAATTTCCAATTTTTCTCCCTCCCTCCCCTTGCTTCCCCCCTCCCCTTGAAAGCAGGTAATCTGATATAGGTTATATATACATAATAACATTAAGCATACTTCTGCATTAGTCATATTATAAGAGAAGAATCAGAGCAAAAAGGAAAAACCTCAAAACAGAAAACCAACAGCACCAAAAACAAAAGAAATAGTATGGTCCAATCAGCATCCATATTCCACAGTTACTTATTTTTTCTGGATTTGGAGAGCCTTTTCCATCATGAGTCCTTTAGAACTTTCTTGTACCATTGGACTGGTGAGAAGAATCTAGTCTATCAGAGTTGATCAACACATAATGTTGATGATACTGTCTATAATGTTCTTCTGGTTCTGCTCATCTCACTCATCATCAGTTCATGTAAGTCCTTCCAGGTTTCTCTGAACTCCTGCTCCTTTCTTACAGCACAATAGAATTCCATTACATTCATATGCCACAACTTGTTCAGCCATTCCCTAACTGATGGGCAACACCTCAGTTCCCAATTCCTTGCCACCACAGAAAGAACAGCTATAAATATTTTTGTACATGTGGGTCCCTTTCCCTTTTTTATGATCTTTTTGGGAAAAAGACGTCATAGTGGTATTGCTGGGTCTAAGGGTATGCACAGCTTTATAACCCTTTGAGCATAATTCCAAAATGCTCTCTAGAATTGTTGGATCAGTTCATAGCTCCACCAACAATGCATTAGTGTTCCAATTTTTCCATAGCTTCTCCAACATTTATTATTTTTCTTTTTTGTCATATTAGCCAATCTGATAGGTATCAGGTGGCACCTCAGAGTTGTTTTAATTTGCATTTCTCTAATCAATAGTGATTTAGAGCATTTTTTCATATGGCAATAGATAGCTTTGATTTCTTTATCAGAAAACTGCTTGTTCATATCCTTTGATCATTTCTCAATTGGGAAATGACTTGGATTCTTATAAATTTGATTTAGTTCCTTATATATTTTAGAAACGAGGCCTTTATCAGAAGTACTGGCCATAAAAATTGTTTACCAGCTTTCTGCATCTCTTCTAATTTGGGATGCATTGGTTCTGTTTGTACAAAACCTGTGTACTACAGGAGTTGGACAATGTACCCACACTTGAGAATACAATTAGCTCCCTAAGATGTAGAAAAGCTCCGGGTGTAGATGGTATCACAGCTGAATTGATCAAATGCTCTAAAAACATCCTATTAAAGCCCCTGCATGAATTGTTGTGCCTGTGTTGGAAAGAAGGTGAAGTGCCACAGGATATTCGTGATGCCCATCTAGTTACTCTTTATAAGAACAGTGGAGGAGGCAGCTAGATGGCGCAGTGGTTAAAGCACTGGCCCTGGATTCAGGAGTACCTGAGTTCAAAGCCGGCCTCAGACACTTGACACTTACTAGCTGTGTGACCCTGGGCAAGTCACTTAACCCCAATTGCCTCACTTAAAAAAAAAAAAAAAAAAAAAGAACAGTGGAGACAGGAGTGACTGTAACAACTACAGAGGAATTTCACTTCTCAGTGTCGTTGGTGTAACGATTGGAATAACGCCACCTGCTGGATACTTACTGTAGAAGAGTTCCACCCATGAAGTGAAGGTCTTTGAGGGCAAGACCAGGAGTCTTTTCTTTGGCGGCAGGAAGTGACGCGGCTAGTGGGAGGAGGAAGGAAGAGACTGACTCTCACTCTGGGACGCTTTTTCCTGAGGACGCTGGTGGAGAGTGGAGCTAGAAATGCTCTCTCCTTTTAATAGATAGAAATCTAGGCCTTTCTCTCTCTCTTTACCAAATTCTTATTCTCCTTAATAAATGCTTAAAAGTCTAACTCTTGCTAAAGCTTATAATTTTTGGCGACCACTCATTAGATGTTTTAGACACTTTAGCTAGAATTTTAACCCTTAACATTGGAAAAATGTTTGCCAAGGTCATCTTGCTAAGACTGCATAAACTTGCCGACCATGTTTACCCCGAATCGCAATGTGGCTTTTGAGCAGGGAGGTCAACTATCAATATGATTTTTTCGCTTCGCCAACTGCAAGAAAAGTGCAGAGAACAAAAAAAAAAAAACCCTCTTCATTGCCTTCATAGACCTGACCAAAGTGTTTGATGTGGTTAACAGAGAAGGTCTTTACGAAATTCCCTCAAGAATTGGTTGCCCTCCTAAACTCCATAGCCTCATTCACTCCTTTCATTCCAACATGCAGGGTGTTGTACAGTTCAAAGGCAACACCTCTAAAGCATTCAGCATAAACAGCAGAGTCAAGCAAGGATGCGTGCTTGCTCCCATGCTGTTTGGAATTTTCTTCTCCACACTGTTGTGTCATGCTTTTGGTTTGTCAACTGATGGCATCTATCTGCATTCCTGGTTGGACGGAGGCCTGTTCAACGTTTCATGTCTGAGATCCAAAACCTCCCTTAGAAACCTGCTTTTCGCCAATGATGCTGCACTTGCCTGTCACTCAGAGCGTGAATTTCAGACCTTGATGGATCGCTTCTCCCAAGCTTGCACAGACTTTGGCCTAACCATAAATCCTAAAAAGATGAAAGTCATGTGTCAGAGTGCTATGTCACCTCCATTGATACACATCGGTAGCTACCAGTTGGATGTCGTAAGCCAATTCTCGTATCTTGGTTCTATTGTCAGGGACAATTTGTCACTTGTTTCAGAGATCAATCAGAGGATTGGGAAAGCTACTTCAACCATCGCTAAGCTTGCCAAGCATGTCTGGGCAAACAGTAAACTGACAAGATGAACCAAATTTGCTGTCTATAGAGCATGCATCCTGAGTACCTTACTGTATGGCAGCGAAACATGGACTACGTATACTAGACAAGAGAAGAAGCTTAACAGCTTCCACATGCGCTGCCTTTGGCACATCCTTGGCATATCTTGGTCAGATAGGATCACCAACACAGAAGTGCTCAAACATGCGCAACTTCTGAGCATCTACACACTACTGAAACAAAGACAGCTGCACTGGCTGGTCATGTGCACTGCATGCAAGATAGGCGCATTCCTAAAGACCTACTCTATGGCGAGTTAGCCTCAGGCTGAAGACCTGCTGGATGCCTCCAGCTGGGAGGAGATGGCCAAGGGCCTCGCCCAATGGAGTTAAGTACTCAGGAGCAGCTTATGCACAGCTGAGATGGGCCTTCAAGCTTGGGAGGAAGAAAAACGAATGAGACACAGGAACTGACCGACAACAGAGAGCGCAGTTTTCTGATGTCCTCATTGTAGCAGGAGCTGTGGCTCCCGTATCAGACTGCACAGCCACACTGTGGCCTGTGGCTCTTGAAGGCGCTGATCCATGGTCGTCTGCGACTGGTGGAAGCCTACTAATCAAAATCAGCCATTTTGCATTTCATAATATTCTCTATCTCTTGTTTGGTCATAAACTGCTCTCCTTTCCAAAGATCTGAAAGGTAGACTGTTCTTTCTTCTCCTAATTTACCTATGGTATCACCTCTTATGTCTAAATCATGTATCCATTTTGACCTTATTTTAGTATAATGTGTCAGATGTTGATCTATGCCTAATTTCTGCCATACTATCTTCCAGTTTTCCCAGCAGTTTTTGTCAAATACTGAGTTCCTATCCCAGAAGCTGGAGTCTTTGGGTTTATCAAACACTACATTACTAGTGTCATTTACTACTGCATTTCCTGTGCCTAGCCTATTCCATTGGTCCTCCACTCTATTTCTTAGCCAGTACCAGGTAGTTTTGATGACTGCCGCTTTATAGTAGAGCTCCAGATTTGGTACCGCTATCCCACCTTCCTGTGCATTGTTTTCATTATTTCCCTTGATATTCTTGACTTTTTGTTTTCCCAGATGAATTTTGTTATTATTTTTTCTAGCTCTATAAAATAATTTTTAGGTAGTCTGATTGGTATGGCACTGAATAATTTAGGTAGAATTGTCATTTTTATTATATTAGCTCAGCCTATCCATGAGCAATTGATATCTTTCCAATTTTTTAGATCTGATTTGATTTGTGTGAAAAGTGTTTTGTAATTGTGTTCATAGAGTTCCTGGGTTTGTCTTGGCAAGTAGACTCCCAAGTATTTTATATTATCTACTGTTACTTTAAATGGAATTTCTCTTTCTATCTCTTGCTACTGGACTTTGTTGGTCATGTATAGAAATGCTGATGATTTATGTGGATTTATTTTATATTCTGCTGCTTTGCTAAAGTTGTTAATTGTTTCAAGTAATTTTTGAGTTGATTCTCTAGGTTTCTCTAAGTATACCATCATATCATCTGCAAAGATAGTTTTGTTTCCTCCTTGCCTATTCTAATTCCTTGAATTCCTTTTTCTTCTCTGATTGCTAAAGCTAACATTTCTAGTACAATATTAAATCATAGAGGTGATAATGGACATCCCTGATTCACCCCTGATCTTGTTGGAAAGGCCTCTAACTTATCTCCATTATATATAATGCTTGCTGATGGTTTTAGGTAGATACTGCTTATTATTTTAAGGAAAGCTCCACCTATTCCTCTCTAGTGTTTTTATTAGGAATGGGTGCTGTATTTTCTCAAAAGTTTTCTCTGCATCTATTGAGATAATCATATGATTTTGGTTAGTTTTCTTATTGATGTGGTTGATTACGTTAATAGTTTTCCTAATGTTGAACCAGCCCTGCATTCCTGGTATAAATCCCACCTGGTCATAGTGTATTATCCTGATGATCACTTGCTGTAATCTCCTTGCTAATATCTTATTTAAGATTTTAGCATCAATATTCATTAGGGCAATTGGTCTATAATTTTCTTTCTCTGTTTTTGCTCTGCCTGGTTTTGGTATCACTACCATATTTGTGTCATAAAACCAATTTGGTAGAACTCCTTCAGCTATTTTTCCAAATAATTTATATAATATTGGAATTAATCATTCTTTTAAATGTTTGGTAGAATTCACCTGTAAACCCACCTGGCCCTGGGGATTTTTTCTTAGGGAGTTCATTAATGGTTTGTTCAATTTCTTTTTCTAATTTGGGCTTATTTAATGATTTTATTTCCTCTTCAGTTAACCTGGGCAGTTTGTATTTTTGTAAATATTTATCCATTTCATTTAGATTGTTAAATTTATTGGCATACAGTTGGGCAAAATAGTTACTAATTATTGCTTTAATTTCCACTTCATTGGTGGTAAGATCACCCCTTTCATTTTTGATACTGGTAATTTGGTTTTCTTCTTTCTTTTTTTTAATCAAATTAACCAGTGGTTTATCTATTTTATTGTTTTTTTCATAAAACCAGCTCTTAGTTTTATTGATTAATTCTATAGTTTTCTTGCTTTCAATTTTATTAATTTCTCCTTTAATTTTTAGGATTTCTAATTTAATATTTAATTGAGGATTTCTAATTTGTTCTTTTTCTAGCTTTTTTAGTTGCATGCCCAATCCATTGATCTCCTCTTTCTCTTTTTTATTCATGTAAGCAGTTAGAGCTATAAAACTTCCCCTAAGTACTGCTTTGGCTGCATCCCATAGATTTTGGTATGTTGTCTCATTATTGTCATTCTCTTGGATAAAGTTATTGATTGTTTCTATGATTTGTTGTTTGACCCACTCATTCTTTAGAATGAAATTATTTAGTTTCCAATTGATTTTCAGTCTACCTTTCCATGGCTCTTTATTACATGTAATTTTTTTTGCATCATGATCTGAGAAGGATGCATTTACTATTTCTGCCTTTCTACATTTGACTATGATGTTTTTGTGCCGTATGGCAGAATTCATCCCATTCACATTCACAGTTATTATCACTAGCTGTCTATTCCCCTCCATTCTATTTACCCCCTTTGTACTCTCCCCCCCTTCTTTCACCCTATTCCTCCTCACCAAGGTCTTGCTTCTTACCCCTGTCTCGCCCAATCTGCCCTCCCTTTTTAGCAACCCCCCTCCCTTTTCTTTACCCTTTTCTCCCTTGTTTTTGCCCTCCCTTCTATCAGTCCCCCTTTCCCCTTACCCTTTTACTTCCCTAAAGAATAAGCTAAGTTTCTTTCTCCAAATGAATGTATATGTTATTCCCTCTTTGAATCAAATCTAGTGAGAGTAGGCTAGAACAATGTTCACCCTGCCCCCTTCCTTCCCTCTATTGTAATAGGTTTTTTTTCACCTCTTCCTATGATGTAATTCACCCAATTCCACCTCCCCTTTCCTCTTCTCCCCATAAACTCCCTTTTTAAACCCTTAGTTTTCCTGATATCATCACATCAAAGACAGTTTATATTTATACCCTCTGTGTATAATCCTTCTGTCTGCCCAAATACATATACAATTCTCAAGAGTTATAAGTATTATCTTCCCATGTACGGATGTAAACAGTTTAACCTTATTGAATAACTTACCCCCCCCCAACGTTTACCTTTAAACTTTTCTTGGATCTTGTATGTTAAAATCAAATATTCTATGAGATCTGGTCTTTTCATCAGGAAACCTTGAAAGTCCCCAGTATCATTGAATGTCCATCTTTTCCTCTGAAA
Source organism: Dromiciops gliroides (assembly GCF_019393635.1). Classification (NCBI taxonomy): domain Eukaryota; kingdom Metazoa; phylum Chordata; class Mammalia; order Microbiotheria; family Microbiotheriidae; genus Dromiciops; species Dromiciops gliroides. Next base: position 388,289,164 of record NC_057863.1, read on the forward strand.
ACGAATGCTCAGTTTTGCTGGGTAATAGATTCTCGGCTGCAATTCAAGCTCCTTTGCCTTCCAGAATATCATATTCTAAGCCTTGCAATCCTTTAATGTTGAAGCTACCAGGTCCTGAGCAATCCTGACTGTGGCTCCATGATACTTAAATTGCTTCTTTCTGGCTGCTTGGAGTATTTTCTCCTTCACCTGATAATTCTGGAATTTGGCTACAATATTCCTTGGAGTTTTCCTTTTGGGGTCTCTTTCAGGAGGTGATCGGTGGATTCTTTCAATGACAATTTTATCCTCTGATTCTATAATATCCAGGCAGTTCTCCTTAATAACTTCCTGGAATATGGTGTCTAGACTCTTTTTCTGATCATGGCTTTCAGGAAGTCCAATGATTCTCAAATTGTTTCTCCTGGATCTGCTTTCCAGATCAGTTGTCTTTCCAATGAGGTATTTCCCATTTTCTTCTATTTTTTCATTCTTTTGACTCTGCTTGACTGATTCCTGGTGTCTCATGGATTCATTATCTTCCAACTGTCCAATTATAATTTTTAAGACATTGTTTTCTTCAATGAGATTATGCACCTTTTTTTCCATTTGGCCAAATGAATTTTTTAAGGCATTGTTTTCTTCAATGAGATTATGCACCTTTTTTTCCATTTGGCCAAATGAGTTTTTTAAGCCATTGTTTTCTTCAGTGAGATTATGCACCTTTTTTTCCATTTGGCCAAATGAGGTTTTTTGTGTGGTTTTGTGTGTGTGTGTGTGTGTGTGTGGTTTGGTTTTTTTGGTAGGGCAACGAGGGTTAAGTGACTTGCCCAAGGTCACACAGCTAGTAAGTGTCAAGTGTCTGAGGCTGGATTTGAACTCAGGTCCTCCTGAATCCAAGGCCAGTGTTTTATCTACTGCGCCACCTAGCCACCCCCCCAAATGAGTTTTTTAAGGCATTGTTTTCTTCAGTGAGATTATGCACCTTTTTTCCATTTGGCCAAATGAATTTTTTTTTTTTAGTGAGGCAATTGGGGTTAAGTGACTTGCCCAGGGTCACACAGCTAGTAAGTGTCAAGTGTCTGAGGCTGGATTTGAACTCAGGTACTCCTGACTCCAGGGCCGGTGCTCTATCCACTGCGTGACCTAGCTGCCCTGGACAAATGCATTTTTTAAGGCATTGTTTTCTTCAGTGAGATTATGTACTTTTTTTTTCCATTTGGCCAGATGAATTTTTTAAGGAATTTTTTCTTCAGGCAATCTTTGTGCTTCCTTTTCCAAGCTGCTGATTCTTTTTTCATAATTTTCTTGTGTTGCTTTCATTTCTCTCCCCATTTCTCTGAATTGATTTTTTTTTTTGCAAGGCAATTGGGGTTAAGTGACTTGCCCAGGGTCACACAACTAGTAAGTGTTAAGTGTCTGAGGCTGGATTTGAACTCAGGTCCTCCTGACTCCAGGGCCAGTGCTCTATCCACTACGCCACCTAGCTGCCCCTCAATTGATTTTTTAAAATCCTTTTTGAGCTCTTCCAATAAGGCTTTTTGTTCTTGAGACCTATTCATCTTCCCTCTTGAGGCTTCACATGTAGGCAGTTTGGGAGTATTGTCCTCATCTGAGTTTGTGCTTGCCTCTTCCCTGTGAACACAGAAGCTCTCAATGGTGAGAGCTCTTTTTTGTTTCTTACTCATACTGCAGCTTTTTTTTTTTTAAGTTGAGGTCTGCTCTGGGGGCACCAGGGTCCCTGTTTCAAGCTTCTCATGCTGGTGTATAGGGGCTGTGTCACTGGCTTTCTACACTGAGGCCTCTATGGCTCGTGGATTTCTCCCCACCCTGGCCTTGCTGGCTGCACACTGGGATTGGTGGGCCTGGTCGTGCTTGTCCTATGGGTGGCCATCCAGCTGGCAACCTGCCCTCCTGGCTGGTGCAGGTGGGTTTTGCCACTGTCCTGCTGCGCTACCAGCTTGTTGAGCCAGGATCCAGGGGCCTCAGTTGCTCATCTGTAGCCCACAGCTTCCTGCAGACTTGCTCTGACCCCCTTCGGCACTGCACTACACCTCCCTTTTGCCCCAATGAGACTGACCTTTCCTGAAATCTTCTAAATTATCTCTGATTGGAAGACTGTTTCTCTCTATCTCTTTGCAGATTCTGTAGTTTCAGAATCCGTCTAGAGGCTTGATTTAATGTTCTTTTTGAGGAAATAGAAAGAGAGCTCAGGCGATTTGCTGGCTACTCTCTGCTATCTTGGCTCCATCCCCCTGAAACTCTTACTTGAGTTTGGAAATATAGTCATTGACTAGGATCCTCCAACCCTGATCACTCATTCAGTGCCTTCCCTAGTAATACTGCACATGCAACATTGTTAAATTCTCTGGGAGGAGGAATATTCCATGGCTCTCTAGTTTTCACTGGGCACCAGCACATGGGAAACAAAATTGTTACCATGGATTCACTGGCCATATTCCCACAGATGACTCAAATTTCAGTCATTTCTTCAGTCTAAGATTTCAGTTCCCTGCCTAGAAACTTCAGTTTGTATGTCACTTATGCAAGTTCAAATGAATATCATAATGACAATTGCTTGTATTTCCATAACACTTTTCAGGTCTCCTCACAGACACCCTGTGTTTGCCACTACAAATATTATTCTCCAATTTTACAGACAAAAAAACTGATCCTCCCTCTATGCCATCTTGCATATCATAGATAACAATATCATCACGTCTGTGAAATCCTTTCTACCACTGAATTAATTGATGGATTTTTTTCTCACCTAGACAATTCCAATATTAACTTTACTAGATCGCTGTCCTCCAGCACCAATCCAATTACATAGTCTACTTATGCTGTCAGCACCAAAGATTTTTTGGCTACTTGTCACTGTAAATATCATGTGTTTCATTCATATCTATCTATAGCTATATACACATGTATACATATGCATATACACATATCTATACATACGTATGTGTGTTTGCGTGTGTATCACTTTAAATATACTCATCATCTAAACCCTTAAACTTTTCCCACTTGCTGACCCCTTTTTACCAGATAAATTTTTCAGCGACCCCGAGGATAACTTTTTACTGTTGCCTGATTTTTAGTGACCCCCACATTCAGTTACGCGACCCCACATGGAGTTGCGACCCACAGTTTAAGAAGCTTAGATCTAAGTTACAGCGGCAGTGTTGTAGCTGAACTTGGGCAGCTCTTTGGTAAGCACAGCCACTAGAAGCCCCACCCCGACTTCTGGCCGCACTCTGCCCAGGCTAGCTGCTAGCCTACCTTTCATCTTCTCACCCACCTTACCAGACGCTTAAGGAAAAGAGGTTTCCGGGTGGCAGTGGGTTGAAAGAAAAGAAAATAGGCAAGAAATTAGTAGATGAAACATAGATGGGGGAAGATGTCAGGGAGAGGGTGAGGATGCTACGCAACTTTTTTTCCTTTCTTTTTCTCTGCCCGGTTTTCTTTCCAAACTACCAAGGAAATTCGAGGAGGGGTCGGGGGAGGGGAAGATTGGCAAACGCAAAAGCGAATGTTTGTACTCTGTGGAGAAGGGAAGAGTATTCGTAACTAGGCTTAGGATTCACGACTGGGGAGGGGGAGGGGCACAAGGACGAATAGAAGCACTCATGGGCGACTGGGCACAAGTAGCACGGGGAAAATTCCTAAGCGAAGGGATCAAACAAAGCCCGAATCCACTCACTCCTGAGCGAGGAGGGGATCATCCTACTAAAAAACAAGGAAGGACGCCCTGGGGGACAGTGGTGGGGCAGGTACCCGGGAAGGGGTGCTGGAGGAAGAGCAGAGACCAGGTGATGTGGTTTGAGTCTACTCGGGGAAAAGGCTCACTCACGGGCATTAACAGAGAGCAACACGCAGGACGCGACGAGGAAGATCCCGTGGATGTACCATGGCACTCTTGATCCCATCTTCCTTCCTTAGAAAGCACGCAAGTTCAACCCGGCTGCCTGAATCGCTGTCTTCTACTCTTAAGTAACTAAAACCTCACTGTAGCTAGCTCCAACTGGAAATGGGAGTGGTCACCAAATAAGAAAGAATGCTAGGCTTTCTTCTTAAGCACAGAAAATTAAAATAAATAAACAAATCAATCAATCCCGTACTACATGTACTAAAGCACAGAGATTTTGGAGGCAAATGTAAAGAAGAAGAAAATAATACTTTAATACAACCATAACGAAGAAAAAATAGAAATTGGTTCATGGACGACAAACACAAGATACAGACCCAAATGAAGACTTCATGAAATCTTAAAGAATGAGTGGGTCAAAGAACAAATCACAGAAACAATTTAAATCTATATAAAATGAAATAATGATGAGATATATCAAATTTTCTGGGGGGCAGCTAAAGCAGAACTTAGGGGAGATCTTATTCTTACAAACATAATACACAAAATAGAAGATTAATGAAATGAATATATATTTCTAAATATTAGAAAGTCAATAAATAAGCAACCCTTAAAAAGGACAAAAGAAGAGATATCAAAAAGTAAGGAAGAAATAGATAAATTTGAATAAACATTGAAGAAATAATAAAACCAAAAACTTGTTCTTTGAAAAGACTTATAAAATTGCTAAATTCTTAGCTAATTTGACTAAAGAGCACAGAAAATTAAGTCAATAAAATTTCAAATGGACAATGTGAAATAGAGCAAAACCAGATTAAATAAAAAGAATAATCAAAACACATTGTGCATACATATATGCTAACAAAACTCAGAACACAGAAGAAATAAAGATATGCCTTCAAAAATAGAAAAAACCCAAGCTATTAACAACAAAAAAACAAAGAGAGAGATCTTAAATAATCCAATATTAGAAAAGGAAATACATCTAACTGAAAAGGAACTACCAAAGAAAACTACTCCTACTCCTTCCTGATAGGTTCACAGGAGACTTTTATTTTAAAAAAAAACAGTTAGTGGCTATATTTCAAAATTATTCTCAAAAATTGAGAAATAGAACCCTCTGAAGAGAATTATTTGTATGAGACACATGTAGTCCTAATACCTACACCAGGGAAAGATAAAACACTGAAAGAAAACTAGAAACAAGCATCATTAATGAAATTAACTCAAAAATGTTAAAGAAAATGCTAGCAGACTACAGTGATTTATTCAAGTAATCATACATAATGACCAAGTGGGATTTACACAAGGGAAGCAAAAATGGTTCAACATTAGGAAAACAATGAATATAATTAATCATCATTAGAAACCAAAACATCCAAAATCACATGATCATCTCAATAGATGCAGAAAAGGCATTTGACAAAGGAAAACACTTTTATGTAAAAAAACATACACACTACAAATTATAGAAATTGAATCACCTTTTTTAATATCAGAAAAAGCATCTACATCCAAAATCAAGCACCATATGCAAAAAGAATACACTAAAACTTTTTCCATTAAATTTATGAATGAAGCAAGCAAGGATGCCTACTTCCCCCACTATTATTTGATATAGAAATGCTAGCCACAACAATGAGAGAGAAAAATTAAAGGCATTAAGATGGTTTACTAGGAAAATACTAGGGAATCAGCAAAGATACTGAGACAATAGCTTCAGGAAAGTTGCAGGGTACAAAAGAAATCCTAAAAAATCAACAACACTTCTATATAATAATAGCAAAAACACAGGAAGCAGTAATAGAAAAGAAATCCAAATCCAAATAATCACAAAATGCATAAAATATCTTGAGATTAACCTACCAATCATATACACCCTCCCTCCAAAAAAACAATAATCAATCAATTCATGAATCAATATTTATTAAGAACTTACTATGTGCAGATCACTGTGCCAAGTCTTGGGGATACAAAAATAGGCAAAAGGCAGTCTCTGCATTTTAATAAACTCAGAAAACATAGGTAGGAAGAGGGGTGCAGAAGAGAAGAAATGGGTAACAAAGAAGATGAGAAAAAGAATTAGAGTGATGTTTCTTAGAGAAGAGACTCACTCATTTGATTTCCCAGTAGGAAGGCATTAAGAACTTATGGTATTCCAAACTGAATATAATTCTTCAGGGGAAAAATGAATATTTAATGGAATAAAGGACTTACAAGCATTCCTGATGTAAAGACCAGAGCTGAAAAGAAAATATTACTTTCAAATGCAAGATTCAAGAGAAACATAAAAAGGTAAACAAGAAAGAGAATTCATAAGAGATTCAATAAGGTTAAACTGTTTACATTCCTACCTGAAACATGATACTTGTAATTCCTAAGAACTTTATCATTATTAGGGCAGTTAGGAGCATACATACACGAAATGGGTCAGAATTGACTATTACGGATTGATATCCAAAAACCAAAAAATAAGATTAAGGGATGAGGAAGAGAGATGTAGTGGGAGAAAGGAAAGGTAGAACTGGGTAAAATATGTCAAATAAAAGTGACACAAAGGAAGATAGGAGGTAGACAATGCTTAAATAATACTCTGATCAAAATTGGCTCAGAGGGAATACACTTTTATTTGGGCACAGAAATCTCTGTGAAGGAGAGGGAATAATCGAATGGATGTCAGGTAGAAGGGAGGGTAGATTGGGGGAGCTGTGGTCAGAAGCAAAATACTTTTGAGGAGGGACAGGGTGAAAGGAGAAAGACAGAGAAGGATAAATGGGGAAAATAGGATGGAGGGAAATACACAGTTAATCATCATAACTGTGAATGTGAATAAAATGAGCTCAACCATAAAATAGAAGTAGATAGCAAAATGGATTAAAAAACAGAATCCAACTATATGTTGTTTATAAGATCATACTTTAACAAACACATACTCAAAGTAACAAACACACACTCAAAGTAAAGGATAAGGGGCTGGGGAAGAAACTATAATGCTTCAGTAGAAGTGGGAGGGGGAAGACAGAAGTCACAATCATGATCTTAAATCAATTAGAAGCTAAAACAGTTCTAATTAAAAGAGATGAGAGGAAAATACTTTTTGCTAAAAAGTACCAAAGAAAGTGAAATATTAAATATCAGTACTAAACATCTATACAACAAATGGTAGCACATCCAAATTCTTCAAGAACTTGAATGAGTTACAGGAGAAAATAATAAAATTATACTAGAGGGAGACTTCAACTTTCCCCTCTCAGGACTAGAAACAACTAACAACAAAAAAAAATAAACAAACAAACAAAACAAAACACACACACGCTCAAAAAAAAACAAACAAAAAAGAAGTTAAGAAGATGAATCGATTTTCGGAAAAGTTAGATATCATAGCCCTCTGGAGAAAAGTACATGGGAATGGAAAAGAATATATCTTTTTCCCAGTAGTGCATGGCACCTAGACAAAAATTATCCATAAAAACCTCACAACCCAATGTAGAAAAGTGTATTTATTAAATGCATACTTTTCATATCATAATGCAACAAAAATTACTTTCAATAAAGGGCCATCAAAACATAGATTGAAAATTAATTGGAGAGGCAGCTACATGGTGCAGTGGATATAGCACTGGCCCTGGAGTCAGGAGGATCTAAGTTCAAATTTGGCCTCAGACACTTGACACTTATTAGCTGTGTGACCTTGGGCAAGTCACTTAACCCTAATTGCCTTACCAAAAAAAAAAAAAAGAAAGAAAGAAAGAAAGAAAATTAATTGGAAAATAAATAATCTAGCCTAAAAAGTTGAATGGATCAAAGAACAAATCATAAAAACAAATAATTTCATTAAAGAAAACAACAACAATGAGACAATGTACCAAAATTTATGGCATGCATCAGCACTTAAGAATAAATTTATATCTCTAAATGCTTACATCAATAAAAATAGAAAAAGAACAGATCAATTAATTGGACATGCAACCAAAAAACTAGAAAAAGAGCAAAGTAAAAATCCCCAATTAAGTAACAAATTGAAAATCCTGAAAATTAAAAGCAGGATGAGTAAAACTGAAAATAAGAAAACCATTGAACTAATAAATGAGTCTAGGAGGTGGTTTTATGAAAAACCATAAGTAAAATACAATATCCATTGGTTGGTTTGATTTTTTTTAAAAAAGAATAAAATCCAATTAATGATATCAAAAATGAAAAGGGTAAATTTACTACCAGTGAAGAGGAAATTAAAGCAATTGTTGGGAGCCATTTTCCCCAATTATATGACAATAAATTTGACAATCTAATTAAAATGGGCAAATCTTTACAAATATATAAATTGCCCAGTTTAACAGAAGAGGAAATAGAATACTTAAATAAGCCCATCATAGAAAAAAAATAGAACAAGCCATCAATGAGTTCCCTAAGAAAAAAGCCCCAAGACCAAATGGATTTATAAAGGAATTCTACCAAATATGTAGAGAACTCAATTCCAATACTATATAAACTATTTAAGAAAATAGGCAAAGAAGGAGTCTTCCCAAATTCCTTTTGTGACACAATTATGGTGCTGATACCTACATCAGAAAGACCAAAAACAGAGAAAGAAAACTGTAGACCAATTTCTCTAATGAATATTAATGGAAAAAATTTTAAATAAAATGCTGTCAAAGAAATTACAGCAATCTATCACAACAATCACACAATGTCACCAGGGGGAATTGCAGCCCAAGAATGCATGGCTAGTTCAATATTAGGAAATATATCAGCATAATTGATCCATATCAGTAACAAAAAGAACAAAATCATATGATTATCTCAATAGACAAAGAAAAGGCTTTTGACAAAATACAATACTCATTTGTATTAACAACACTTGATAGCATAGGAATACATGGAACACTCGTTAAATGATAAGTAGTATTTATCATCAGCAAGTATCATCTGTAATGGGGATGAGCTAGAAGTCATCCCAATAAGATCAGCAGTGGAGCAGGGATGCTCATTCTCACCACTATTATTCAATATTGTGCTAGAAATAGTAACTTTAACAATAAGAGAAGAAAATTAAAATGAAAGAATTAGAATAGACAATAAGAAAATAAAGCTATCAGGGGCAGCTAGGTGGCACAGTTGATAAAGCACCAGCCTTGGGTTCAGGAAGACCTGAGTTCAGATCTGACTTCATACACTTGACACTTAATAGCTGTGTGACCCTGGGCAAGTCACTTAACCTTCATTGCCCCACCAAAAAAAAAAATTTTTTTTAAATAAAGCTATCATTCTTTGAAGAATCCCAGAAAATAAAATTTAAAACTATTTGAAATAATGGACAACTTCAGTAAAGTTGCAGGATATAAAATAAATACACAAAAGTCATCAGCATTTCTATGTATTATCCACAAAGTCCAGCAGCAAGAGGTAGAGAAATTCCATTTGAAATAACTGCAAACCAAAGAAAATACTTGGGACTCTACCAGCCAAGACAAACCCAAGAACTTTATGAACACAATTACAAAACACTTCTCACACACATAAAGTCAGATCTAAACAATTAGAAAAATATTAATTACCCATGGGCAGACCAAACCAATATAATAAAAATGACAATTCTACATCAATCAATTTACTTATTCAGTGCCATTCCAATCAAACTACCAAAAAATTGTTATAGAGCTAGACAAAATCATAATAAAATCCATCTGAAAATAAAAAAACAAAAAATCAAAAGTAATCAAGGAAGTAATGGAAAAATGTGAACAAAGGTGACCTGGCTATAATAGATTTCAAACTGTATTATAAAGTGATAATCATTAAAATAATCAGGTTCTAGGGGCAGCTAGGTGGCGCAGTGGATAGAGCATCAGCCTTGGAGTCAGGAGTACCTGAGTTCAAATCCGGCCTCAGACACTTGACACTTACTAGCTGTGTGACCCTGGGCAAGTCACTTAACCCCAATTGCCTCGATTAAAAAAAAAAAAATCAGGTTCTGGCTAAGAAATAGGTCAATAGATCTCTGGACTAGATTAGGCACATAATACACAGTAGAAAATGACCAGAGTCTTCTAGTATTTCATTAACTCAAAGACCCAGCTTTAGGAACAAGGAGTCACTCTGACAAAAACAGCTGGGAAAGCTGGAAAGCAGTTCAGAAATAGGTATAGAACAACACATCACACTATAGCAAGATAAGGTCAACATGGATTCATGGTTTAGACACAAAGGGTGATACCATGGACAAATTAGGAGAGTGTGTAATACTTTACCTTTCAGATCTATAAATAAAAGAAGAATGTATGTCCAAAAAAGAGGTAGAGAGCATTACAGGATATAAAATTGATGATTTTGATTATGTTAAATGTAAAAGGTTTTGCACAAACAAAACCAATGAACCAAAATTAAAAGGAAAGAAGAAAGCTGGGGGTGGGGGTGGGGAAAGGGAAATGTTTGCAGCAAGTATCTCCTATAAAGGTCTCATTTCTCAAATATATTGAGAAATGAGTCAAACTTATAAGGTTACAAGTCAATCCCCAACTGATAAATGGTCAAACAATGTGAACAAGCAGTTTTCAGAAGAAATTAAAAAACAAACTATAATTATATTTTTAAAAAACTTTAAATCAGTATTGACTAGAGATGCAAATGAAAACAACTCTGAGGTACAACCTCATACCTATCAAATGGGCTAATATGACAGAAGAGGAAAATAATAAATGTTAGAGAAGATGTGGGGAAATTGGGGCCCTTTTGGTACAGTAGCAAACTGATCCAATCAGTCTAGAGAGCAATTTGGAAGTAAGCCCAAAGGACTATAAATCTATGCATATCCTTTAACCCAACTATACCACTACTAGGTCTGTATGCCAAAGAGATTTTTTTAAAAAGGGAAAAGATTTATAATTATGAGAGTATTTATAGTGGATCTTTTTGTGGTGACAAAGAATTGGAAATGGATGGGGATACCCATCAATTGGAGAATGGCTGAACAAGTTGCAGTATATGACTGTCATGGAATACTATTGTGATATAAGAAATGATGAGCAGGATGCTTTCAGAAAATCCTGGAAAAACTTATATGAACTGGTGCAAAAGGAAATGAGTAGAACCAGGAGACCACTGTACATTTTGACAGAAATATTGTAGAATGATTGACCACAAAGGACTTCGCTCTTCTCAGCAATATGATAATCAAAGACAACTCCAAAGGACTTCTGGAGAGTAATGCTATCCACATCCAGAAAAAGAACCTATGGAGTCTGTATGAAGATCAAAGCACACTTTTTTAAACCCAATTTTTCCTGGGTTTTTTCTTTTGCTCTGCATTTTCTTTCAAAACATGGCTAATATAGAAATAAGTTTTGCTGACTGAAAATGTATAATCTATGTCAAATTGCTTGCCTTCTCAAACAAAAAGGGAGGAAGAGAATGAAGGGAGAGAATTTGGAATTCAAAAATTTTTAAATGAAAGCTAAATTAATTTTTACCTGTAACTGGATAAAATATTAAAATTTTCTTATTATTATTTTTCATCATCATAAGGAAAGGCAAGAACAGGGACCTTAATCAAAGAAATGCCTATCAATTGGGAAATGGCTAAACAACCTGTGGTATATGATAGTGATGGAATATCATTGAGCTATAAGAAATGACAAACTGGATAATTTCAGAAAGGCCTGGAAAGACTTGTATGAACTGATGTTTAGTGAAGTGAGCAGAATCAGGAGAATGTTGTGCACAGAGAAAACAATATTATTTGATGAAGAATTGTGAATGACAGCTATTCTCAGCAATACAGTGATCCAAATTAATCCCAAAGGATTAATGATGAAGCATACTATCCACCTCAAAAGAAAGAATTGATATTGATTGAACACAGACTGAAGCATACTATTTTTCACTTTCATTTTTTTCTTTTTTCTTATTCAAAATTACTAATATGGTAATGTTTTACATAATTGTACATGTATAACCTATATCTGATTGCTTACTGCCTCAGGGAGTGGGGAGGGTAGGGAGGGAAAGAGAGATAGAATTTAGAACTCAAAACTTTAAATAAAAATGTTTATTGTTATTTTTTTAAAAGAAAGAAATCCCTCTGGGTTATAATAAAAAAAATCCAGGGTCCTTGACCTTAAGGAACTCATAATGTAATGAAGGAGACAAGTTGCGAAGAACTATGTTCTGTGATAAATGATTATTGATAGCCAATATCTTAAGATTAAGAGGCCTTCTTCTAAATCCCTTTTCTTTAAAAGTCTTTTTTTTCCTGTAGGACAGTACTTAATGAAATTGCATTAACACTTCCTCATGTTAAGACCCCCTCCCCCAAACACCAAGGTATTTAATCTAGGGTAAGAAAGCTCATTTTGTTCTGAAGCTTTGGTGGAGACAGATCCTTTTGTGTACATAGCCAAAGACTCCTCCATCGTGTGTGTGTGTGTGTGTGTGTGTGTGTGTGTGTGTGTGTGTGTGTGTGTGTTAGGGGAAGGGGTGTCACTCAGGCCCCTTCATTGAAGAAAGGATACATTATTTCAATTGATAGCCCAAGGCTGGGGATGTTCTAAGTGAAGATAATCTTTCTGTGCAGGGGTCAACTCCAGGCCCCATTGACCACCTATTGTTTCAAGGGTATATAAACTTTGAGCACTGCCACTATGATTATCTTTGGTCTGAGAGAGATGGCCAAATGACCATCCTTTTATTAATAACCTGCTGGCTCTATGAATAAAGTGATTAAATTACCCAGAAACAATATCTCTCAACTTTTTAATTATCACAGTTCATACAAGATATGTAAAGTGTATGTGGACACCAGCCCTGGAGTCAGGAGGACCTGAGTTCAAACCTAACCTCAGACGCTTGACATTTACTAGCTGTGTGACCCTGGGCAAGTCACTTATCCCCAATTGCTTCACAAACAACAACAACAACAAAAAAAAAAACCCTTCTTTAGGAACAGCTAGGTGGCACAATGGAAAGAGCACCAGTCCTAGATTCAAGAGGACCTGAGTTCAAATCTGACCTCAGACATTTGACACTTATTAGCTGTGTGACTCTGGGCAAGTCACTTAACCCCAATTGCCTCACCAAAAAAATATATTAATGAAGGATTTCAGATTAGGACACTCATTTTAATATCGACAATCTTTTCAATTAAGGTAGGCCCAAGACCTTTAGACGAAAGCACTGTATTTTCAGGGACAGCTGTTTGCCAACTAAGAAACAACAGAACCAAACCTGGAACAGATGATTGGTTCAATATTAGAAAAGGAGTAGGAAAAGACTATATAATGTCATGTTATTTATTTAGCTTATGTGTAGGGTACATCATGAGAAATGGCAGGCTGGATGAATCAAAAGATGGAATTAAAGTGGCTGGGAGAAATATCAATAATCTGAGATATGCAGATAATGCCACTCTAATGGCACAAAGTGGAGAGGAATTAAGAAGCCTTGGTGAGGGTAAAAGAAGAGTGTAAAAGCTGGCTTGAAGCTTAACAATGAAAAAACTAAGATTTTGGCAACTGGTTGCATCACTTTCTGGCTAACAGAGGAAGAGGAAACAAAAAACCACTGTCAGATTTTATACTCTTGAAATCTTCTTATCAAGCCTTCTTAAGTCCTGGAATTTCTTCTTCACTTTTCCCTTGGAAAAGGGAACCATTGACTCATTCTTTTCTAAGCCCACATTTCCCTTCAAATTTCTTATCTGTCTTTGTTTAAACTTTATATAAATTCTTGTAATTTGCTACCAAGAGTCCTATTCAGCAATAGGCTGGATAGTACCCATGATCATGTTATATTTTCTTCCCTGCTTAATAAAACGTTCTTTTAATATTTATAGGCATTATCTTTCTCTGGTTTCTTTCCCTTTTAGAAGGAAAGGGATTTAAGTCTGGAGAACTGGCCTTTGTTTCTCTGGTCTTCCCTTTGGGGAGAGATCTAACTTCCCTTAAGAGAGCATTTGCCTGGGTATACATCTTTGTTTGTTTTGTTTTGTTTTGTTTTTTTAGTGAGGCAGTTGGGGTTAAGTGACTTGCCCAGGGTCACACAGCTAATAAGTGTTAAGTGTCTGAGGCTGGATTTGAACTCAGGTACTCCTGACTTCAGGGCCGGTGCTCTATCCACTGCGCCATCTAGCTGCCCCCTGGGTATACACCTTTGAGCCCAAGAGTATAAAATCTGACACTGCTTTTTTGTTTTCTCTCCCTCTGTTAGCCAGAAAATGATGCTACCAGTTGCCAAAATCTTAGTTTTTTCATTGTTAAGCTTCAAGCCAGCTTTTACAGTCTCTTCCATTTTAACAAAGATCACAGCAAATGGGAACTGCAGCCATGAAATGAAAAGATAATTGATTTTGGGAAGGAAAGGCTATGGCAAATCTGGACAGCATACCAAAAAGCAGAGACATCACATTGCTGATAAAGGTCTGTATACTCAAAGCTATGGTTTTTACAGTGGCAATGCATGATTGTAAGAGTTAGACTACAGGGAAAACTAAGCAACACAGAATCAAAACCTTCAAACTTTGGTGCTGGAGAAGACTTTTTTTTTTTTTTAGTGAGGCAATTGGGGTTAAGTGACTTGCCCAGGGTCACACAGCTAGTAAGTGTTAAGTGTCTGAGGCCAGATTTGAACTCAGGTACTCCTGACTCCAGGGCCGGTGCTCTATCCACTGCGCCACCTAGCCGCCCCTGGAGAAGACTTTTGAGAGGCCCTTGGACAGCAAAGAGATCATATCAGACAATACTAAAATTAATTAATTCAGAGTATTCACTGGAAGGTCAAATGCTGAAACTGAAGTTTAAATACTTTGGCCATATTATGAGAAGACAGGCTCTTTGAACCAGACCCTGATGATGGGAAAGATTGAAGGCAAAAAGAAAAGGGGATGGCAGAGGATAAGATGGATAGATAGTGTCATGGAAACAATAAACATGACCTTGGACAGACATTGAGAGTGGAGGATAGAAGGTCCTGAAGTTCTTTGGTCCATGGGATCAGGAAGAGTTGGGCGTGGCTAAACAATAACAACAACAACAACATTGTGATGTTTAAAATCTAATGTGTGTGTCCCCAGTGTGGGGGGAGAATTAGCTAAGTTTTACTTATAAATTCAGCAACAGTTTAGGCTTTTAAGTATTGGGGGGGAGGGTTGGGGTTTTTTTGGTTTTGCAGGGCAGTGAGGATTAAGTGACTTGCCCGGGGTTACACAGCTAGTGTCAAGTGTCTGAGGCTGGATTTGAACTCAGGTCCTCCTGAATCCAAAGCCAGTGCTTTATCCACTCTGCCACCTAGCTGCCCCCCTTTTAAGTATTTATTAAAGAATATTAGGGGTTAGCAAAGAGAGAGAGTGAAAGCCACCTTCACCTAGCTATCCAAGAGAGTGAATTTCTGAAAGTTAGGAAACCTGGTTACCTTCCTCCTTCTTCTGCCACCAAGAGCTCCTTTCTGAACCAAAGAGACAATTTCTCAGTCCATTCCAGAGGAAGCTTACTGCGGGACTGGAAGAGGGGTGTTCCCCACAAACAGTTCCAAGTTAATTGGCTGGTAGCATTGATTGACATGACTTACAGGCAGTTCTATGAATAGAGGTAACTTCCAGGATGCCAGGAAACTTCCTGGACGATAGTCACATGCTTCTCATGTGGGCTCTCACAATGTCTTTTGTTTTTGTTTTTGCGGGGCAATGAGGGTTAAGTGACTTGCCCAAGATCACACAGCTAGTAAGTGTCAAGTTACAACAATAAAAATAAAAGAAATTAACCTAAAAAAAAAGAAGTCAGGTCCTACTGCAAATACTTATCAAATACATTCCTAACCATGGCAGAGTTTACATTCTAACTGAACATAAGGACATCACTAGTTAGAGATTAAAAAAGAAAGAGTAGGGGCAGCTAGGTGGCACAGTGGATAGAGCACCGGCCCTGGATTCAGGAGAACCTGGGTTCAAATCCGGCCTCAGACACTTAACACTTACTAGCTGTGTGACCCTGGGCAAGTCACTTAACCCCAATTGCCTCACTAAAAAAAAAAAAAAAAAAAAAAAAAAAAAAAAAAAAAAGAAAGAGTGGGGGCAGCTAGGTGGTGCAGTGGATAGAGCACCGGCCCTGGATTCAGGAGTCCCTGAGTTCAAATCCAGCTTCAGACATTGATACTTACTAGCTGTGTGACCCTGGGCAAGTCACTTAACCCCAATTGCCTCACAAAAAAAAAGAAAGAGTAACATACATTTAATAACACAAAAAAATGAGGCCTCACTTTATTTTAACCAGACTTTTCAAATCAACGGCTACTTTTTAAGGTAAGAACTGGGTATAGAACTTGTTAGGTGCTGGAGGAGATATAAAATTGAGATAAAAGTCATGACTGTTGACATGGACATTACAGGATTAAGACCAGAAAAGAAAACACTACGTGATAAGTATATAAGAGAGGCACAAAGTACTATATGAAATTTGAGAGAGGAAGGGCTCCCAGCTGAGGGGATGAGGGAAGAGAAGGCTTCCAAGAGACAATGATATTTCCCTTGGTCTTTAATAGATGGAAAGGAATTTGACAGCTGGGGGAATGGAAAGGGGATTCCAGGCATAGAGTATGAGCCATTACATGAAGATGGGACAAAATGGGGTATGTTGCTGTTTTGTGTGGGGGTATGATAGCATAGAAGAAATGGTCAGTCAATAAGCACTTAACTTATTGCACTAAGCAACTGAGCACCCACTATGGGCCAGATGAAGTCCTCTGTGCTGAGGATGGAAAAGTAAAAGTCATTCCATGCTTTCAAGGGCTTCCTAGCCTAATAGGGGAGGCCCTGTGCACACAACCACATACAAACAAGCTTCATACAAGATGAATTAGATATAATTACCAGAGGCATTAAGGGGGATCAGAAAATGCTTCTTGCAAAAGGTGGGATTTTAGCTGAAGGAGGGAGGGAGAGTATTCCAGGCCTGGAGAACAGAAAGTCAAAATGCCCAGAGTCTGGAGAAGGAATGGGTTGTGTGAGAAACAGCAAGGAAGCCCATGTCACTGGATCAAAAAGTATTGGGGCAGGGGGAGTGGGAGGAGAGAAAATAAGGTGTGGGAAGACTAGAAAGGTAGAAGGAGTCAGGTGATGGAGGGCTCTGCATGCCAAACAGGATTTTATATTGATCTTGGAGGTGATAGGGAGCCACCAGAGTTTACTGAGTAGGGGTTGACATGGTCATACCTGCACTTGAGGAAGATCCCTTTAGAAGCTGAGTGGGGGATGGCTTGGCATGAGGAGAAACTTGAGACTTGAATAACTATTGTAATAATCAAGAAGCTGCCCCAAGGCGGGGGTAGTGTCAGAGAAGAGAAGAGGCCATATTCAAGAGATAACAGGAACATAAAATAGATTGGCTTTGGCAACAGAATGGATATGGAGGAGGGGGAGGGAAAGGGTAGAGTCTCAGATACCTAGGTTTCACGCCTGGGTGACTGGGAGGACAGTGGTACCCTAGACAGTAAGGAGGAAATTAGGAAGCAGGAAGTGTTTGGGAGAAAAGGTACTGAGTTCAGTATCAGACTTGTTGAGTTTAAGATGAGTCTGGGAGGCTGAGTCAAGATGGTGGAGAAAAGACATAGACTTTTCTGAGCTCTCCCCATAACCCATATGAACATTCTGGAGCAACAGAACCCAAAAAGAATGGGTGAAACCATCTTTGCTGGCACCAGGGACATGATTCTCTTGCCTTGCCCATGCTTTGGTATAGGTAGCTGTCTTGGGTGGAGTCCCAGGCTGAAGAGGAGCAGCTAGCACACCAGGATTTGTGGCCACAGTGGAGCAGGGGCAGTTCTCACTGTTCACAGTTCTTGGGCTGAAAGGAATATTTGTGGTCATTCACAGACCAGAGCACAGGCCAGGAAAGCAGTGCACACACCTCTGCTAGATCATACCACCTTGGAAGAACAGAAAACCTATATGTCCCTAGAAGTAAGTATCTCTGAAAACAGCTGCACAAAACCCCTGAAGTGTGGGACAGTGAGCCCTCTACCCTGTCCTATCACCCTCCACCCGAACCCATCTTCAGGTGGCTCTATCAGTACTGACCCCAGGGCTAACCAGCAGAGCTGTCTGAGGAGCTGCAAACCCTCTTCAGGGAGGTGGTAGGAGATGTATCAGCCCTGGCCAGAGCTACCAAGTATTTGCTGCCTTCACCTTCTAGCCAGGGAGTACAGACATCCACAGCTCCCTGCTGGGCTGTTGTGGGAGCCAGCAGGTTTCCATAGCAGTCCAGATATGGCTGATGGAGGGGATGGGGGTTCACAGCTAATGGACAGACTGGCAGAGCCAGGGTGACTTGGGGCTGAAGGAAGCCCTGGTCCTGTCAGGCAGTCCAGGAAGTTTGCCTTGGCCAAGGAGGTCTTCTATCTAGAGAACAATGCTGCTGTACTTCAAGCAGTGCCAGCCCCTCTCTGCTCTGGGACTTGCTGCATCATGGCTGCAAGCCTGAAACAGGTTCTGGAGTTATATTATGGCCCTATAGCATTGTGTGCATTGTGCAACCTGGTTATGATGGCCTGGGGTGCATTGTTTATTCATTCTCCTCTGATGCCCTAACCCACTTCCTGGTGATCCACCTGGAGCCCACTACAGCCTCCGTCTCCAAGGCCTATGCCAAGGGTGCTGTGGAGTTCTACAAGGAAATCTTACCCTACAACCAGACCCAGTATGGCCTGCTCAACAAGCAAGGAGAGGAGCTATATGTCGCTAGTGGGAACATCTTCCCCAGCCACTGGGTCCATATCTAACATGCCCCCTACACTGTCCAGAGGGAGTTAGGGCTGAAAGTTCTTAGAACAGCCCCACACTTGGAGAATTCCTGATGAGATTGTGAGCCTGAGGAACCCAGGATCCTGACGCCTGATCTACTGTTGTCTCCACTGCACCAGGCTGTGTGTGCCTGAGAATTGATTTCGAGGGACCAGAAAGTTCTATGTGTGATGAAGGCCCTTGAACCTAGGTGGCATTAGTGCAGATAATGCTGGGCCTGGAGTTAGGAAAAGCAGAGTTCAAATCTGACCTCAGGTGTGTAAAAGTTACACGATCTTGGGCAAGTCACTCAACCTCTGCCTGCCTGTAATATAGGGATAATGATAGCACCTACCTCTGTTATGAGGACCAAATATCAAATTAATCTTATTAATTGTAGCCCCAAGGACTTAGGACAGTGCTTAGCACATAGTAGGTGCTTACTAAATTTTTATCATCTTAAGTATACAAACCCCCATGTTAAGCTCTAACCTCAATAAAGCAGTAATCCACTCTATTTAGGTAGACATTCTGTAGAGGTTTTATATGGACAAGAATCATACAAGATGAGAAGGCATAGAAAGTCTGTAATGACAATGGTAGGAAGTATAGGACTATCCACATTGATGAGACTATGGAGCCATAGAATTATAAAAGATGAAATCCCACTTCTTGGTCACAGGAGCAACAGGATGGAGGACTAGACAGTTTCTCTCTTCCCTGAGACTCATCTAACCAACCTCTCCAAACAGAAAATGTGTACCAAAGATAAAGCAACCTCAGATCTCTTCAGCATCCAGGACACCCAGAATCAAAAGAAAAACACAAACACACACACAACCAGGAGACTCAGATAATAAGGGAGAGCATTTCAGGCACAGGAGACAGCCAGAAAAAATGAATTTCCAGCTTTGAAATCTCTCCCTCTCTCTACTCCCTCTGCTACAGAGGGGGGAAAAGTTATTACAAATATGTATCATCAAGCAAAACCAATTCCTGCACTGTCTAGGTACAAAAACAACAGGCTTCACGCTCCATTCTGAGTCTACCATGGCCTATCTGGAGGTAGGTAGCATGATTCATCATGGGTTCTCTTTGGTTTGCTCACTTCACTTTGAAGGAGTTTATCTAAGTGTTTCTAGGTTTTTTTCTGAAACTGCAGTGTTTGTTGTTACTTATAGCAAAAGAATGGTAAAGACCAGACTGAAGACCAAGAGAGCAGTGACCACACTTCTCTGGGAACACCAAAAACTTCTGGTCTCCCAGCCCTAGTTCTGAAAGCAGCAGTGTGAAAAAGGCTGAAGCTTGAGACAGCTGCCCCACCCTCACCCCACCCCCAACCCTCTCCAGGAGCAGAACCCAACATTCACACAAAGTTCCAAATCAGGAAACAAGATGGGAAAATGAAGGAAGGAAAGGAAGGGAAAGATTATGGAAGTCAGTTTAAAAAAAAAATGTTGAAAATTGCTTTTACATGTAATTGGGGGAAATAAAACACTAAATTGCAAAAAATTAAAAAGATGACTCAGGGACATCCAGGTCAGGACATCTAATAGATGCTTAGAGATGTAGGTCTGGAGGTTAATAGAGAGTTTACAACTGAATCTGTAAATCTGAGCATCCTTTGCATTGATGCTAATTAGACCCATTGGAGCTGATGAGATCACCCATTAAAATAGTATCAAGGGAAAAAAGGACCAGGACAGAACCCGAGGGGACACACGGATAGCAGGTATGACTTGGATGAAGATTCAGCAACGGAGACTAAGATGGATCAGTCACGCTGCTAGGAGGAGAAACAGGACAGAGTAATCTCTGGGGAGAAGAGAATAGCAAGAAGATGGGGATCAGCAGTGTTAAAGGCTACATAGAATTTTTTTTCAGGGCAATGGGGGTTAAGTGACTTGCCCAGGGTCACACAGCTAGTAAGTGTCAAGTGTCTGAGGCCGGATTTGAACTCAGGTACTCCTGAATCCAGGCCAGTGCTTTATCCAGTGCACCTAGCTGCCCCTGGCTACATAGAATTTAATAATAATAAGGTGAAGAGGTAGGGGAGTGTGTCATAGCAAAAAAAGGGGGGAGTTAGAAGTAACATTAAATAAGAAGGGGAGGGGCAGCTGGGTGGCACAGTGGATTGAGCACTGGCCCTGCAGTCAGGAGGACCTGAGTTCAAATCCGGCCTCAGACACTAAACACTCACTAGCTGTGTGACCCTGGGCAAGTCACTTAACCCCAATTGCCTCACCAAAAATAAATAAACAAATAAACAAACAAATAAATAAATAAATGAATGAATGAATGAATAAAAGGGGAGGTTGTATTGAACCTCTTATATGTTCTTTTGATTAACCACAAACACATCCTTTTTTTCTATGGCTTGAAATTCAAACCTTGTGTGGCAATAGGAGCAATAAGGGCAAGATAGAGTCAAGTCAAGTCTAACCAACAAGCATTTAGTAAGCACCTACTATGTGCCAACAATGGTGCTAAGCACTGAGGATATAAAGAAGAGTAAAAAAAAAAAAAAAACCAAATAAATCCCTGCTCCCAAAGAAATCATAGTATAATGAGGGAAATGTGCAACTGTGATAGATGGTAAAGTGGATAAAGTGTTAGACTTGGGGCCAGGAAGACCTGAATCCAAATTTGGCCTCAGATACTTCCTACTTGTGGAACTTGCTTAACTTCTTTCTGTCTCAGTTTCCTCACTGGTAAAAATGGGGATAAAAATAGCAGCTACCTCTAAGGATTACGAGGCACCTAGTTTTCCAACTGTAAAAGTTTGTAAGTCACTATCATCTAAGCAAGTATATAGTAGGGGGAATAAAACTCTAAACCAAGTACCTTTCAACATCCTTTCATTGATTTGCCTTTGATTCAGTGAAAGAAAAAAAATTCTCTTGCTAGAGGCACTAAAGGGGTCACTAAAAGGGGAAACATCTCTCCTGTTGTGAAAATTTCTAAGTCCGATGAAGGGAAGAAACAACAGTCTCCAAGCTGAAGAAAATTGGCTTATTAAGAGCCCCTGAGCAGTACCAGGAGATGGTCTTTATACCCCATAGACTACTCCCAGACTCCTCCCATTGGCCCCTCAGAGAATTGCAAATGGTACAGAAGAGTATACATAGAAACTTGAAAATTATCTTTAGTGACAAAGGCCATCTAGCCAACTAATCACAAGAGGGAAACAGTCCTAAAGTATATTTCTAAAGAAAGATGGTTAGGTCTTTCATCCTGAAGCACACTTCCAAAGCAACAGGCCATATATCTCAATGTTGATTGGTTCCTTCAACTTAGTAAATACTGTTTTCAGTGTTGTAGTTAACCACAATGCACCTTTTGAAAAGGGTCATCACTACAAAGCTGATTCATGACCCTTAGTTGAACATGTGGTCAAGAGTCAAGTTCACAAGTACCACATTGAATCAAACCATGAAAAGAATATTCAGAGGACATAAAAAGAACAAGTTACAAAATACCTATGCTCTGTGCTAGGTTATTAAAGTACAAGGGACTAGAGAACATTTAAGATTAAGTAAATCACCTTTAAAATTAAGTAAGCCTCATTTTGTAGTCAATAATACTCATTACTATCGTAGTTAAAGCACTCACATCTAAGGGGTGGGGAAAATCTCACTCACACTCCACCATCTCATAGAATACTTGATTTCCAAGTCTAGTTGTATAGAAAAGACAATGCATTTCTAAATAAGCTACAGTAATTCCACCCCATATATTCCTTACAAGGCCTGGCCCCTCATCACAGCATGAGGAAGGGTAAGTAAGAGATATGGTAGACCTCTCTGTCAAGGAGGAGCCATTAGGTCTCTTTGATCATTACACAATGTTGCTGTTACTGTGGACAATGTGGAGAACCTGGTTCTAATCCCTTTACTCAGCATCAGTTCATGTAAGTCCTTCAGTTTCTCTGAAATCCACCTACTCATCTTTTCTTACAACACAATAATATTCCATTACATTCATCTATCACAACTTGTTCAGCCATTCCCCAATGGATGGGCTTCCCCTCAATTTCCAATTCTTTGCCATCACAAAAAGAGCTGTTATAAATATTTTTCCGCATTTAAGTCCTTCCTTCCCACTTTTTATCTCTTTGAGATACAGATCTACTAATGGTATTGCTGGCTCAAAGAGTAGGCACGTTTTATAGCCCTTTGGGCATAGTTCTAAATGGCTCTTCACAATGATGGAAACAGTTCACAACTCCACCAATAATGCATTAGTAGGGGCAGCTAGGTGGCATAGTGGATAGAGCACCAGCCCTGGATTCAGGACTACCTGAATTCAAATTCGGCCTCAGACACTTAACACTTACTAGCTGTGTGACCCTGGGCAAGTCATTTAACCCCAATTGCCTCACTAAAAAAAAAAATTGTTTTAAATCATGCATTGCTGTCATAATGAAGGAGTGATTCATCATCTAGGTAGCCATGAACTGAATATGGGGAGTATTGTCCACCAGATTGGAACGTGGCAAATAAATTGTACTGAAGACTATGAGATTCTGAGAGAGAAAGAAAAGAGCAGAGCAGGAATGAATGCCTGACCAGGAGGTTGGAGTCCTTCTCTCCCTACTCTCCTCCCTCTGCTCCATCCAAGAACAAGTTCTCCTTCTGCCACCTCAGATCCTTTACCCAGCCATACTCTGCTTCTGAATCTGACCCCCTCCCCATTCTGTCCATCCTCACAATCCCAATGACCCCTCCCTTTCTATGGACAAGGACACATAACTCTCTGCCACACTCAAAGAAAATTGCAACTTTTTCTTCCCTTCTCAACTACAGATCACTTACACTAAACTCTGACTTTAAGTCTGAAATCAGAGCCATTGGCTAAGACTCTCCAAACCTGATGATTCATTCAATGCCTTTCCTGGTAATATATTAAGCACGCAACATTATCAACTTCTCTGGGAGAAGGAATGTTCCATGGCTCTCTGGTTTTCACTGGGCACCAGCACGTGGGAAACAAAACTCTGTAACCATAAATTTACTTGCCATATTCCCACAGATGACTCAGATGTCAATTTCTTTACCCATTTCCTGTCTAAGACTGCCTAGAAACATCAAAGACTGTATGTCACTTATGAAAGTTCAAATGAACATCATAATGACTGTTGCTTGTATTTCCATAACACTTTTCAGGTCTCTTCACAGACAGCCTGTGTTTGCCACTACAAGTATTATTTTCCCATTTTGCAGATGAAAAAACTGACTGGGAGAGGACTGGGAGAAAGTAATGAGGGAGAGGGGGTTTAGGGAGGGGAGGAAAGCTTTCTGCTCAGTTGGACATATATGGGGATGGCTGTGTATAAACATATATACATCCACACAAACACACAGGTGAATACAAGGGAGTGGAGAGGGAGGTATTGAGATGAGCTTGTTGACTAGGGGGACCTTCTCTTAGCACTTCAGTCTTCTCGCCAGCTCTCCAACCTCTACCATATCCAGCTCTAGTCCTGGGAGTAGAGAATCTAGACAGTAACATTCCAGACAGTGAGTCTCCCTAGCCCTCCCCCTGGCCCCACCTCTTGTCCCCACCTGCTCCCTGGGGCTATGGGCTTGGCTATGCCAAGCCGTGCCCAGGGATTACCAATGACCCGCCTTCATGGGGACCATTCCTCATGGGGGCCATCTTGCATATCATAGATGACAATATCATCATTTCTATTATATCCTTTCTACCACTGAATTAATTGAGGGACTTGTTTTTCACCTAGACAACTCTAATATTATCTTTACTATATCTCTGGCCTCCAGCACCACTCCATTACATAGTCTACTTATGCTGACAGTGCCCATGATTTTATGTCTGCTTGTCACTTTAAACATATCTATCTATCTATCTACATATATGTGTGCTTGTGTTTGTGTCACTTTAAACATATTCATCATCTAAATCCTAGATTCTTAAACTATCAGTCTCCATACAGGGTCACGGCCAGCTTTGGTTATGAACACACAACATGTGCACTTCACAATGTGCATGCCATCACAGGATTGCTTAAACATTTCTTGGTTGAAAAGGGGTCACAAGTGGAAAAAAGTTTAAAAAGCCCTAATCTAAAACACGGGTGTGGGGGGAGCCATAAAATCACAAATAACAATTGATTAATAAAACAAAAAATTTGCTCAAGAGATCAACAATATTAGTATCCTATTAGGAAACTTGAACAAATAAGGGAAAAGAAAACCAAATGACCAAAATAAAAAATGAGAAAGAAGACACCTCAACTAATATCTATGAAATTAAGATAAGTTTCAAGCATCATTACATTCAGCTATTTGCCCACAAAACGGAAAACATAAAATAAATCATGAATATTTACCGAAAGTACAAAATGACCAAATTGACCAATCAATATAGATAACATAAATAAAGCAATCCCAGAAGAGTAAATTAAACAGGCCATTAATGAGCTGTTATAGACACCCTAGCACCAGAGGAAACAAGGGTGAACAAGATGTTAGGGAGAGGGTAAGATTGCAAAATGGCTCTTCCCCTCCCTACCCCTATTTTGTTTGCAAACCAGCAATGGACTGGGAGAAATTCGATGAGCAGAGGTATGGAATGGAAAGGGGGAAGGAACTTGGCAAATGCCAAAACCAATGGACTGGAACCCAGACTGGGACTGGGGGTAGCGGGGAATGGTGGGAAATGGAGAGGGGTCGAAAGGGGGAGGAGTGGTACCGAGACTATGGGGAAGTGAAGAAAACTGCTGACTACAGCTTGCACACCCCGGCGGGGCTTGGGGTGGGGGGGGGCACACAAGAACGAATAGAAGTACTCGTGGGCGATGGGGCACAAGTACCACTGAAAGAACGCACGGGCAAAGGGATGAAACATTCCTAAAGAGAAGTGGGAATGGCGGCGCGCCGGGGACGGTGGTGAGGGCTGCGGCTATAAAGGAGACCAGGGGATGGGATCCGGAGTCTACACCCAGACTGGGAGGAAGGCGTCGCGGGCACACTCACGGGCATTAGCTAAGGATAGCAGGCTCTGGATGAAGAAAAATAGTTGGATATACCACGGGCGTCCTGATACCATCTTTTTTTGCCTCAGGGCACAAGTTGAAGTCGGTTGTGAGACTTGATTTGGCAGAGAACAGAAAGCTGTCTTAACTAGTAACTTCAGCTCCGCCCTCTATGGTATTCTGTTCTATCAGCTAAGATTACTGGAGTGTGCATATTGGGCATGGATATCTATTTTGGAATTATGACGGTTCATGAATTTATCCTCTTATCTGTAGGGAGGAAGAGGGCTCAGATATCTAAAGTGAAGAAAATCAACGAAAACAATAAATCACGTACTACACAGAATAGGGCACCCAGATTTTGCAAACATATAAAAAATAGAAATAAATAATACTTTAATATATGCTTTACAGATCACAACCAAGAAAAATAGGAATTGGCTTATGGATCACAAACATGTGATACAGACTCAAATAAAGACAATAAAATCTTAAATAATGAGTGGGTCAAAGAACAAATAATAGAAGCAATTTTAAACTATTTAAAAAGAAAATAACTATGTAAAAGAAGATAATAATGATAAAACAATATATCAAGATTTCTGCGGTGCAGCTAAAGCAGGACTTAGGGGGGAAATCATATCGTTACAAATATTCATTAACAAAATAGAAATCGAAGATTAATGAATGGAGTATATACTTTCAAAATTTAGAAAGCCAACAAATAAGCAAACCTAAAATAAGAGATATCAAAAATAGGGGAGAATAGATAAATTGGAATAAACACCTCAGAAATAAGAATAAAACTAAAAGCTTGATGACTAATAATACTAACCCTTTAACTAATCTGATTAAAAAGAAAGGAGCAGAAAATCAAATGAATAAAATAACAAATGAATGTGAATCACAGCAAACCCAGAAGAAACAAGAATAAACAGAACATATTGTGCATAGTTATATGCTAACAAAACTCTGAACACAAAGACATCTTCAAAAATATTTTTTAAAAAACCAAACAAACTAGAAGAGATCTTAAATAACCCTATATCAGAAAAGAAAATACATCTAATTGTAAAGAAACTGTGGAAGAAAAATACTCCTAACTGATCCAACCATTCCGGAGAGCAATTTGGAACTATGCCCAAAAGGCTGTGGGGCTTTGCATATCCTTTGACCCCATTAATACTACTACTAGGTCTGTATCCCAAAGAGGTCACAAAAAAGGGAGGACCCACATGTACAAAAATATTTATAGCAGCTCTCTTTGTGGTGACAAAGAATCGGAAATTCAGGGGGTGTCCATAATTGGGGAATGACTTAACAAGCTGTGGTAAATGAATGTAATGGAATACTATTGTGCTATAAGAAATGATGAGGGGCAGCTAGGTGGTACAGTGGATAGAGCACCAGCCCTGAAGTCAGGAGGACCTGAGTTCAAACCTGGCCTCAGACCACTTGACACTAGCTGTGTGACCCTGGGCAAGTCACTTAACCCCAAGTGCCTCACCAAAAAAAAAACAAACAAAAAAACCCACACCTCTATACAAGAAATGATGAGCAGGCAGATTTCAGAAAAACCTGGCAAGACAAGTGGACTAATAATGAGTGAAGTGAGCAGGACCAGGAGAACATTATAAAGCAACATTATGCAATTATCAGCCATGGTAGACTTAACTCTACTCAGTAATACAGTGATCCAAGACAATTCCAAAGGACTCATGATGGAAAAATGCTCTCCACATCCAGAAAAAAAAACACCATAGAATCTGAATGCAGATTGAGTCATACTGTTCCTACTTTTTTTTCTTTGTTGAGGTTTTTCACTTTTACTCTGATTCTTCTTTCACAACATGACTAATGCAGAAATATGTTTAATGTGATTGTACATATATAACCCATATCAGATTTCTTTCTGTCTTGGGGAAGGGAAGGGAGGGAGGGAGAAAAATTTCAAACTCAAAATCTTATAAAAACAAATGCTGAAAACTAGAGGGGGGAGGGAGGGAGGAAGGAAAGAAAGAAAATAAAATACCCCTCGTCCTAATGGATTCACAGGAGACTTTTATCATACTGTTAAAAAAAATTAGTGTCCAGACTTCACAAATTATTCTCTAAAATCGAGAAAGAAAGCATCTAAACAGAATTCTTTTATGAGACAAATATGGTCCCAATTCATAAACTGGGGAAAGATAAAACACAATATAAAGCCAATATCATTAATGAAATTAACTCAAAAACTCTTAAAGAAAATCCTAACAAGCAGAGTACAGTGATACATCCAAGAAATCATAATACCAAGTCCTGTTTAAACCAGATATTCAAAGATGGTTTAACATTGGAAAAACAGGTATAATTAATCATATTAAAATCCAAAACTTCCGACTTACATGATGATTTCAATATGTAACGATTGGAATAACGCCACCTGCTGGAGACTTACTGTAGAAGAGTTCTGCCCATGAAGTGAAGGTCTTTGAGGGCAAGACCAGGAGTCTTTTCTTTGGCTCAGGAAGTGACGTGGGCTAGTGGGAGGAGGAAGGAAGAGACTGGCGCTCAGTCTCGCTATCTTTTCCTCTGGACTCTGGTGGAGAGTGGAGCTAGAAATGCGCTCTCCCTTTAATAGATAGGCCTTTCTCTCTCTCTTTACCAAATTCTTGTTCTCCTTAATAAATGCTTAAAAGTCTAACTCTTGCTAAAGCTTATAATTTATTGGTGACCACTCATTGGATATTTTAGACAGTTTAGCTAGAATTTTAGCCCTTAACAAATAGATGCAAAAAAAGTATTTGATAGAGGAAAACACTTTTATAAAAACAACAACAACCCAACTACAAAGTATAGGCATAGAGGCACCTTTTTTTTTAATATCATAAAAACCATCTATCTATATCCAAAAGCAAATACCATATGCAATGGGGACACCTTTTCCAATAAATACAGGACTTACACAATGAAGCCCAATTCTCCCCATTATTTTTTGTTTGTTTGTTTTGCGGGGCAATGAGGGTTAAGTGACTTGCCCAAGGTCACACAGCTAGGATCAAGTGTCTGAGGCCAGATTTGAACTCAGGTCCTCCTGAATCCAGGGCTGGTGCTTTATCCACTGTGCCACCTAGCTGCCCCTCCCCACTATTTTTTATATAGTTCTAGAAATGTCAGCAAGAGTAATAAGACAAAAGAAAGAAATTAAAGGCAATAAGACAGATAAAGGGAGGTAAAACTATCTCTAGTTGCTGATGATATGATTGCTTACTAGGAAAATAATAGTTAATTCACAAAAATACTGAGTCAATCACGTCAGCAAAGTTATAGTCTACAAAATAAATGCTCAAAAATCAATAACATTTAGTTTGATTAAAAAAGGAAAGAAGAAAACCAAATTACTAGTATCAAAAATTAAAGGGGTGAAGTCACCAATGAAGTCACCAATGAAGTCACCAAAGGGGTGAAGTCACCAATGAAGAGGAATTGGTAGGAGCTATTTTGCCCAATCATATGCCAATAAAATTGACAATCTAAATGAAATGGATGAATGTCAACAAAAATATAAATTAACCAGATTAATAGAATAAAAAATAAAACACTTTAAAAACTCAATCTTAGAAAAATAAATTGAACAAACCATCAATGATCTTCCTAAGAAAAATCCCCAAGACTAGATAGATTCACACATGAATTCTACCAAACATTTAAAGAACGATTAATCCCAATACCATATAAACTATCTGGGAAAATAGGTGAAGAAGGAATCCTACCAAATTCCTTATGTGACACAAATATGGTGACAAACCAGGAAGAGTCAAAACAGAGAAGGAAAATTATTAACCATTTTCCCTAATGAATATTGAAGCAAAATTTTTAAATAAAATACTAACAAAGAGATTACAGCAATATATCACGAGGATCATACACTATGACCAGGTGGGATTCATACCAGGAATGCAGGACTGGTTCAACATTAGGAAAACTATTAACATAATAGACCATATCAATAACAAAACCAACAGAAACCATATCATTATCTCAATAGATGCAGAAAAAGCCTTTGACAAAATACAGTACCCATTCCTATTAAAACACTAGAGAGCATAGGAATAAATAGAGCTTATCTTAAAATGATAAGTAATATTTATCTAAAACCATCAATGAGCATTATCTGTAATGGGGATAAGCTAGAAGCCTTCCCAATAAGATCAGAGATGAAGCAAAGATGCTCTTTATCACTACCACTATTCAATATTGTACTAGAAATGCCAGCTATACCGATAAGAAAAGGAAAAGAAATTTAAGAAATTAGAATAGGCAATGAGGAAACAAATTATCACTCTTTGCAGATGATTTCATGTTATACTTATAAAATCCTAGAGAATCAACTAAAAAAAACTACTTGAAATTATTAGCAACTTTATCAGAGCTGCAGGATACAAAACAAACCACATAAATCATCACCATTTCTATATATTACCAACATAGTCCAACAGCATGAGATAGAGAAATTCCATTTAAAATACTGTAACCAAAGGGCTATAAAACTGCGTACCCTTTGATCCAGCAATACCACTGCTTGATGTATATCCCAAAGACATCCAAAAAAGGGGGAAAGGACCTAAATGTACAAAAATATTTATGGCAACTCTTTTTTTTTTTTTTTTTGGTGGCTAAGAATTGAAAATCAAAGCAATGCCCATCAGTTGGGGAATGGCTAAACAAGGAGAATGTTGTACACAGTAACAGCAATGTTATTTGACGAAGAACTGTGAATGACAGCTATTTTCAGCAATACAATGATCCAAGAAAATCCTAAAGGACAAATGATGAAGTATATGATCCACCTCCAGAGAAAGAACTGATATTTTTATTGAATACAGACTGAAGCATACTTTAAAAAAATAACACTTCTACACAATAATAACAAAACCCTAAGAAGCAATAATAGAAAAAATCGAATTCCAAATATTACAAAGTGCATAAAATATCTACCAAGCACACAGAAGAGTTGTCAATCAATCCATCAATCAATAAACATTTATTAAGAAGTGATTGGGGAGGGGCAGCTAGATGGCGCAGTGGATAGAGCACCAGCCCTGGAGTCAGGAGTACCTGAGTTCAAATCCGGCCTCAGACACTTAACACTTACTAGCTGTGTGACCCTGGGCAAGTCACTTAACCCCAATTGCCTCACTAAAAAAAAAAAAAAGTGATGGGGGGGGGGGGGCAGCTAGATGGCAAAGCGGTTAAAGCACCGGCCCTGGATTCAGGAGTACCTGAGTTCAAATCCGGCCTTAGACACTTGACACTTACTAGCTGTGTGACTGTGGGCAAGTCACTTAACCCCCACTGCCTAAAAACAAAAACAAAAACAAAAACAAAAACAAACAAAAAAAAGAAGTGATGGGGGGCAGCTAGGTGGTGCAGTGGATAGAGCACCGGCCCTGGAGTCAGGAGTACCTGAGTTCAAATCCGGCCTCAGACACTTAACACTTACTAGCTGTGTGACCCCGGGCAAGTCACTTAACCCTCATTGCCCGGAAAGAAAAAAAAAAGTGACTACATATTAGTCACTGTGCTAAGTGCTGGGGATGCAAAAACAGGCAAAAGGCAGTCTCTGCATTTTAATAAATTAATGTCATAGGTAGGAAGAGGAAAACAGAAGAGAAGAAATAGGTAACAAAGAAGCTGAGAAAAGGCATTAATTACAAAGTGATGGTTCTTAAAGGACAGACTGACCTGCTCATGTCATTCCTTAGCAGGAAGTAATTATGGACTTGCAGTATGGGAGCCTTCTGTTTAGGAGGAGTGATGGGAAAATGAAGTTTCTACTGTCACAAAATGCTATACATTAAAAGCTTAAGATACCATTTTTATTCAATATTGTTGTAGAAATTCCAGCTATAGTAATGAGACAAGAGAAAGAAATTGAAGGTATAAGAATAGGCAGTGAGGACACAAAATTATCACTCTTTGCAGACAATAATGATATACTTAGAGAACCCTAGAGAATCAATTTTAAAACAGCTGAAATAATTACCAATTTTTTACATAAAAATAATACGTTGTGACCAAGTGGGATTTATACTAGAAATGCAGGGAGGGATAGTTTAACATAAGGAGAACTATTAACATAATTGATTATACTAATAATGAAAGTAACAAAAATCATATGACTAAATAAATAGATTTAGAAAAGAACTCCTGACAAAATACACATTCATTTCTATTAAAAACACTTCATAGCATAAGTATAAATGGATTCTTCCTTAAAATGACAAAAATCATCTACCTAAAACCATCAGCAAGTATTATTTGTAATAGGAATAAGCTAGCAGCCTTCCCAATAAGAACTGGAGTGAAACAAGGATGTTCATTATCACCAATACTATTCAGTATTGTATTGGAAATTCTAGCAGTAGCAATAAGAGAAGAAAAATAAATTGAAGGACTAAAAATGGGCAATGAGTTAATAAAACTATCTCTAAAATAAAACATAATAAAATACGATTATCTTTGGAAAATCTTAGCAATTCAACTAAAAAGTTAGTTGAAACAATTGTTAATTTTAGCAAAGTATCAGTAATTTTTTAAAACCCACAGAAATTGTCAGCATTTCTATATATCTCCAACAATACTTTGTGAGAAAAAATATCCCATTTTAAATAACTGTAGACATTATAAAATACCTGGAAGTATGCCTGCCAAGACAAGCCCAGGAACTACATGAACATAATTCAAAACACTTTTATGGAAGTAAAGTTAGATTTAAATAACTCAAGAAATATTAATTGTTCACAGAGAGGCAGTCAATATAATAAAAATGACAATTCACTTAAACTAATCTACTTATTCAATTTCATCATAATTAAATTACCAAAAATATTTTATTGAGCTCAAAAAAATAATAACAAAATTATTTTAACAAAAGATTAAGAATATTAAAGGAATTTTTTTAAATGTAAAGGAAGGAGATTCAGAAGTACGAGATCTTAAACTCTACTGTACAAGCAGTAATTTTCAAAACTATCTGGTACTATTTACAAAATAGGTAGATTAGGAGAACAGAACAGACATACCATACAAAGTAGTAAATTATTATATTAACCTTGTGTTTGACAAATGTAAAGATTTAAGCTTTTGGAATAAGAATTCGTTATTTGGTTAAAAAAAATTCTTGGAAAAACTGAAAAGCAGTCTAGCAGAAATTGGGCATAGACCAGTATTTTACACCATTTACCAAGATAAAGTCAAAATGGATACATGGCCTAGATAGAAAGGGAAAAAGCATAAGAAAATTAGAAGAACATGGGAATTGATAAGTACTAAGAGATAGAGAGTATTATGCCATGTAAAATGGATACTTTTGATTACATTAAATTTAAAAAAGGGTTGTACAATAAAACCAATGTATTTAAGATTAGAACAAAAGCAAAAAAATGGGGGGGGGAGTTATAGACAGTTTCTCAGATAAAGGTCTTATAACTCAAATATAAAGAGAACTCCATCAAATTTATAAGAACATGTCATCCCCTAGTTGATACATGGTCAAATGATATGAGCAGGAAGTTTTTGGAAGAAGAAAGCAATGCTACATATATGAAAAAAATCTGAATCATTATTTATTAGATAAATGCAAATTAAAATTATTTTGAGATATCATCTGACACCTATCAGATTGGCTAAAATAATAGAAGGGGGAAATCACAAATGTTGGAGGGAGAGAATTGGGACATTAATACACTAGTGGTGAAACTGTCAACTAATCCAAACATTTTGGAGAGCAGTCTGGAATTATGCCCAAAGAACTATGTATACACTTTGACTCAACAATATCACTATTAGGTCCATTTCCCAAGGTGATCAGGGAAAAACAAAAAGAACTTAGATGTTCTAAAATATTTCTAGCAGCTCTCTTTGTGGTGGCAAAGAACCAGAAATTGAGGAGATGCCCATCAATTGGGGAATGGCTAAACAATTTGAGATATATAATTGTAATGGAATACTACTGTGCTATAAGAAATGATGAGCTGGTTGATTTTTTACAAATGGAAAAATTTGCATGAACTAATGAAAAATGCAATGAGCAGGACCAAGATAACATCATATACAGAAACAGCAATATTGTTTAAAGAATAATTGTGAACAACGAAGTTATTCTGAATATTATAAATTCTCAAATAAACTACAAAGGACCTATGAAGGAAACTGTTATCTCCCTCTAGAGAAAGAACTGATAGAAATATGAATAGGATGGTTTTACTATACTTATAAATATGTGTCAAATGGTGACCTTCTTTGGTGCAGGGTGAGGAGAGAAGGAGGGAAACAGTTCACAACTTAAAATGTAACCAAAAAATGAATTAAATTGGGGCAGCTAGGTGTTGCGGTGGGTAGAGCACCAGCCTTGGATTGAGGAAGACCTGAGTTCAAATCCAGCCTCAGACCCTTGACACTTACTAGCTGTGTGACCCTGGGCAAGTCACTTAACCCCAATTGCCTACCCCCCCCAAAAAAAAATTTTTTTTTTAAATTTAAAAATCACTGGCTGTAGGTACTATTATTATTCCCTTTTTACTAATGAGCAACACACGGTAAATAGAGGGTAAGTGGCTTGTCCAGGTTCACACAGCTTGGAAATGTCTGAGGACACATTTGAACTCATGCTATCCAGACTCCACTTCCTGCACTTTAGCAACTGTCCCAAGTGGCTGCTATGAACCAAGCACTTAGCTCAGTGCTCAGAACATAGTAACAATAATGATCCTTGTTAACATTTATAAAGCAATTACTATTTGTCAAGCCCCATGTTAAGTCACTTACAAATTTCTCATCTGATCCTCAGGACAACCCTGAGACATCAGTGATATTATTCCTTCCTTTTTAAAGATGAGGTAACCATGGTAACCAGAGGCAAGTGACTCTTCCAGGGTCACACAGTGAGGAAATCTCTAAGGCCAGATCTGGCATGCCAGAGTACTGGACTTGGAGTCAGCTATAGGAGACTTCAACTCCTGACTCCAGGCACTGGACTATTCCTGCTGGACCACAAAGCTTCTACAAGTCTCCTCATTTTAGGCACAGAGCTTAAAATGTGATACTAATAATGATATCTAACATTTACAGAGAGCTTATTCTGTGGTAGCACTCTGCTCAGCACTGAACAAATATTTCATTTGATTCTCATAGCCCTGGTCTTGAACTTCAGTCTTCCTGACTCCACACCCTGTACTCTATCCTATGCACTTCATAGCTTCTAAAAACCACATCCCTTAGCTCAGTTCTTGGAGCACAGTGATAATAAATAAAAGTTAACATTTATATAGACCTTAACAATGTATCAGTCATTGTGCTAAGGGCTTTACAAGTATCCCATTTAGTCTTTACAACAACCCTGAGACGTAGATGATATTTATTATCCCATTTTACAGATGGGGAAACAAAGGCAGGCAGAAGTTAAGAAACTTTCCCAGGTTCCCATGGCCACAACAACCCTGGGAAATAAGATATTATTACTATCCTTTGAAAGATGAGAAAGACAGAGTAATCTTAGGATAAGGGACTTGTTCAGGGTCAATTAGCTAAGACATGTCTGAGCCCAGATTGGATCCCAAGTCTTTCTGACTCCACATCCTGCCAACTATCCACAGCAACACAGAAGTGTAATAAACCCCAGCACTTAGCACACTGCTTGGAATATAACACTAGCTAGCTATGTTTATATATATATATAATACACACATACATACATATGTATGTATGTATGTATATATATATATATTCTATCTATAATTAGGTGGCACAGTGCATACAGTGCTAATCCTAAAGACAAGAAGACTCATCTTCCTGAGTTCAAATTTGGACTCAGACACTTACTAGCTGTGTAACCCTGGGCAAGTCAGTTAACCCTGTTTGCCTCAATTTCTTCATCTATAAAATGAGTTGGAAAAGGAAATAACAAATCACTCATTATATTTGCCAAGAAAACCCCAGGGGTAGCTAGGTGGCACCCCAAAGCACTGGCCTTGGATTCAGGAGGACCTGAGTTCAAATCCAGCCTCAGACACTTGACACTTACTAGCTGTGTGACCCTGGGCAAGTCATTTAACCCTCATTGCCCCACAAAAAAAAAAACAGCGCAAATGGGGTCACAAATGTCAGACACTACTAGAAAAAAATAAACAGCAAATATATATATATATATATATACACACACACACACAATGTGTATATACACTATATGTAAATACTATATATGGTATACATATATAGATATAGATATACACACATATGTGTATGTACACTATATGTAAATACTATATACGGTATACATATTTATGAAAGCTAACATTTATATAGTCCTTATGGGTCAAATATTGTGCCAAGTGGTGTACAAATATCTCATTTGTGCCTTACAACAACCCTGTGAACCAGGTGCTTCCCATTTTACAGCTGGGGAAACTGAGTCAGGTTACATTCCTTGCCCACCGTCACACAGCCACTCAGTATCTGAGAGGTTTTGAAATCAGGCCCTTCTCACCCCAGGTCCCTTGGTCTAGCCACTGCACCGCCTTGCTGACCAGATCAAAGCCCAGACAAAGCTGCTTCGCCCCAGCTTCCCAGTCCCACAACTTCCCGTCCCTTCCCTCCTGGAGTTCCGCCTCAACTCAGGTGCAGTCTGTGCAGAGACGTGCTCTCCTCCCCTAAAGTGGATGCAGGTGTCGCCCCAAACATCGCGGGGCTCC
Source organism: Dromiciops gliroides (assembly GCF_019393635.1). Lineage (NCBI taxonomy): Eukaryota > Metazoa > Chordata > Mammalia > Microbiotheria > Microbiotheriidae > Dromiciops > Dromiciops gliroides. The sequence continues at coordinate 388,325,502 of NC_057863.1, forward strand.
GGTTCTCACCTTCTCCCATTAGCTTAGTGGGATCGCTGAATCGGGGCTGCTGTGGCTAGATGTCGCTGCGAGCCCAAGGAAAGACTCACGGCCCGGCAGTGCCTGTGCCTCCAGCCTAGGGTAGCAGTCTCTGCACCGTAGCCATTCCCCTGGAGTGATGGATTGGTGTCAGATTAGCAGGTTTAACGTTGGCGCGCGGCGGCGGGGGGGGGGGGGAAGGGGGGGGCGGGGGAGGAGAAGAAAACAGAAAAGAACTGAAAAGATGAAGTGGAGATGGGCTGGGGGAGTCCCGGCGTTAGCGAGAGGCTGACGGTACAAGGAGGCTCTCATTTGTTTGTTTTGTTTGAATTTGTTTGTTTTCCCACTTCCTTTCCAAACTGGGAAGGAAAAGGGCGGAGTGAGATTGGAAGAAGGGGGTCCGCCTGATACCTGCAGATGGGATGGACGCGGGGTGTGCTGGGGACACAACGGGGGAGGGGACAGAAATGGTGACTACACTTGGCTTCAGCACTGGGGAATGGGGCTATCACTCAAGAGGGATGGGATCCCACTCCTAAAAATGACAGCGGGAATAACGGGCAGGGGGTGTTGGAGGAAGGGCAGCCATTATACAGATGTTTGCACTTCCAAAATCCATGCAGCTTTTTATAGTGTGTAATCTGAAACGTCAGCATCCAATACCAATTCGCTAGTTATCACAGTATTTTATCTGAATTTAAAATTCACGAAATGCTGCTTTTTGGTCTCCTAAATTTCTTCATGCTCACTCCAACTAAGTAAAAGTAAGAAACCAACCCTCGGCATGATATCGTTCGGTCTTTTTGCACTCTCTATGATCCGATTTGAAGGGGAGGCGGGGGAGGGAGTTGGCCAAGATACTGGAGTGGTTTGCCCTTTCCTTCCCCAGCTCATTTTGACAGGTGAGTAAGAACTGAGGCAAGCAGGGTTAAGTGACTTTCCCAGGGTCACCCAGCTAGCAAGTGTCTGAAATTGAACTCAGGTAGATGAGTCTTCCTGACGGCCGGGCCCGCCACGCTCTCCACTGTGCCACCTAGCTGCCCAAAGTCTCAACATACCAGGGAACGCTTGGAGGAGCTTGCGCTGATGAATACTGCCACTAGATGGCGCCTTCTGCCTCTTGGGTTTTGATGACTATGGGTATGGGGACTTCTGACAATGCCAGAGCGGGACAGGACCTTTAGGAGTTCCCTTAGTCCAATCTCCTCCTTTTAAAGAACAGGAAAGGAGCCCCAAGAAGGGTGAAGGACTTGTTTAAGGTCTTACAACTACTTAGGGCCAGAGCTAGAACCCCGGATTTCAGGCCAGTGCTCCTTCCACTATGCAAACCAAGGGAACTAACCAGATGATAAATGACTTGTCCAGGGTCACACAGAGGAACTCTGAGGCCTCATCTGAACTCAAGTCTTCCCGACTCCAAGCCTAGCACTCCATCCACTGCAGGTCGAAGCTGATATAAACCCCAACCCTTAGCACAGTGGTTGTAACATAGTCATTATAATCACAGCTCTCAGTTATGTGCCACTAGATGGCAGGCACTGGGTGAGGGCTTTACAATTATTTTCTTATTTGAGCCTCCCAAAAACCCTGGAAAGTAGGTGCTAATGTTATCTCCTTTTTTCAGAAAAGGTTAACCTAAGGTTTTAACAGAGGACGGGTGACATGTCCAGGTCACACTGCTAGTAAATGTCTTAGGCTACATTTTAATTCAAGTCTTCTAGATTCCAGGTCTAGCACTGTATCCACTGCAACAAACAGCAGCTATGGCCTCTGTCACTGAGCATAGTACTTGGAACATAGTAACAATAAGAACTAACATTCATACAGTGGTTACTCTGTGCCAAGCACTGTGCTAAACACTTTACAAATATCTGGTTTGGAGGGGCAGCTAAGTAGCACAGTGGATAAAGCATGGGTCCTGGATTCAGGAGGACCTAAATTCAAATCTGACCTCAGACACTTGACACCTACTAGCTGTGTGACCCTGGGCAAGTCACTTAACCCTCACTGCTCTGCAAAAAACAAACAAAAAAGAAATTGAACAAATATCTGGGTTGATCCTCACAACTCTGCGAGGTAGATGCTATTATTCCCATTTTAGAGTTGGGAAACTCAGATAGAGTTTAAGCAGCTTGCCCAAGGTCACTCCACCTATAAATTTCTAAGGATAGTTTTGAACTCAGGTCTTCCTGACTACATCCTGTGTTCTATCCACTGGACCATATATGGCTGCTATAAACCCCACCATCCAGCACAGTGCTTGGAATATAACAGCAACAATAATCATAGCTAACACTGACTATAAAGCATTGACTATGTGCCATGTACTTTGCTATGTACTTTACAAATATCCCATGAGATCCTCACAACAACCCTAGGAAATTGGTGCTATCATTATCCCCCTTTTCCAGGTGAGGAAACCATGGTAACCAGAAGATGAGTGACTTGTCCAGGATCACACAGATAGTATGTCTGAGGCCAGATTTGAACTTAACACCCTACACTCTATCCACGGCACCACAAAGCTGCTGTAACCCCATATTTTGCACAGTACTTAGAACACAGTACACAATTATGAAATGCTTGTTGATTGATTACTTGATAATCTTTTTGTTTTTGCTTTGTTTTTTGCAGGTCAGTGAGGGTTAAGTGACTTGCCCAGGGTCACAGCTTAGTAAATGTCAAGTATATGAGGTCATATTTGAACTCAGGTCCTCCTGGCTCCCTGGCAGGTGCATTATCCACTGCGCCACCTAGCTGCCCCCTTGATAATCATTTTTGAAAAACTTTCAAGCTGACAATTTTGCAGTTGACAATTGGTGAAAATACTCTGGTATTTAACATAATAGTACCAGCACTGTCTTTTTTTGTCTATGTCCTTTTCTGAACTTCTGTTCTTTTCTGCCTATATAAAAATATCTTATGGATGCTCTCTTCCTCCTCTATCATTACTATCATAGCATTACTATCATGATGTAGATAGTTTTAAAAAACTATCTGGGTGTACATATAGACTCTGACAAAGTGTCAATATCCAATATAACATTACCTGCCACCCTTCTTAATAATCCTAGTAATGGCAGAATTCTAATAATGTCTTTGCATTCCTACTCTCAAGATATTTACTCTCTATTGGCTTGAGCTGAACCACACCCTCAATCCCCACCTTGGGACCTTTCCTTGTAAAGGAACCTAGCTTAAGCAGGATCTCAGCTCCTAAATGTCCTTGTCCTGTTCCTTGAGATTTACAATGAATTCTATCATGAAGGGCAAATTAACCAGAATGAGTGAGCGTTCTCGACTCATTGCCATGGCGACTGGCATCTAATGACCAGGCCCAGTACCTCATACTACCTCTTCCCCCTTTTCTCCTAAAAGTATAAGAGCATTTCCTGTAGGTCTATCTCTACTAAAGATGCCTTATTCCTCCACTTCTTAGTTTGATTTCTTTCAGGAGTTGACATTAAATAGTGGCTGCATTGGTGGGATTCATTGAAGATTACATCTTCTATAATCCCAGGGGTGTGCTTCTGGATGCCCTGGTACCAGTACAGTCTCCTTGTGCCCCATGCCCAAGAATCCTCCCATTGGACTGCCAAGTACTTAATAATGCTTGAATCTGGACTCCTGTCTTTTTCAGTTGAGTTTCCTCTTTAATTGAGAATTGGTAAAGACCCATAGACAATCAATTTGGGGTCCACTTTACCTGCCCCCCCCAAAGGAACTGTGGTCAGTCAGATGTCTTCACATAGTTTTGGATACTTGCAAGTTTGAGGAGCATTGGCAATCACTGATAAAATCTGATCCCTGAAACTGCTGGCCCCAGTGGAGTTCATTTGAAAGGGATCAAATTAGCTACTTTAAAAAGTCCATCAATAAGGCAGAGTCAAAAATCAAACACCCCAAGTGGGACTCATTTAACCAATGTCTGTTAAAAGCCATTAAGAGGGAAATAGATTCACATTAGCATTTCCAAAAACCATTTCTGTCAAACTTCAGTTTTTATGTATTTTGATGCTCTTGAAATCTAGTCAGTCCAAATCCTATCGATTTTTATTTATTTATTTGGTTTTGTGGGGCAATGAGGGTTAAGTGGCTTGCCCAGGGTCACACAGCCAGTAAGTGTCAAGTGACTGAGGCCATATTTGAACTCAGGTCCTCCTGAATCCAGAGCCAGTGCTTTATCCACTGTACTACCTAGTTGCCCCCAAAATCCTATCAATCTTATGACACAAAACATTCCCAAGATATATTTGATTGTAATATTATCTGTTGGTGTTGATTGGAAATTCAGTTAGAGAGACTAGAATATAAGCAAGTGTCACTGTCTCAAGGATCCTAACAATTTTTTTGGATATAAAAGAAATAAAGGCAATAAAACATTAAAAAGAAAAAAGAGGGAAGCAGAATCTAGGCTTCCATCCCTTTAAGAAAACATCAAAAATAAAATTTAAAATAGAAAAGCAAATTGAATCTAAAACATTTTTCCTCCAGGAAGGATTAGACCAATTGGGATCTCAAAAGAAAGAAAATGAAAACCAAAATAGAGTCTCTCAGGTGATGGGAAGGACCTGAAGGAGAAGCTCAAGAACTTCTATATTAGCCTAACATGTGTGTGTGTGTGTGTGTGTGTGTGTGTGTGTGGTGTGTATCCCAGACTTTCTTGTGTACACACTAAATTATTTTTTGTAAGGAAGCTTCAGCCCTGTGTCCGTCTCCAAAGAGTATAATGCATCATGATTGTTTCTATGTATGTATATATGTGTGTGTGTGTGTGTGTGTGTGTGAGTGGACACAGCTAGTAATCTAGACTGAGAATAGAATCCTGATGGTCACCAATCCTGTGTTTGTTGACATGTCCTTTCACAGGCTCTCTCAAATACCTTTTTCAGCTGAGAGCCTAGAAGGATGAAGGTTTGAACTCAAGCACCTGTGTTCTTTTTGTCAAGTCATCTGTGTTTAAAATCAAACTAGCCTTTTCCTAAAGTCACTAAGAGACTGTGTAGTTGTAAACACACTTCTTTACCACTCTGGAAAGCTCTGAGCTTTCAAAAGGATTTTTCCTTTCTCTTTATTTTTCTGAGCTGGTCAACTTTGGGAATATAAGGATTGGATTAACCTTGTTTAGAATTGCTGTAAGGGAGATAAGAACACCCCCTCCCCAGAAAAACAGGTTAATGGTTTTGAAGGGAGAAGAGAAAAAGTAATCTTACTGACCAGAAAAGTAAAGGAACTATTTAACTTTATACAAGGCTAGACTCCTTTAGTCTACCCATTTATTAAAAACATTTCTATATCGGATACACTGGTGGGTGGAGTATGTCTATTGAGACTGGAAGAAAGGAAAGGAGGGGCAGGAATTGGGAAAAGATCAGACCCCTACATCCCACCTCCAGCCTTTCTCAAGCTGATCCCTTCAACAATTCTAGAAGTGGATAATTACTCCATGTTTAATTAGATACCCAAACTAAAGTTTGCAGATTATATTCAATTTAAATTTTAGGAACTGTCTTTGCCCACCCAATATCTGACATCAGAGCAATACGTTTAAAACTGCAAAAATAAGAGTTTTTCCTTCATGACACACTGTGTTTGGGGTTTTTTTTGGTTTGGGTTTTTTGGTGAGGCAATTGGGGTTAAGTGACTTGCCCAGGGTCACACAGCTAGTAAGTGTTAAGTGTCTGAGGCCACATTTGAATTCAGATCCTCCTAAATCCAGGGCTGGTGCTCTATTCACTGTGCCACCTAGCTGCCCCCAAGAACTTTCGTTTATTCTCTTTCTCACCCTGACTCTATCCCTTGTCAGTGCTTGAGGCGGAATAGAGGCACACCCAGCTTTTCCACTTGACAGGATGTGGAGTTTCCTTCCCTCCCAAAAGCTCAGCCTAACGTCCAGACCACGTTCGGACCCTTGCATCAGGTAGAGAGAGGATATTCCAAGGGATCCCCTTTTGGGTGCTCTCTGAACAATTGGGCTAAATTTGAACTTACACACTTAGAAAAACTGCACTAGAGAAAGCCCTCCTGGCCTTCAGCCAGATCATCAACCCCTACCACACCTGGAGTGGGCTATAGAGTAAGATAGATCTAACTACTCAGAATCTGAGTCTGACACTGGAATGTAAATTCTCTGCTAGGCATTCATATCCTTAGATGAACTCTGTAGAAGCTATGTTTTTTAAAGTAATTAATTTTGATGAAGGCTCTCATTTTTTAAAAAATTTTTTTGGTGAGGCAATTGGGGTTAAGTGACTTGCCCAGGGTCACTAAGCGAATTTTTTTCTTTTTTTTTTTTAAGGCTCTCTTAATCTGTAAATTAACCTTTCCAATCCTACAACGTTGATTACTGCAAGACCATGAGAAGGGTGAATATGATGGGTTCTTTTTTAATTTCCAAAATGGCTACAGGGGGCTAGAATTAAAATGGAGGATACCACGCATCCTAAAGCCCCTCTCTTTCCACATTTCTGCTATGGGAGAGGGGAGCAATCCCATAGCATCTAGTGCCTAAGGATTTAGTTTGGTTGAAATCTGTTATATACTGCCACTTTTGAAATCTTGGAATAGTTTAAAATCAGGAATTATTTGTAATATATAAAAGTTGCAAAGAAAAATATTTTTTAAAAAAAGTCTCTAACCATTGAATCATACTCTACTAAGAACAGCTTTTGGCTTTGGTTTAATTATTTAATTCTGGTAAAACAGGCCACACCCTATAAGCATTAAGATCAGTGACACCCCCCCCCAAAAAAAAAAGCCACTGCAACAGAAGAAAAGGAAAACAGCTGCCACACTTTAACTCCAACTTGTCTGATAAGTTTTCTGATATGGAAATATGGCATTTATTTTAAGGCTGAAAGAGTAGATTGGAACCAGGTTGTGAAGGGCTTTAATGAAAAAGAGAGGGGTTTGTATTTGCTTCTAGAAGTAAAAGGAAGCCACCGAATTCTTTTTTGTTTTTGTTTTAGTGAGGCAATCGGGGTTAAGTGACTTGCCCAGGGTCACACAGCTAGTAAGTGTTAAGTGTCTGAGGCGGATTTGAACTCAGGTCCTCCCGACTCTAGGGCCGGTACTCTATCCACTGCACCACCTAGCTGCCCCACCACTGAAGTTTTTTAAGCAGGGCAGTGTCATGGTTAAACCTTCGGTTGAGGACATCACTCTGACAACTAAGTGGGAGGTAGAGAAGGGAGAGACTTGAAACAAGGATGTCACCTGAAAGACTGCAACAAGGAAGCCAAGGTGGCTGGGACTCAGCTGAACTCTTCCAACATTCCTCTCCAAATGACTTTAAAATAACACCTCAAACCAAATTTTGGAGCAACAAAACCAACAAAAGGTCAGAGTGAGACAGTTTTCCAGCCAAAGACAATTTAGGGGGACGGCGGGAGAAGTCTGTGACACCAGGGCCTAAAGCCCAGCAGCAGCATAAGCAGTGAGCCTTGGAGGGGGGGTCATGACAGCGGCGGCGGCCGCAGCAGCGGCAGTAGCAGCTTCAGGAACTCTTTTCCCAGAGACGGTAAGGGGGTTTGGACAACTGGACAGAAAGAGATTACAGGAAACCCTTTGCAGGCATGGGGTATAGCTGGTAATGATTGGCAACTCTGTTGCCCACACACAATTCTGATCCTTGGTTCCAGGATGGAGAGGAGGGCTTGTGGTCAGTCACAAGGAAGCAGGGGCTCTCCTCCCAGTTCCAAAGAGGAAAGAGCACTAACACCTCTTGTTACAGGGGGAGCAGGGGCCTTTCTGGGTGAAGAGCAGAGCAAAGAGCAAGAGAGCAATGACCACGGCTCTCCCGGGATCAATTCACTTTAGAAGCACCAAAAACATGCAGACCCCCTGAACTAGATCTGAAAACAGCAGCAGGACAAAAAAAGGCCCTGAATGGGACTCATTTAACCAATAACTGCTAGAAACCATTGTAGCCTCCTTTTCAATCTTGAATTTATTTTTAAAGTTTTCTTGGAGGGATGAAAGCCTAGATTCTGCTTCTCTCTTAATATAGATATGATATATGATATGATATGATGTGATACCACATCACATCACATATTTACACTTCATATATATATACATATATAAATATACACATCTATGTATATGTGTGTGTATTATCCCAGAATTTGACCTTAAAAAGGACTTTCCTGTGTATGTACTAAGATACTTTTAAAGAAGCTGCAACGCTTTGTCCATTTTTGTAGAGTGTTAAGCAAAGTGTTTGTATGTATGGACACAGCTAGAAATCCAAACTGAGAGTAGAATCCTGCTTGGTATCAGGCCTGTGTTTGTTGATCTGTGCTATTGTGTGCTTTCTCAAATATCTGCTTCAGCTTAGAGCCTAGAAGGATGAAGGTCTGAACTCAAGTACCTGTGTGGTCTTTTTGTCCTTTCATTTATGTTTAAAATCAAACTATCCTTTTTCTGAAGTCACTATCACATATATTTGAATGGTTTCCTGTTTGTCCATTAACCTGTTTGTTGGCTTGGGTGTTTCTCTGTGCCTCCTGTGTGGCTCAAAGAAACTGCATGAATGAAGGTGTACACACACTTCTTAACTACTCTGGAAAGCTTTCCAAAAAAGCTTTCAAAAAGAAATGGTCAAGTTTGGAAATGTAAGGATTGGATTGACAAGAGAAAAATAAACTTGGAAGGAAGTGTTAGAAATATTACTTGGGAGTTTTGAAAATTAAAGTGAAGTAGTAATCAATTTAGGAATAATTTTTGAATTGGTGTGTTTTTTTGAACTTAGAAATTTTGCTGTAAATTATATGACACTCCTGCTCATATTTAAAACAGATTCAGATTTATTCTTTTCTAGCTCCCCTGTTCTTGTGTCCTGTATCTTTAATTATTAGTCTTAATTGAGATTAATGATATCCTCCCACCAGTCCTAAGCCACATGGCCCAGGGGTAGCCCAGGGATTTCACCAGAATTTAAATTAAACAGAAAGATTTACTAAAAATTTTCTTCCTTTTGTCTAACCAGGCTAGTGTGATTTTCATTAGATGGTAGAAACCTTTCTTGTCTTCTGATCTCTCCACCCAGAGAAGTAAGGAAGTTTCAAGAAATAGTAAGAGGAGAGTGAGAATCCTAACCATTTTTACAATGGACTCTGCAAAAGTGCTAAACTATATTCAAGGCTAGACCCCTTTAGTCTACCTATTTGTTTAAAAAAAAAATTTCTATAATGGATATCCTGTTTGGCACAGTATGTCTATTGAGACAGGAAAAAGGAAAGGAGAGGCAGGAACTGGACAAAGATATGACTCATATCCCAGCTCCTGCCTTTCTCCAGAGCTGATCCCTTCAACAAATCTAGAAGTGATTATCACTCTTCACAGATACTATGAAGTTAAATTTATAAAATCCTAGGAAATCAACTAAAATACTACTTGAAATTAATAACAACTTTAACAAAGTAGCAGGATACAAAATAAACCCACATCAATCATCAGCATTTCTATATATTACCAACAAAGTCCAGCAGCAAGAACTAGAGAGAAAAATTTCATTTAAATAACTATAGATAATATAAAATACTTGGGGGTTTATCTGCCAAGACAGAGCTGATCCCTTCAACAAATCTATGCCTGTGCCTCCAGCCTAGGATAGCAGTCTCTGCACCGTAGCCACTCTCCTGGAGTGATGGATTGGTGTCAGATTAGCAGGTTTAACATTGGCGCGCGGCGGCGGGGGGGGGGGGGGGGGGGGGGGAAGGGGGGGGCGGGGGAGGAGAAGAAAACAGAAAAGAACTGAAAAGATGAAGTGGAGATGGGCTGGGGGAGTCCCGGCGTTAGCGAGAGGCTGACGGTACAAGGAGGCTCTCATTTGTTTGTTTTGTTTCAATTTGTTTGTTTTCCCACTTCGTTTCCAAACTGGGAAGGAAAAGGGCGGAGTGAGATTGGAAGAAGGGGGTCCACCTGATACCTGCAGATGGGATGGACGCGGGGTGTGCTGGGGACACAACGGGGGAGGGGACAGAAATGGTGACTACACTTGGCTTCAGCACTGGGGAATGGGGCTATCACTCAAGAGGGATGGGATCCCACTCCTAAAAATGACAGCGGGAATAACGGGCAGGGGGTGTTGGAGGAAGGGCAGCCATTATACAGATGTTTGCACTTCCAAAATCCATGCAGCTTTTTATAGTGTGTAATCTGAAACGTCAGCATCCAATACCAATTCGCTAGTTATCACAGTATTTTATCTGAATTTAAAATTCACGAAATGCTGCTTTTTGGTCTCCTAAATTTCTTCATGCTCACTCCAACTAAGTAAAAGTAAGAAACCAACCCTCGGCATGATATCGTTCGGTCTTTTTGCACTCTCTATGATCCGATTTGAAGGGGAGGCGGGGGAGGGAGTTGGCCAAGATACTGGAGTGGTTTGCCCTTTCCTTCCCCAGCTCATTTTGACAGGTGAGTAAGAACTGAGGCAAGCAGGGTTAAGTGACTTTCCCAGGGTCACCCAGCTAGCAAGTGTCTGAAATTGAACTCAGGTAGATGAGTCTTCCTGACGGCCGGGCCCGCCACGCTCTCCACTGTGCCACCTAGCTGCCCAAAGTCTCAACATACCAGGGAACGCTTGGAGGAGCTTGCGCTGATGAATACTGCCACTAGATGGCGCCTTCTGCCTCTTGGGTTTTGATGACTATGGGTATGGGGACTTCTGACAATGCCAGAGCGGGACAGGACCTTTAGGAGTTCTCTTAGTCCAATCTCCTCCTTTTAAAGAACAGGAAAGGAGCCCCAAGAAGGGTGAAGGACTTGTTTAAGGTCTTACAACTACTTAGGGCCAGAGCTAGAACCCCGGATTTCAGGCCAGTGCTCCTTCCACTATGCAAACCAAGGGAACTAACCAGATGATAAATGACTTGTCCAGGGTCACACAGAGGAACTCTGAGGCCTCATCTGAACTCAAGTCTTCCCGACTCCAAGCCTAGCACTCCATCCACTGCAGGTCGAAGCTGATATAAACCCCAACCCTTAGCACAGTGGTTGTAACATAGTCATTATAATCACAGCTCTCAGTTAGTTATGTGCCACTAGATGGCAGGCACTGGGTGAGGGCTTTACAATTATTTTCTTATTTGAGCCTCCCAAAAACCCTGGAAAGTAGGTGCTAATGTTATCTCCTTTTTTCAGAAAAGGTTAACCTAAGGTTTTAACAGAGGACGGGTGACATGTCCAGGTCACACTGCTAGTAAATGTCTTAGGTTACATTTTAATTCAAGTATTCCTCATTTAGGGGGAGGGACTTCTTTTTAAGCTACTATAAGAGATGGCCTTTTGATAGATAAATGAATAGTACAAATTAATGTTATTAACCAAATGATACAGCATTAAAATTAATTCCCCTCACTTTGAAATTAAAATGTTCATTCTATCTCTATTTTCTTTGCCTTATTGGTAAAAAAAAAATGCACGGGGTTAGAATTAATGCAGCTCAGTCCTTTAATATATTCTTGAATTCTGTAACATGAGTAAGGAAGACTGGGCTGCTAGGTGGCACAGTAGATAAAGCACCCGCCCTGGATTCAGGAGGACCTGAGTTCAAATATGGCCTCAGACATTTGGCACTTACTAGCTGTGTGATTCTGGGCAAATCACTTAGCCCTCATTGCCTCCCACCCCCTCCCCCCCCAAAAAAAAGTCAAGGGAAAGACTATGGGAGAGGGGAGGAAGCAACTTCAAAGGGGAGAATGAACCTAATGTTACAGGCCTGAGTCTGAACCCTGATTCTACATTGTAAGAAGTGGTGACCTTGGGGGTGCAGCTAGGTGGCACAGTGGATAAAGCACCAGCCCTGGATTCAGTAGGACCAGAGTTCAAATCCAGTCTCAGAAACTTGATACTTACTAGCTATGTGAACCTGGGCAAGTCACTTAACCCTCATTGCCCTGCAAAAAAAAAGGGGGGGGGGTGATCTTGGGTACTAGTGTGACATTTGAAAAGTCACTGAACCTAACTAGCCGTAGTCTCCTTATCAGTTTATCTAAATCTTTTGGACTCCTAGGAATGTTGAAAACAAAGCCCTGCTTAACCTCTTCTTAACTCTTCATGACCCCATTTGGGGTTTTCTTAGCAAAGATACTAGAGTGGTTTGCCATTTCCTTCTCCAACTCATTTACAGACGAGGAAACTGAGGCCAACTTGCCTGGGTTCACACAGCCAGTAAGTGTCTAAGGCTAAATTTGGACCCAGGAAGATGATTCATGTTGATTCTCAGCCCAGTGCTCTATCCACTGTAGGACAACTAGGTACCTGAATAACCTCTGAGCATTGAACAAATATTTAAATATTTCTTGGCTAATCACTAATCAGTTAAGTTAAGCTTAGTAGAAAAGAACATACATGAAATTACAGGAAGCACCTTAGAGAAAAACCATAGAATTTTTTTTTTTTTAGTAAGGCAATTGGGGTTAAGTGACTTGACCAGGGTCACAAAGCTAGTAAGTGTTAAGTGTCTGAGGCCGAATTTGAACTCAGGTACTCCTGAATCCAGGGCCGGTGCTCTATCCACTGCGCCACCTAGCTGCCCCCAAAACCATAGAATTTAAAGAGTGATATGGATTTTAAAAAGGAAAGGCTGCTGATTAGCTAGGGGAAGAATATAGGGCGAACTCGGGCAAAGTTTGTGTGGGTTGAGGTGGAGAATTGGATTGTATTAGTATTGGTAAGACCAATTGACGTTTAGTGTTTTGTTAAGGAAGAGGATTAATTTTTTAAGTCTCTATTCCCTTCTAATAAAACAAATGACAACTGAACAATCCATCTTGTACACAATTACCAAAATAACTACTACTGCATCTCCACAGGCTGTCCCTGATAACTGAAACCCTTTTCCTGTGAACTCCAACTCTTACCTGGGTCAGGACATTCTCTGAACGCTGAGGAATCCTCTCTACTTCCATTTTTCAGGAAGCAAGTACATGCAGGTATTTCTAGCTTTCTCTCACTCTGATGAAATTTGAATAAAAAAAAAAAAGATAGAAAGAAAGAAAGATCACTCCAGTCTTCTTCCATTCCTTCCCATCTTTCCCTCCTTATACCCTTCTGGGATATAGAAATATAGGATATTTAGAGCTGTCAGAACCTAACAAGCACCTCATTTAAATTCATCTTTTAACAAAGAGGGCCAGTGTTCTGTTTTGGTTTTACTTCTGAATTTCACAGTTCTGCGCAGAATGTTTTGAGTTTCACTTCTGCCCATAGTTGCCACTCCTCTACTAGTTGCACTTCCCATGAACTGGTCTGGGGTGACCACATGTGAGTTTCATGGTTTGTTTATTTTTTTAGATTTAGTATTTTATTTTTCCCCAATTTCATGTAAAAACAATTCTTAACATACATTTTAAAAACTCTGTGTTCCAAATTCTCTCCCTTCCTACCCCTCCACTCCCCTTTGGTGTGTGTTATTTCCTCTTTGAGTCAATTCTGACAAGAATAAGGTTCACTCCCTTCTTCTGACCTCCCTCATCTTCTTCTTCACTGTATAAGCTTTTTCTTCTTTTTTTTGAGATATAATTTACTCCATTCCATCTCTTCCTTCCCCTTTCTCCCAGTGCATTCCTCTCTCACCTCTGAATTTTATTTTGTTTTTTAGATATCAGCCCTTCATATTCAACTCACACCTGTGCACTCTGTCTATATGTACTCCTTCTAACTGTCCTAATAATGAGGAAGTTCTTATGAGTTACAAGTATCATGTTCCTGTGTAAGAATGTAAACAGTTTTGTTTTTTTTTTTTAGTGAGGCAATTGGGGTTAAGTGACTTGCCCAGGGTCACACAGCTAGTAAGTGTTAAGTGTCTGAGGCCGGACTTGAACTCAGGTACTCCTGAATCCAGGGCCGGTGCTTTATCCACTGCGCCACCTAGCCGCCCCCTGCTCTAAATATTTTTGTTCATGTAGGTCTTTCTACCTTTTTATGATCATATAAGAAAGGGCAGCTAGGTGGCGCAGGGCAAGTCACTTAACCCCAATTGCCTCACTAAAAAACCATTATGGTTTTAATTTTGTTTTGTTTTGTTTTGTTTTTTTGGTGGGGCAATGGGGGGGTTAAGTGACTTGCCCAGGGTCACACAGCTAGTGAGTGTCAAGTGTCTGAGGCCGGATTTGAACTCAGGTACTCCTGCATCCAGGGCTGGTACTCTATCCACTGCTCCACCTAGCTGCCCCCCCCCCATTACGGTTTTAAAGAAGTGCCCTTTTCTATTATAAGGATTCACAGGTCTAGAGTCGAAAGGGGCCTTGTAGGCTCAGAGAGGCCCAAGTGACTATCCTAAAGTCACACAGGGGCAAATTGGATAAGTGATTGAAATATAAAAGATTATATTTTGTTTTAAAATTAAAGAACAAAAGGCATGCCCTGGTAGATAAGGAGAAATCATAACAAGAGAAGTGATAAAGGCAATCACAAAATATAAAATATACAATTTTATGAATATAAAAATTTTAAAGCCTTCACAGGAACAACATGGAACAGGAATAAAAGAGAAGCTGTTGGCCTGGGGGAAATCTTTGGGAGGGGCAGAATCTTTATATAAAATATCTCAGATAAAATAACTGACATTTCACCTCACATCAAATGGGTATCTTGTTTCTCCCAAAAATATAAGCTGCTGAGGGCAAGAATTGGTTTTTAATTTTTTAAATTTATAAACATTTATTTTTCTCTCCCCACCATCTCCCCCACACCACTAGAAAAGAGAAAAGAGGAAGAAGGAAGTGAAACCCTTGAAACAAATATACATGATAAAGCATATTGGCCAATATTGGCCAAAATCGTGTTTCTTGTTCTGTATATTTGGTTCATCAACTCTCTGTCAGGAGGTAAGTAGCCTTTTTTAAAAAACCATCATTCCTCTGGAATTATGATCACTGTGCTGACCAGAGTTTTTAAGTCTTTCAAATTTGTTCATTTCTTGCCATGTTGTTGTTATAATATAAATTATTCTACTGGTGCTGCTTATTTCTACATTAGATCACACAGGTCTTCCTAGTTTTCTCTGAAACTATCCTTATCATACATTTTTTTTTTTTGGTGAGGCAATCGGGGTTAAGTGATTGGCGTAGGGTCACACAGATAGTAAGTATCAAGTGTCTGAGGTTGGATTTGAACTCAAGTCCTCCTGACTTCAGGGCAGGTGCTCTATCCACTGTGCCACCTAGCTGTCTCCATACTTTCTTACAGCGTGACAGGAGTGCAGGGGTTTGAGAGAAGACTAGTCCCCTGGTGTGAGGGCTGCTGATCCCTTTTCAGGGCTGCTTATCCACTTTGGGTGTCCACCTAATTCACCCAGCTCTCACCTGTGGCTCCAAGAAGCTGCACCAAGTGCAGCAGCCACACCTGGGTAAACTATTTTTGCAGATGGGCTAAATCAGATTGAGGGTGAGTTGGAGGGAGGAGTATCTACCCCAAGCATGTGAAGGCTTCCCCCTGCAGCAGATAAGAACAATTTGTTCTAATGGCTATGAAGGCGGCTAAAGGAGATGTTGTGGAGCATTTGGAGCTGGGTTAGATATCAAAGACGCCCAGGTCATCCACCATCCTGAGCCATCACCAATGATCTTGACTTTTGTCTTGCCACTGGACTTTGTTGGCCTCACTCTCTCCCAGAGTCAACTATTTTGCACAACTCTGCCTCACTTAAATGCAATTTATGTGTGAGTCAAAGGACAAAACCCATACCATTTTAACATTTTTACCTGCCTCAAAGTCTTGTGATGACAGGCAAGTGATGAAGCAGCAGGTGCAGATATACAAGGAGCTATAGTCACAACCCTGGCTAGGTCGTAAGGTTGTCTTCTCACTGGACTTAAACAACAGAGGGATTCAGCAGTCTCCTGGGTATCTGAGCAACCTTTTTAAAGAGCCACACTGCTCACCTGCTGGCATGACGAAGGGGCTAGAAAAGGTGCCCTTAAAAAAAATGTCTGTTTCATGCAACCCTAGCCTGAATACTGTGGCAGGGGATCCCATCCTGTGGTCAAAACACACAAAAAAGTACAAAAATGTTTGCAAAGATGATTCCACTTACCAGCAGTACATGGAAAGTGCATAAGCTGATGAACAAGAAATCTAGTAGACCTGAAAGACAGACAGTTCTTGTTGTGAGAGAACTCAGCAGGTAATCCATCCAAATAGCCACCCTGAGAGAAATAAGGCTGGAAAATGAAAGCCAGCTATCTGAAGATGGAGCTGGATACATATTTTTCTGGAGTGGCCTCAATGATGATGAGAACAGTAAAGCTGGCATAGGATTTGCATTCAAAACTAATCTAGTCAACAAGCATGTATACCTCCCAAAATGAGAGAACAACAGGCTCATGACTGTAATAGCCACTTGCAGGAAAGTGCCACACCACCATCATGAGTGAGTTTGCTCCCACAATGATAAACCCTGAGGAGGGCAAAGAAAAATTTTATGGAGACCTGGACACCCTAATATACTGAAAGAAGACAAACTTGTAGTTCTGGGTGACTTTAATGCCAGAGTAGTTACAGATTAACAGACATAGTAGGGAGTCCTTGGAAGGAATGAAGTCAGAAACAGCAACAGTAATGGTCACTTACTACTGAAGACTTGTGCATCTCATGACCTCATCACCAACACTGTTTTCCATTTTCCTAAACATAATAAAACTTTGTGGATGCCCCCCTGCAGCAAACCTTGGCATTTAATAGACTATGTGATTGTAAGGAAAAGAGACAGAAAGGATGTTAGAGTGACAAAGGCTAAATATTCATATTCAACAAAAGCAGCAGCCCCAAGACAAGACCACTACCAGAACATTTAATGTCAACAAATTAGTGGGCTCCTCTGAAGAGGAACAGTCAATTAATAACTTGTAAGAAAAACAAAGGCAACACATGATTGGCAACCATAGAGCAAAAAAGGGGTAGAGAGCTTTCAGAGATTTAGTGTACAGCACCACATTTATTCATCTGGGCTAGAATCCTTGCAAACATCAAGATTGGTTTTAAAAAAATGATGGGGAAATTCAGAAGATGCTAAATGGAAAACAAGAACTCCACAAGGTTTACCAACAAGATAGTTCATCCATCTGTAAGAAGGCAGTGTTAAACTCCATCAAAAGTAAAGTACAAAAAAAAAAGTAAAGTAAAAATGAAGCTTAAAGAGATGTAGGATTCTTGGCTCAGTAAGAAGGCAGATGAAATTCAGTTTTACATGGATAGTAATAATCCAAAACACTTTTATAATTCCCTGAAGACTATTTATGGGCCACAGACCTCTGGCACATCTCAATTACTCAGGGCTGATGGAGCCACATTGATTAGTGATAAGGACATAATCCAGGAGAGGTGGACTGAACACTTGCATAGTGTTCTCAGCAGACCATCATCAATTAATGTTGAAGTCACTGACTGTATACTTCAGGCTGAAATCAATCAAAGACAATAGGAAAGTGTCTGTGTAAATATAAAACTATTTATAGCAGTATTTTGTGTTCTAGTAAAGAAGTAGAAAGAAAATAGGTACCCATCAATTGGGGGATGGGTAAAAAAATTATGGTAGATGAATACAATGGAATGATATTATTCCATTAGAAATAATGTAAGACATAGATTCAGAGAAACCTGGGAGGACTTGTATGAACTGATGAGGAATGAAGTGAGCAGAAGCAAGAGAGCAATTTGTATACCAGCTCAACATTGCAAAGGGCAACTTTGAAAGGCTTAAGAACTCTGATCAATGCAATGATTCATCAGGGCTTCAGAAGCATGATTCTGAAACAGGCCTCCCACTTCATTACAGAAAGGCAATGGACTATAGGAACAGAATGAAACATGTTTTCAGGTATGACCAAAACTACTCAAATTTGGTTTTGCTAGGATATACTTATTTGCTACGCAGAGAGAGTTAAGAACCACAATATTTTATGGCATTTTTATGTAGAAACAATGTAGAAATCCCCCAACCACTTGGTGGTTTAATAGTGGAAAGTGAGGAGAAATAAAATATAACAAACTATGTAAAGTGGATAGTCTCATTGATTTTTGTAACAATTCTTTGTTTCCCTTGGATGAGAGGCACCTGCAGTTTAGCCTAAAAGGACTTCTTTCTCAATTGTAAAAGTATTTGGCCACCATCCCTTATGTCCTACTCTCAAAAAGGAAATGTCTTCTTGTTCTTTTTTATTTAAATTTATTTATTTATTTAGAATTTTCCCCAAGTTACATGTAAAAACAAATTTTCACATCGATTTTTAAACTTTGTATTCCAAATTCTCTTCCTCCCTCACTCCCCACCCCTTCCTAAGAACTCAAGCAATTCAATATAAGTTATACATGTGAAGTCATACAAAATATCTCCATATTAGTCAAGTTGTGAAAAAACAGACAAAATAACTTTAAAAAGAGGAACTAAGGGGCAGCTAGGTGGCGTAGTGGATAGAGCACTGGCCCTGGAGTCAGGAGTACCTGAGTTCAAATCCGGCCACACTTACTAGCTGTGTGACCCTGGGCAAGTCACTTAACCCCAATTGCCTCACTAAAAAAAAAAAAACAACAACAAAAAAAGAGGAACTAACAAAAAAGTATACTTCAATCTGTATTCAGATACCATCATCTCTTTCTCTGTAGATGGATTAAATTTTTCATAAGTGCTTCTGATAGCATCCTGCTCATCATTTCTTTCAGTTACTATTGCTAACTGTATTACCCTCCATCCTATTCCCTCCCCTTGATATTTATTCTATTTTCTATCTTCTTTCACCCTGTCCCTCCCCAAAATTGTTTTGCTTCTTATTTCCCCCTCCCCCAATCTACCCTCCCTTCCTTCACCTCTTCCCCCTTATCCCCTTCTCCTCCCACTTTCCCACAGGGCAAGATATATTACTATACCCACTTGAGTGTGTATGTTATTCCCTCTTTGAGCCAATTCTGATGAGAGTAAGGCTCACTCACTCCCCCACTCCTTCCCCACCTTCCCCTACACTCCATAAGCTTTTTCTTGCTTCTTTTTTTTAATTGAATTGTCTTTATTCCCATGAAAGAAACCATAAAAATCAGGACAAAATACCTGGTTTTGGAACCTTTTCTAGCAGCTGAGCAAGCATGAACAGCTCCTTGGAGACCTTCAGTTTCAACAACAACTCATTTGTCCATCTGTCCCTTCCCCAGGGTCCTGGAGTATCCAGATGGAGAGAGGCAATGCACTGGTTGTGCTGCAAAGCTTGCTCTGGCCAGGCCTGACATTCTACCATGCTCCCCGAACCAAGAATCATGGTTATATTTGGCGATCTTGCTTCCTTTATGTGAGCTACTTTATCCCATTCCACCTCTCCCTTTCCCTTTCTCCCAGTGCATTCCTCTCAGCGCTTAATTTTATTTTAAAGATGTCATCATGGGGTAACTAGGTGATGCAGTGGGCAAAGCACCAGCCCTGGACCCAGGAGGCCCCTAACCCAAATCCGGCCCCAGACATAAGCCACCTGACCCTAACTGCCCCACAAAAAAGGGATAAATAAAAAATAAATGCTTTACAGATATCATCCATTCATATTCAATTCACACCTGTGCCCTCTCTCTAAGTATATTCCTTTCAGCTACCCTAATACTGAGAAAGTTCTTATGAGTTAGAAGTATCATCTTCCCATGTAGGAATGTAAACAGTTTAACCTTTTAACATCCCTCATGATTTCTTTTTCCTGTTTACCTTTTCTCTAGGGTCTTGTATTTGAAAGTCAAATTTTCTATTCAGTTCAGGTCTTTTCATCACAAATGCCTGAAAGTCCTCTTTTCCATTGAAGTCCCTTCCCCCCCAACCCCAGAAAGATTATACTCAGTTTTGCTGGGTAGGTGATTCTTGGTTGTAATCCCAGTTCCTTTGCCCTCTGGAATATCATATTCCATGCCCTCTGATCCTTTAATGTAGAAGCTGCCAGATCTTGTGTTATCCTGACTGGCTCCACATTACTTGAATTGTTTCTTTCTGGCTGCTTGCAATATTTTCTCCTTGACCTGGGAGCTCTGGAATTTGGATATAATATTCCTGGCAGTTTTCATTTTGGGATCTCTTTCAGAAGGTTTGTTCTGATAGCAAATTTTTCCAATTGTATGGAATATTCCCCCCAGAAGCCTTTTCTCCTTTCAATAATTTCCCCTTTCTCTACTCCTCCCTCTCCTGTGAAAGGGGTTTTTTATCCATCCTAAATTGCTGCAGACTACTACTGATCAGCTATTATTCTAATCAGACTGAAAAGCTATATAAAATTAAATATGTACCCTAGGAAGTTGAAGCTATTATTGAAAGTTTCTTTAGCACATTTCTTTGCCTTCGGTTTAACCTATCTTTGACCTATAGTTATCAGACCTCTGCTGATGAGCACAACTCTACCAAGAAGTCCCACTCCTCTTAGTGGAGAGAATTCCCCTACAGTTATAAGGGAGGGCTTTAATTGGGGGATAAAGGTTATGAAAATGTGGGGAAAGGTGTAAAAGATAGGGATAGTAATTTAAAAAAAGAAGAAAAAAGAAAAGAGAATCGATGAAACTTTTCCATACATGAAAAAGAGCAGAAGGAAGTTGAGAAGACACAGAAAAGAAAGTATTGCCTACAAACTTTTCTTTCCTCTTTTTTTTGGGTGCCAATTTCATATACAATCACTTTTTCTTTTCTATGTTCATGGAAATGTTCATGTTTGTAAATAAAAATTAGGGTAATAATAAAGAAGGTATTTTAAAAATTATTATTGGGGTATTGTCCAAAGTAGGAAATGGTGATGGTGTAGGGAGCTGCATGGGTAGGAAGTGGTTAATACTAGAAGTAGCAGGCCCATCAATTGACAGCAAAAATTGTATTATATGCATTGTTGGTAGAGTTGTGAACTGATCCAACCATTCTGGAGAGCAATTTGGAACTATGCCCAATAGGCAACCAAAATGTTTGGATCTGGAAGTTTAACTCCCAATGATAAACAGTCTACTTCCTGCAGGAAACTAACAGCACAGCCAAGGAAAGCATACCTTGCTAAGACCCAGCATTGACACTAGAGCAAAATAAAGAACTGTGTGATATAGCTCACTGAATTGTTGTTCTGAGCAAGGGAATCTTGTTAGTAGATAAATTTCCCAGTAGCATTGCAAAGCAGTTGCAGTCCATTCAACTGAGAACACAGAGAAAAATTGGTCCCTCTTTTAGCAATTACTTCTAACAACAGATGATCAAGTGAACTGCAAAGGAGGTATTAATCTTTTTCATGAGACACTCTATCAGGAAACCAATGATGGTTATTCCTTACCCAAAGTCATAAAGGCAAAGGGTGGCATCGTGGGCATCAAGGTGAACAGCAGTGGAGTACCCCTGGCAGAGACCAGTGACAAAACTACCACTCAAGGTCTGGATTGCTGAGTGCTGTGCCCAGTATAAGAAGGATGGAGCTGACTTTGCCATGGTATTGTGTACTGAAGATTGGGGATAATACAATTGCCATTATGGAGAATGCCAATATATGGCCCCAATGTGCCAGCATTTGCCAGCAAAATGGTATTGTCCCTATTGTAGAGCCAGAGATCCTTGCTGAGGGAGAACATGATCTGAAGTGTTGTCAGTATATCACTGAGAAGGTCCTTGCTGCTTTCTACAAAGCTCTGAGAAACCACTATTTCTACCTAGAAGGGACCTTGCTAAAGCTTAACATGGTCACCCCTGGCCATGCCTGTACCCAAAAGCATTCACATGAGGGGAATCACAATTGGCAACTGTAACTGCCCTTCACTGGACTGTGCCTCCTTTAGTCACTGGTATCACCTTCCCATCTGGGGGTCAGAGTGAGGAGGAATGCCTCCATCAACCTCAATGCCATCAACACCTGCCCCTTGTATAAGCCATGGGCCCTGACCTTTTCTTATGGCTGAGCCCTGCAGGCATCTGCCTTCAAGACCTGGAGTTGAAAAAAGGAAAATGTCCAGGCTACCCAAGAGGAATATATTACCCGGGCTGTAGCTAATAGCCTAACTGCTCAAGGCAAGTACATACCAATTGGAAAGTCAGGAGATGCAGCCAGCAAGTCTCTCTTTGTCTCTAACCATGCCTACTAAGTCAAAGTCTTCCACCTGCTATACCCTAACACTCCAGGTCATTCCTCAAAGTCACAGTCCAGAAAGAGGCTGAGATGCCAGCAATTTGCACTGACCTCTCCAGTCACTCCTAACTTGTGTGGTGTTGTTGCTCTGTGGTGAATCTAGTGACCCCTCCTCAGTCTATTTTTTCCAATAAACAAGTATTTAACAAGTTAAAAAAAATTGATCCAGCAATACCACTACTAGGTCTGTATCCCAAAGAGATTATAGAAAAGGGTAAGGGGCCTACATGTACAAAAATATTTATAGCAGTCTTTTGCATGGTGGCTAAATATTGGAAATTGAGGGGATGCCCATCAATTGGGGAATGGTGAAACAAATTGCAGTATATGAATGTAATGGAATACTATTGTGTGATAAGAAATGATGAGCAGGTGTATTTCAGAAAACCCTAGAAAGACTTGTACAAACTGATGCAAAGTGAAATGAGCAGAAACAGGAAAATATAGTACACAGTATCAGAAACATTGTGTGATGATCAACTATGAATTGAACACAAATATAAAGAACTCGTGATGGAAAATGCTGTCCATATCCAGAGAAAAAACTGATGGACTTTGAATACAGATTGAAGCATACTTTTTCACTCTCTTCATTTTTTCATGTTTTTTCTCTTTTTATCTGTTTCCTCTTTCACAACTATGACTAATGGAAATGTGTTTTACACAATTGCACATATATAACCTATATTAAATTGCTTACCATTTTAGGAAGAGGGAAGAGAAGGGAGAAAAATTTGGAACTCAAAATCTTGTAAAAATGAATGCTAAAGGGGCAGCTAGGCAGCATAGTGGATAGAGTACCAGCCCTGGATTCAGGAAGACCTGAGTTCAAATCCGAAGTCAGACACTTAACACTTACTAGCTGTGTGACCCTGGGCAAGTCACTTAACCCCAATTGCCTCACCAAAAAAAAAAAAAAAAGAATGCTAAAATTTGTCCTGACACATAGTTGGGGAAAATGAAATATTATTGAAAATTTTTAAATCAAAAAATTGTTTTATAATTTTACTTTTAAATAATTTTTAAAATTTTTAATTCTTAAAAATGTATTTATGTATTTATTTTTGCCCTGAGGATTTTAAAAAATGCACTACATTATGATTGATGCAGCTCAGTCCTTTGCTATATTCTTTAATTCTGTGACATGAGTAGGAAAGACTTTGGGAGGGGGAAGGAATCAGCTTCAGAGAAGAAGATGGATTTAGTGTCTGAGGGCCTGAGCTCAAATCCTGGTTTTACCACTATAAGAAGTGGTGACCATGGGTAGCAGTGTAAACTTGGGTAAGTCACTGAACTTAATTAAGCCCTAGTCTCCCTATCAGTAAAATGAGAGGGGGTAGGACTATATCGCCTCTAAGGTTCCTTCAATCTAAATTTACTATTCTCCTACCCTGGGATGAAGATGCCTACACAGTTAATTTACTTAGCCACGCTTACTTGGCCTCTGTCATCCCATTGTTGCTTCTTTAAGAACACCGGGTCTCCAGTTTGTTAATCTTTAAATAATCTTTTGGCCTCCCAGCAATGTTGAAAACAGTCCTTGTAAAACTATTTAGTGTTGCAGAAATGTTTATCATTAAGTGACCTTGGGCTCTGTAGGAAAAAATAAGGACAAAGATGCAGGAAGGGTGTGGAAGAGGTAACAGAATTTAGAAAAGAAAATACTGGTAATCAGATGGTGATAGAATATAAGTTTAATTCACATGAAATTTGTGTAGTTTGAGGTGGGGAATTTTTATTTTATTGATATTTATAAGATTGATTGAATTCTGTTTAATATTTTGTTAAAGAAGAGAATTATTCAAAGAAAATCTATTCCCTTCTGATAAAAATAATGGCAACTGAACAACCATCTTGTACACAGCTATCAAAATAACTTTTCTAATATATAAGTGAATGTTACCCACCTACTTAAAAACTTTCATTGTCTCCCTATTTCCTATAGAATAAAATATTAAATCCCTAGCACCAAAATCCTAAATATTATGGCTCTGATTCACTAGAATGACTTTATTTTTTCACCTCTATCTCAGTTTCCTTGTCTATTTCCTCTCACATACTCTTCATTCTAGCTAAACTGGATTACTAAAATGTTCCTCTCCACTATTGTGCTATAACAAATGATGAGCAGGATGCTATCAGAAAAACCTGGAAAGACTTACATGAGCTGATACAAAGTAAAATGTACTGTATACAAAATAACAACAATATTATAAGATTATCTGCTGTAAATGAGTTAGCTATTTTCAGCAATACAATGATCCAAGACAACACTGAAGGACTTATGAAAAATGCAATCCATCTCCAGAGAAAGAATTTATGGTGTCTGAATACAGATTGAAGCATGGGGTGGGGGGGGTCTCTGTTTTCTTTCACAACCTGACTAATGTGGAAATGTTTTTCATGACTACACATGTATAACTTATATTGAATTGCTTGAGCTCTTAAGGGGGGTGGGGAGGGAAGGAGGAAGAAAATTTGGAACACAAAGTTTTAATTTGGGGGAAAAATAAAATTCTAAATAAATAAAAAATAAAATAAAATGTTCCTCTCAATCAAAGGAATACCCAATCAATTGGGGAATGGCTAAACAAACTGTGGTATATGGTGGTAATGGAATATTATTGTATAAGAAATGACAAGCAGGATGATTTCAGAAAAAGGCCTGGAAAGACTTGAATGAACTGATGTATAGTGAAGTGAGCTGAACCAGGAGAACACTGTGCACAGAGACAGCAATATTGTTTGATGAAGAACTGTGAATGACAACTATTCTCAGCAATACAATGATCCAAGACAATCTCAAAGGACTATTGATGAAACATACTATCAACCTCTAAAGAAAGAACTGATATTGATGGAACACAGGCTGAAGCATGCTCTTTTCCCTTTTCTTTCATTTTTCTTTTATTCAAGTTTTCTTGTACAAAATGACAAATATGGTCATGTTTTACATAATCGTACATGTATAACCCTCATCTTATTGTTTACTGCCTCAGGAAGTGGGGAGGGGAGGGAGGGAAGGAGGGATAAAAATTGGAACTCAAAACTATAAATAAAAATATTTATTACTTAAAATAATAATAAAATGTTCCTCTCTCTCATTTGTTCCTTCATTTCATCCTCCTGCATTTCCTCAGGCTGTCCTTGATACCTGAAATACCCTTCCCCTCATCTCCACCCACTGAAATCCTTTTCCTTTGAACCCCAACTCAGGTACCACTTCCTTTGTGAAACTTTTTCCTAAATCCTGCCCTCCTCAAATTTTCTTAAAGTTCCTTAGTTTGTGGCAGTTTGGTGGCATAGGAAATAGAGCACTGGGCCTGCAGTCAGAAAGACTTAACTAGAAATCTGGTTTCTGTCCCTTACTAGCTGTGTGACCCAGGTCAAGTCACTTAACTTCTTTCTGCCTCACTTTTCTCAACTATAAAATAGGAATATTTATGGCACTTACCCCCTATAATCCTATATAGTAAGGATAAAAATGAGATAATGTTTATAAAGTGGTCTGCAAACATTAAAGCACTAGTTGCTACTATTTCCTGTCACACTCTGCCTTAAGCTTTCCCTTATTACCTGTCTATTCATATCTGACTTATTTGTACCAGCCATACTAAGTAATCACTGCCAGCATTGATTCTTAGTTCAAGTGACTGGTCTATATTATTCTTGGTTTTGTTGACTTTGATTTGAATTTGGTTTCCATAGGGGGAAAGAGCAGTTGTGTTTACATGATAGTTATACTAGAAAATATCCAACAATTTTGACCACTGCTTCATGAAGCCCCAAGAGGATCCTATTGGAGGAAAGGGGAAGTATTTTGCCACAATCTGAAAAGCATGAACAGAGTAGTTTTCTTCTCTGTGTAACCCACATTGCCATGCAGCAGGTGCCACCCCAACATCTACCTGCTAGTTACATTTTGGAACTGAAAATTCTGAGATCACTTTGTGACTATTTCTAGGACTGTTTGTGGACATATCTGGGAGAAAGGTAGTGGGAAAAGTGAAGCCTTTATCCTCCATCTCAGAGCTGTGTGGCCTCTGTCTCAGGGTTGAGCTCTGAGTCAACACTCCAGGCTGCATCAGTCATGTCTGACTCTTGTGACACTGGTTGGGGTTTTCTTAGCAAAGACTCTGGTTTTCCTTTTCTTTCTCCAGTTCATTTTACAGATGAGGAAACAGAAACCAAAACCTCACTCCATATACCAAGATAAGCTCCAAATGTGTCCCCGACTTAGGCTTAAAGGGTGATCACAAAAACAAATTAAAGGAGAATGAAAGAAATTTTCTGTCAGATCCATGGATACAGGAAAATTTCATGACCAAACAAGGAAGAGAGAGAATAATATCAAACTTATCGAAAAGCTGTTAAACTATGGATACACTTTGACCCAGAGCTACTAGGTGTATACTCCAAAGAGATATTGGTGGAGGGGAGGGAAGAAATGACCATAGGTACAAAAATATTGATAGCAGTCCTTTTGTGTTAGTAAAGAATTGGAAACTAAGGGGATATCCATCAACTGAGAAATGGTTAAACAAGTTATGGTATGTGAATGTGATGGAATGCTATTGCACTGTAAGAAATGATGAAGGGGATGGTTTCAGGGAAACCTGGGGGGACTTGTATGAACTGATGAAGAACCAAGAAAACAATTTTTACAATGACATCAATACTGTAAAGACAAACATCTTTGAAAGACTTAGGAACTCTGATGAACACAAGAACCAACCATGATTCTAGAGGACTCATGATGTGAATTTTGGGATCTGTTTTTGTTTTTTGGACACGGTTAGTGTATGAATTTGTTTCCCTTGCCTGTACATGTTTGTAATGAGTTTTGTTTTCCTTGCTTTCTCAATGTGTGGGAGAGAGGGAAGTGGTAGGGAGAAAATTCAGACCTTTAATTAAAGTGAAATTGTGTTTTTTTTTAAGTAAAGCAACTCAAAAAAGAAAAAGAAATCAGTTTTTAAAAAAAGCAAAGCTTAGTTATGTGACATGGGGCTTAGGACATATCGAGAAATTAAGGGACTATTAAAGTTTCAACTGGCCAACTAGATAGCAGGACAGACACACCTAAGAAGAGGAGATAAAATTCTAAATCAGCAAAGTCAGTTAGGCCTAGCTACTACCTGAGTTAGGAGAGAGAGATAACTCCAGAGGTCAGGATTATCATTCAAAAGAAAAGAAAAGAAAAGAAAATCCCTCTGATTCTCAGGAATCTTTCCCCACCACACCCCAAAAGGAAATTTCCATTGTCAGGTGGTCTCCCCATCCATCTTTCCCTATCTGTCCCCTATAAAAGATTTGGCCTTTAAAAAAAAAGCTTTGGCCTTTCTTCTGTTCGAGGAGAAAGATGTCTCTAAGCCATCTCTCTTTTTTTAGTATCCAATAAAGGACCATTTAAATTCTAATTGGACTGTGGGCAAGAGTGTAATTCTTTACAGAGGAATAACTAAGGACCCCCACCACCTATTTCCCCCATGACATCCAGAGGTTAATAACAGATAATCAGTATGCCATGTGGATACTGGATATGGGACAACTTTTTATTTCCTCTTCTAAGAAAAACATCAAGGTCCAAAGAACTCAGAAGTGCAGATATGGAAATACATACAGACACAGGAAACACTCAAATTGTCTATTACACTGCCCTTAGAATATAAAGACCCTTTGTGGTACTGCTACATAGATATTTCCCACTTACCTCTGATCTGTAGTGCCCAGGCAACTCACAGCAATTATCATAGTGTGGGTTAATCCTCCAGGTGGATGATCTTCCAACATGTTGTTGGTCTTCTTCTGCCAGGAACATACTTCTCAAACATTTTCCTGATACTGACAATTCTATTTAATATTTCTTCTTTGATCCTGTTCTTCCAAATTAGTAATCATCATCAGACTTTGAGACTGAAGACAGAGAGAAGAAAAGAGGAAGAAAAATATAACTTGGTTTGATTTGCAAGAGTTTTGTATAAATATTTCAGTCACTTTGTGTAACTAGCAAAGCAAACTTTGAAACGATCAGATTAACTTTTTCATAGATTCTGGAAAAGAAAGTTGAAAGCATGTATTACCTATTTGATTCTGAACAAGAGAACAATACTAGAAAGACATTTCCTTGATTGTGTCTTCAGACATGAATTTTCCCCCTTCCTCTTTCCTCACCAAGTTTTCACTTCTCTCCTTTCCCTAGGAGTATCAATACACTGCAGCATACCTTTGAAACGCTGCTCTTGAAGGCGAGCTATTTTGGTACTACCCAATAAATCCTCCTACTTCTTATTTCAACGTGCAATGGAAACTTGGGTACTTAATTTCCTCTCCGAGAGATTCCTGAGGCACTGGAGAAGCCATGAGGTAACTATAAAACTGTAAAACAGTTGCAGGCCTGCATGAGGAGAGGATTTTCTTTACCAGGAGTTCCTTAAACTGGTGAAACCCCAAGTTTAGACCAAAGAAAGAAAGAAAAAACTATACTTTGCATTAACTTGAACTTCATTTAAAAAGAATCCCATAGCTTAATGATGCAGCACTGCCTTTAAGTTATCAGTTGTGATCATTGACAACATAGCTAATCAATAAGCAGTGACTAAGTACCTACTATGTGCCAGATCCCTGCCCTCAAGGAGCTCACAATCTAATGGGGGAGATAGTAATCAAACAACTATATACAAACAAGCTAAACACAGGATAAATTTGCTGTTCAGTCATGTCCAACTCTTTATGACCTCCATAGACCACAGCACCCCAGGCCCTTCTATCCTCCACTATCTGCTAAAGTCTGTCCAAGGTTATGTTCTTTGCTTCCATGACACCCTCTAGTTCATCCACTGCCATCCCCATCTCCTTTTGCCTTCAATCTTTCCCAACACCAGAGCCTTTTCCAACGACGTGGCCAAAGTATTTAACCTTCACCTTCAGTATTTGTCCTTCCAATAAACAGTCTGAATTAATTTCTCTAGGAAAAAAATTAACAGAGGAAAGGCATTAGAATCAAGAGGTTTAGAATTAAGAGAAGAGGAGGAGAGGGGAAATGAAGAGGACAGGAAAAAAGGGGAAGGAGAAAAGAAAATGGGACTATAAAATGGATTGTTGATAATGATGTCATTTATTTGACATCTTAAGGTTTACAAAGGGCTTTAAATATGTTATCTCAGTTGATCCTCACAGTGACTCTGTGAGGTAGGTGTTGTTATTACTCCATTTTGCAGATGAGAAAACTGAGGCTGAGAGAGGTTGAGTTCCCAGGGCCACCTCACTTGCAAATGTCCAAGGCAGGATTTGAACTCAGGTCTTTTTGACTCCAATTCCAAAACTCTCCCTGTTTTGCTACCTTAGCTCTGAATTTTTTAAACTTCCCTTTCAAACACTAGCATTTAGAAAACCCCAAACCAAAAAAAGAAATTTGGGTCAAGGTTCTGAATATTGTTATTTTTTAATTTTTTATGTCGTTATTTTGTTGCCTCTTTGTTTGGAGGGCTGGAAGGTAGAGTAATAAACTCCTCCCAAAGCTTTCCTTTCCAGAGGGCTAACATCAGACTTTTCCCAGTCATTTTCCATTTTCCATTTTCCATCGGCAGCTCTGCTTAGTTTTGACTCCACAGAACATTACTCCAGAACTGGGTAAACCCTAGAGTCCCCCACCTTCCTGCTTTTCTACTTCCTTTTGTGTGGAAGGGCAGACACTGACTTCTTTTATTTGTATCCCCAGAGCTTAGCACAATGCCTGACACATAGTAGGCATTTAATAAATGTTTATTGTATTGAATTTTATCATTAATCAAAGGGATTCTCACTTGTTTTCAGTACATTTACCTGCTTATTTATTAAATTTATTTAAAATGTTTGGTTTTTGGGGCAGCTGGGTAGTGCAGTGGATAGAGCACTGGCCCTGGAGTCAGGAGTACCTGAGTTCAAATCTGGCCTCAGACAATTAACACTTACAAGCTGTGTGACCCTGGGCAAGTCACTTAACCCCAATTGCCTCACTTAAAAAAAAAGTTTGGTTTTCCCTGCATACATGCAGTCAAGTTCTCTCAACCTGTACAAGTCCTACCTTTCCTCCCATAGGCCACATTGCCACAAGCATCTTCTTTTTGTTTTTCACCTGCAAACTTTTATTATCAACACCTATCACCTTCCTCACAGAGTTGTATGGTAAAAATTATTTGTGGTAAAGATTAATATCGAAAATTTTAGCTGAATCATTTGGGTGGGGCCACACCTGGCCCATTCTGAGACAGCCATGCTACTAAGCATCTTTTGAAGGACCTCCCCTTTTGGGGAGGAAAACTCCACCGGAAGGCAAGGCAACTTCTGGTGGGTGGGGCATTCAAAAGATCGTGCTCTTTTGGCCTAGAGAGCAGTGTCTGGCGGCACTGGGCTCCTGGTGGCAGTTCAGAAGCATGTGTTTCATGCTCAGTCTTGCGTGTGCTTGTTCTCGGCCTGGCGGGCAGTTTTGGGATTAGTGAGTTTTATGAAAGAAAATCCTACATTCCTTTGAACTAACTTAATCTCTGGGATCGCATAGACTAAGCTAAGACTATTCATCTGTATTTCTACTTCCTTATTTCTCTAATTGGTTTTACCTTTGTGATCTAATTAATTCCCAAGCAATAAAACCTGATCCTTTATGAACTAAAGCTCAGAGGCTCCTTTTCTTATTGGCCTGGGAGGTATATATAAAAGGGAAAGGTTAAAAGAGAGATTAATGATCCATATATGCAATTTTGGCCCTCACAGTTGTTATGAGGAAAGTACTTTTCGGCCTTAAAGCTCTACATAACTGCATATTATTATGACAGGGTCTTGACCTCGTCTCAGAAGATTAGGGGGTGGGGTGGGGAGAAGCATGATTTCAGTATCAGAGGATCATAGGCTTAGAACTGGGAGTTCCCTGGAGGTCATTTTATCCAACTTCTTCACTTTATTGATGAGGAAATCAAGGTCCAGAGATACCCACTCCCCGGTGTATCAGGGTGTCAAGGTATTGAGGTCCAGAATTTGGATTCGTACTGAGTCCCTCTGATGCCAAGTCCAGGACTCTCTCCACCTACCACACTGCTCCCCTCCTCCCTGATAGGGAGTGACTTTTATGCTGAAATTGGATACTTAGATAAGGCATCTCCAAGGAGCACTTTTCGGGAAAGCTCTCACTATGAAAATGGCAACCCATCTACAGAGAAAGAACTGATAGTATCTGAAAACAGATGGAAACACATTTAAAAAAATTTTTTTTCCTCTTTGACAATTCCTCAATCTGAAGTTTTGGGTTTTTTTTTTTTTTACTGTTTTCTCTCACAGCCTAGCTAATGTGGGAATGTTTTCCATGACTACTCATGTATAACTTATTTTGAAATGCTTGAGTTCTAGTGGGTGGGGGGTGGGAATGGAGGAGGAAGAGAAGTTGGAACACAAAATTTTTTTTTAATTGATGTTAAAATTTGTTTTTACATATATTTTGGAAAATAAAATTCTATTCAATTAAAAAAAAAAGAACCACATGCTGAAGAGATCAGAAAGGCAGATTCTATTGGTGAGGTGGTCAATTTTATAATCCCAATCTCAGACTTCAAACAGTTGTGCTTTTTCTTGTGGCTGATCTAAACCATCCCCAAACCAATATAAAGTCTAGAATTTTGATAGCTAGAAAAGTCAGTTTTCTTCCTCAAAGGCCCAAGTCAGAAGATGAAAAGGCAGGAAGTGACTATGATTAGCATCAAGGCTCATCTTAACAAGTGGTAAGAATATTGTACTTCAGGTAAGAATTACTCATAGATTCGTTGAATCTTAGGGTTAGAAATTGCATAAGAGGCCCTCAAGTTCAAACTAGTTTAAACTAGTTAGTTCAAACTAGATTTCTGATAGGCCTTCTGACTAATCCCCTCATGACATCCCATCTCCTGACTCCTCGGGTTTTCACTGGCTTTATTCTCTCCTTTATTTCATGGCTTCTCTAGTTTCAGCTCAAATCCCACCTTCCTCAAGAGGATTTTTGCAGGCCTCTCCCATGCCTGCCCTCCACTGCTAGGGTCTCCCCTCTAAGTTGAACTTCCATTTACACTATTTTTATGTTTATATACATAATTATTTGCACGTTGTCTCCCTCATTCCGAAATATGTTCCTAGAGACAAGGGAACTTTTGGGGTTGGGTTGGGTTTGTTTGTTTTTGTATCCCTAGCACTTTTCACAATGTCTAGCAAATAGTAAACAATTAATAGGTAAGTGATGACCAGTCACTGACTGATTGACTTGAATACTTCTAGAGAAGAAGAATGATATTCCTTCTCTTCAAACCTGTTCTCCAGGCTAAGCTTTAAAAGATCTTTTGAGGGCAGCTAGGTGGCACAGTGGATAAAGCACCAACCCTGGATTCAGGGGGACCTGAGTTCAAATCCAGCCTCAGACACTTGACACTTACTAGCTGTGTGACCCTGGGCACATTGGACCTCATTGCCCTGAAAAAAAAAAAAAAAGAAAGATCTTTCAACTGTTCCTCTTGCACCATGATTTCCAGATCCCTCTCATCCTGGCTATTCTTCTCTAGATGACTTCTAGTTTACCAAAGGTCCTCAGTGTGAGTCCTATTGTAATATTTGTAAGCAGTAAGCACAGACCCACAGGTGGAGTCTGACCAGTGCCCAGCAGTATGGACAAAAGTGGCATTACTTTGTTTTTTTCTCCTTACGTGCTATGAACCCAGCTTCAGAATATTTGTTGTCCATCTGTTTCAGTAATGTTGGATTCTTCATGACCCCAGTTGATGTTTTCTTGGCAAAGATACTGAAGTGGTTTGCCATTTCCTTCTCCAGCTCCAGTTAAGTGGCTTGCCCAGGATCACACAGCTGGTAAGTGTCCAAGGCTGGATTTGAATTTAGGTCCTTCTCACTACAGGGCCAGTGATCTATCCATTGTGATACCTAGTTGCCTTACCACCTGCTGATAATCTCATGACTTTTTTGCAAGCCTTTCATCTCCTGTAGTAGAATGAATGAGTCTCTGTGTAACGATTGGAATAACGCCACCTGCTGGAGACTTACTGTAGAAGAGTTCCGCCCATGAAGTGAAGGTCTTTGAGGGCAAGACCAGGAGTCTTTTCTTTGGCTCAGGAAGTGACGTTGGCTAGTGGGAGGAGGAAGGAAGAGACTGGTGCTCGGTCTCAGGCTCTTTCCTTTGGACTCTGGTGGAGAGCGGAGCTAGAAATGTGCTCTCCCTTTAATAGATAGAAATCTAGGCCTTTCTCTCTCTCTTTATCAAATTCTTATTCTCCTTAATAAACGCTTAAAAGTCTAACTCTTGCTAAAGCTTATAATTTATTGGCGACCACTCATTGGATATTTTAGACAGACTAGCTAGAATTTTAACCCTTAACATCTGTAAAGATCTTTTGGTGAGCATTCCATTTGATATTTTATTACACTATCAAATAACACTTTTCTGCTTTGTAGGTCCTTTAAAATAACCATGATTCCTGTAGTTAAATGTCATCCCTGACTAAAGAAAGTGGGATTAAACCTTGACTAGGCTATCAAATATTACAGGTAGGGGGTACAGTGCAAGCCTGAAGTCAGGAAGACTCATCTTCCTGAGTTCAAATGTGAAGTCAAATATTAACTATCTATGTGACCTTTTGCAAGTCACTTAACCCTGTGTGCCTCATTTCTTCACCTGTAAAATGAGCTGAAGAAGGAAATGACAAACCAGTCTGGCATCTTTGATAAATATGGAGTTACAAGTTAGATGTAACTGAAAAACCAATGAGGCTATAAAATGGTCAGCCAGATCCTCCTAGAATAGCCTCAGAACTGAGTATTTGGAAGCTCTGCCTTTGGCAGGTCTCCAAGATACAGGAAGTTTGGAATACTGTCCCAGAATTCAAACAAATTCCTTGCTAGGAGGGATCTAAATAAGCTTTCAAGGAAAATTCAGAGGTTACAACGATTTTGCTTTCTTTTCTCTACTTAGACTCTTCCTACTTCACAGAGATATTTCTAGAAGAAAAATTCATAGCACACCAACTATGATTCACTTTGAAAGAAAGACACTATATAAATGCAGGCCTTGCTGTTGCTAGATTTTTCTTTGCTTTTTTCCTGGTATAATAACTTTTATATCTTTATTGTTGTATCTTCATTTGCTACATCTCTTACAATAGTATTATCGTACTGCTTTCATTTTATAGTAAAATAATTTAAAACCCAAATTGGGTAACAGTTTAGTAGAGTTAATGTTTTGATATACTGACAAAAAATATTTTGAGATATCCTGACTGACAAAATGGGAGTACAGGGCCATGCTAAAGAATAAAATCCAAATCATACCTATTTGAAATTGAATCTCTAAGGTGCTTTTCCATTTTATGATTAGCATTTCACTTATTGTGAATTTAAACTTTAACAATTTCTAGACCTATTTTCATATACCTATGCCTATACATTATGTGTATATATGTATATGCATGTATGTATGTATGTATGTATATGTATAAAGATGATTTGACTAGAAACCAGTCATTAATTTTCTTCACTGCTGGTTACACCTTTGCCTTGTTGATTTTTTTTTTTGGAGGGCAATGAGGGTTAAGTGACTTGCCCAGGGTCACACAGCTAGTAAATGTCAAGTGTCTGAGGCCGGATTTGAACTCAGGTCCTCCTGAATCCAGTGCCAGTGCTTTAGCCACTGCACCACCTAGGGGCCCTATTCCTTGTTGAATTTTAAGGAAACATTGTATCCCTCAGCTTTTCAAAATAAATAAATAATATCTCATATCTCAAACTGGAAATCAACCAAAGAATGATAGCATTCTGGAAATTGTGTTGCATGAAGAACAGTTGAGAGATCTGTTAAAGTGCTTAGCCTGGAGAACTGATTTAGAGAGAGGAAGTATAATTCTTCTTCCCTATAAAGAAAGTATTTAGAGAGCCAACTCTCTCTAAGACTATAATTAACAGAAAAGATACTAACCTAAATTAGAAGGAGTTTCCTCACCTGAGGGTTTCCTCTTCAAGTAAAATCAAAGGTTGAGTCCCTATCCCTAGCCAGTGTATAATTTGCCTAACATTGGCCCTGCCACTGGACATAAGTATCTTTATTATAAGGATTTATATTTGAGTTGTTATCAAAGAACCAATTTCAACATAAGCAGCAGGTAATGGAATTTTTATGGAAATTTTCTTTTTTCTTTTCTTTTCTTTTCTTTTCTTTCTTTCTTTTTTTTTTTTTGGTGGGGCAATGAGGGTTAAGTGACTTACCCAGGGTCATACAGCTAGTAAAGTGTCAAATATCTGAGGCTGGATTTGAACTCAGGTCCTCCTGAATCCAAGGCTGGTGCTTTATCCACTGTGCCACCTAGCTGCCCCTAGGATGGAAATTTTCTAAGCAGGAATCAAGAATTGCCTGAATGGAGGTCATAGTTAAGAATCAAAATCTATATATCTAAGTTCAGGATCCTACAAGCTCAAAAACAGAAAGAATATCAGGGATACTTTGGCCCATCCTATATGTGAGCAAGAATCACATTTACCATATCCCTTACAAGTGGTGGTTCAGCCTCTGCTTGATGACTTCTGGTGATGGAGAACTCACTACTGAGAAAGTGGCCCATTTCCTATTAAGGTAGAGAACTGACTTTGTTTCCATTTTATTTAACAAGCACTAACTAAATGCCTGCTATATATAAAGCTGCCTATTTGATACAAGTGCATGGTACCATGCTACTGCAGACACCGGAAGTGTGAAGACAGATCAATCATTAACATGTATTAAATGTCTACTATGTGACAGGCACTGTGCTAAGTGCCGAGGATACAAAAAGAGGCAAAAGACAGTCCCTGTCCTCAAGGAGGGCGTGTGTGTGTGTGTGTGTGTGTGTGTGTGTGTGTGTGTGTGTGTGTGTGAGAGAGAGAGAGAGAGAGAGAGAGAGAGAGAGAGAGAGAGAGAGAGAGAGAGAGAGTGTGTGTATGTGTGTGTATGAAATAATTGGTCCTGCACTTTAGGAAAATCACTTCTGTGGCTGAATGGAGGTAGGATTGGAATGGGAAGAGACCTGAGGTAGGCAGAGCCACAAGCAGGCTTTTTTGCAATAGTCCAAGTGTGAGGTGATGAAGACCTGCACTAGAGTGGTGACATGTCTGAGGAGAGATTATCAGAGAAGAGGGTATATTATAAGGATGTTGCAAAGGTGAAATTGGCAGGCTTTGGCAACAGATTGGATATAGGATGGGGGGAAGAGAGATAGTGAGCAGTCGAGGATAACTCCTAGATGTTGAGTCTAAGGGATCTGAGAGTTAGGGGGAAAGATAATGAGTTCTGTTTGAGACCTTTTTAGCTGTCTCATGGGCATCTATTTTGAGAGGTCTCAAAGGTAGTTTTGGATGTGAGATTGGAGATTAGCTGAGAGGTCAAGGCAGGAAAGGTATATTTGAGAATCATCAGTTTACAAATAGTAATTAAATCCCCAGGAGCTGATAAGAGCAGGAAGTGAAGTAGTAAATAGAGGAAAGAGGGCCCAAGACAGGGATACCTATGGCTAGAAGGCATGATCTGGAAAAAAATCCAACAAAGAGGACAGAGAAGGAGTAATTAGAGAGGTAGGAGGAAAACCAGGAGAGAAAAGTGGTCTAACAATATCAAGGAGGAGAGAGTAAGAAACAATGTCAAAGGCTATAGAGAGATCGAAGAAGATGAGAATGGAGAAAAAGCCATTGGTTTGGGCAATAGGCAGAGATATAGAAGTAGTATGATCTAGAAAGCAAGATGGCACTGTAGATAGAGATTTGGGACTGGAGTCAGGAAGACTGGAATTCAAATCCAGTCTCAGGTATTGCTAGCTGTGTGACCCTGGGCAAGTCATTAAACCTTTGTCTGCCTCAGTTTTCTCATCTGTAAAAAGGGGGGTTAATAATTATACCTACCCCCACAGTTGTTGTGAGACTCAAATGAAATATTTTTGCAAAGTACTTAGCACACTGTAGGCCCTTAATAAATGTATGTTTTCCTCCTTCCTTCCAGACATAGGGGATGGTCTATATGAATGCACAAAGTCAGGAGGACAGAGAGAGATTAAGGAACACCTACTTAGTAAATACCCCCAAGATTATAAACAGCAGCTATTATTCCAATAGAATATTTGAAGGAAAGGAGTATGAAATGTAGCTATAAAGGTGGGTTGAAGCTAGATTATTGAAGGTTTTGATGGCTATTATAAGGAATTTGCATTTTATCTACTAGGTTAGAATAGAGAGTTATTGAAGGTTTTTTGATTAGGTGAGTGATATGATCATATATGCGCATTAGCAAGGTTATTTGGGCAGTGCAAGGTAAATTGGAGGGGAGAAGGCCTAGAGGCAGGAAGGCCATTTCAAAGGCTAATCCAATAGTCCAGGTTAAGAGCCTGAACTTGGGTTGTAACAAGCAGACAAAGGAAGAAATTGGTGGAACAGCTGTTACAAAGGTAGAAAAAAACTGGGTAACTTATGGGAAGAAGATGTTAATGAAAGTTGAAGTAAAAAGAAGAAATGAAAATGATTATGAAACTTCTACCCAACGGGCTAGTGATGTTATTGGTGAAAAGAAGCAAATTGAAGATGTGGGGAGTTTCCAGGAGGGGAAGATGAGTTTTGTTTTGAACATATTGAATATTAGGAGTTAACAGGATATCTAGGTGGAGATTTTTAATAGGTAGTTAGAAATTCATAAAATCTATATAAAGACATAGATTTAGGAGTTATACAGATAAAGATAACTATTAAATGGTCATCAGCAAAACCAATTACAATTGTTTCAACAGAATTTCATTCTTGAGAACTTGAGCTGATTTCTATTTTAGTCATATGATCTTGCCAAGTTTTTATTTATTTATTTATTTATTTATTTATTTATTTAATTATTTATTTATTTATTATTAACTCTTTGAAATCTAGGGGTTCACACCTAGAATTCTCTTCCTTGGGTTCTTAGGAGAGACTAAAGATACATAAGAGAGAGGATGTCTGAAAGAAAAGTCAGGAAAATATGAGATTAAAGGTACAGAATGATTATCTTTGTTGTTATTATTGTTCATCCTTTTTGAAGAGGACTAATGACATCATGAGGTT
This sequence comes from Dromiciops gliroides, assembly GCF_019393635.1. Taxonomy (NCBI): domain Eukaryota; kingdom Metazoa; phylum Chordata; class Mammalia; order Microbiotheria; family Microbiotheriidae; genus Dromiciops; species Dromiciops gliroides. The sequence continues at coordinate 388,363,736 of NC_057863.1, forward strand.
ATGTCTTGACTTCTAAGTGAATTGGATTTAAATGAAGCAGAGCTGAACAGTCATCAGCCTTACTCTCTCTTCCAGAGTCATTTAAGTCCAGTCAGGACTGGACAATCATCAGGATGACTGATGTCTGATCCAGCTCTAAGTACTCCACACCATTTGCATCAGCCACCTTTTGGAATAAATTGTTCTCATCTACCCATTCCTCTGGCAGAAGTCATTACATTCTTGGAGTAGACATCTTCCTAACTCACTAACAGGTTTAAGGCCTGTTAGTTACCCTCAACCTGGTTTAACCCATCTGCCTAGAGGATTTTATGGGGTGTGGGTGGTTGCATTATAAAGAATTCAGACAAGGCCATAAGGATTTTTGCATAATTGGCTTCACCTAGGCAGTAGGTAATATTTTTGCTGGTGGACAGTCTTGCCTCAATGTTGATGGCTGCTGATTATTCAGGGGGGTGGTTGCTGAAGGCAAGGGTGCTGTAGCAATTTCTTAAAACAAGACAACAATGAAGTTGCCACATCAATTGATTCTGCCTTTCACAAAAGATTTCTGTGTAACATGCTATCCTGTTTGATTGCATTTTACTCATAGTAGAACTTCTTTCAAAATTGGTGTCAATCCTCTCAAAGCCTGATTCTACTTTATCAACTAAGTTTATGTAATATTCTTCTTGACTATTGTGTCTTCGGGAAGAGGGAGGCTCAAGGAGGGGAGAGAAATGGGGAAGATGGGTCCATGGAATAGTCAGAACACACAAGTTGCTATCTTATATAGGTGCAGTTTGCGACTCCCCAAAACAATTACAACAGTAACATCAAAGATCACTGATCACAGATCACCATTACAGATAGAATAATAATGAAAAAGTTTGAAATATTGCAAGAATTACCAAAAATGTAAAACAGAGACACAATGTGAGCAAATGCTGTTGGACAAATGGCATGGATAGACTTGACCCAGGATAGCCACAAAGAGAAAAAAAAGAACCCACAATATCTGCAAAGTGCAATAAAACAAAGTATGCCTGTAGTCTAATAATAGCTAACCCTTATAAGGGTTAAGCTATGGTGAATAAGCAGCAACCTTGTCTTTGTCTGGGGGTACTACAGAGGAGTAGGCACTGCCACTAGATCTGGTTTTGTGGATATCATCGTTTCCATTACAGAAATTACAGGATATTTTATAGGTGTATTTCTAGATAAATGGTTTGTACAAAAATATTTTACCTTGTGACCAATTTTTCTGAAGTTATGAAAAAGGCGGGAAAACTGGAATAGAGACACTGGCAGAGGGGCATTAACAGGAAGAAGTACTTAGGTATTCATGTGCATAGCACATCATTAGATGAATGGCCTTCTGATGTGATCTCAAAATCTAGTCTGAAGTCCGGGCCTAACTAAGCCAGTTTTTGTGTTTTGTTTTATTGCAAGAGGAAAACTCTCAGAAGTTACAGGATAGTAGATTGTCATTATTAAATGTATACTTTGCACTAACATAATGAGACAGCTTTTCTTTACAAACTGTGTGTCCAGATTCCTTAGCTAATTACAAGACTCTTAAGTTTGAGATTAGCTTCCTTCCTTCTCAAATCATCTGGTACTTCCTTATGGGAGGCAAGGTGTTGTGGGGGAAAGTCTAATGGATTTAGAATTATAGAGCCAGGAATAGGTCTGTCTTTGCTACCTATAATTTCTGTCACCTTGGGAAACCTGTTTTGTTTTTTATTATGAACTTCAAAAACATCAATAAACATGAATTTCAATAAAAAACAGAAAAGAGAATTCTATATGAAACTGTGGACTTTATTATATGCAGCTTCTAAACATATATAAAATATATAATAAAAGTAGCACTTTTTAAAATAAATGAATAAATGCATAAATAAACAAGGGGATTGATAAGTAAATAAATGTGTTAAATTGAACACAATAGTACCTAAACTGCCCTTTTTAATTTGTGGCCCCTTCTGAAGTATGTGTGTGTGTGTGTATGTGTGTGTATGTATGTATGCATGCATGCATGTATATGGTGTATATATATATGTATATATACCATATTCATATATAAAATATGCCTCTGTACACACATATACACAAGCATGCATATACATACATGTGAGTACATATGTGTATTCATAGATGTGTGTGTATTTGTTTCACCCATACTCTTTTTTCTTTTCCTGGTAGAAGAGATAGAAATGCGTGCAGGTGCAGGCACAGGCACAGGCACAGGCACACACACACACACACACACACACACAGGGGCACCAGGATGACAATACACCCATACACTCAGGGATAAACCCAGACACCCTCATTCACAAATATGTGGATGTCCCCATACTGATGCATGGATCCATGACTATGCCCACAAAGATTTGGCCACACTCACACACAAATGCACAAATACAGAGGACTGCACCCCTAGACAAATATATACACTCACATGCATGCATAGGCCTGAGCCATCAAGCAGAACTGCTCATTCTTTGCATAAAACTTTCAATCCTGTTATAGTCACTTACTTCCATCACCTTGCAATGAGGTCATTGGTCGAGCCCTGTACCAGGCTGTCCCCTTCTGATCATAGCTTTTATCACGTGGTGTTCTTCAAAAGGTAACACCATGCTGGCACCACCTGTATATACATACACACAGAAACCTAGACACACATACTCATTCATATGTACTGCTGCTCCATATCAGGCCCCCACAAATACAGACAGGCCTAGGTTCATGGATTTATGAATTTAGAACTGGAAGGGAACTTAGAAGTCATAGATTGACAAGTTGTCAAGTCGACAAGCATTTATTAAGTGCTTAGTATATTACAGGCACTGGGCTTATCACTGCTGATACAAATAATAGGAAAAGGACATTTGGGGGGGCAGAGTCAAGGTGGCAGACAGAAGCCAGCAAGTTGCCTGAGCTCTCCTTCCTATTGCCTCAAAAAGAACATTAAATCAAGACTCTAAATGGATTCTAAAACTACAGAACCTACAAAAAGACAGAGAGACACGATGTTCCAACCTGAGATAATTTAGAAGACTTCAGGAAAGGTCAGTCTCACTCAGGCAAAAGGGGAGCGCAGCACACCTCAGCGCAGCACAGCATGGAGGGGGTCTGGGCAAGTCAGCAGGAAGCTCCAGGCCATAGCCGAGCAACTGAGGCCCCTTGATCCTGGATCAGCAAGCTGGTGGCACAGCAGGCCAGTGGTAAGATCCACCAGCACCAGCCGAGAGGGCAGGCTGCCAGCTAGAGGGCCAACCACAGGACAGGTGCAACCAGGCCTGGCCATCCCAATGCACCTGGAGCAAGCAAAGGGTGATGAGAAATCCACAAGCCATAGAGACCTCAAAGTAGAAAGCCAATGATACTGCCCCTATCCCCCAGCATGAGAAGCTTGAAGCAGTGACCCTGGTACCCCAGGAGCAGACATCAACTTTAAAAAAAAATAAGCTGCAGTATGAATAAGAAACAAAAAAGAGCTCTTACCATTGAGAGCTTCTGTGTCCACAGGGAAGAGCTAAACACAAACTCAGATGAGGACAATACTCTCAAATTGCCTACATGTGAAGCGTCAAGAGGGAAAATGAATTGGTCTCAAGACCAAAAATCCTTCTTGGAAGAGCTCAAAAAGGATTTTAAAAATCAATTGAGAGAAATAGAAGAAAAATAGGGAGAGAAATGAAAGCAACACAAGAAAATTATGAAAAAAAATCAGCAGCTTGGAAAAGGAAGCACAAAAATTGACTGAAGAAAACAATTCCTTAAAAAATTCATTTGGACAAATGGAAAAGGAGGTGCATAATCTCGCTGAAGAAAACAATGCCTTAAAAATTTGAATTGGACAGTTGGAAGCTAATGTCTCCATGAGACAACAGGAATCAGTAAAACAGAATCAAAAGAATGAAAAAAGAAGAAGAAGAAAATGTGAAATACCTCATTGGAAAGACAACTGACATGGAAAATAGATCCAGGAGAGACAATTTGAGAATTATTGGATTGCCTGAAAGCCATGATCAGAAAAAGAGTCTAGATACCATATTCCAGGAAATTATCAAGGAGAACTGCCCTGATATTATAGAATCAGAGGATAAAATCATCATTGCAAGAATCTACCAATCACCTCCTGAAAGAAACCCAATAAGGAAAACTCCAAGTAATATTGTAGCCAAATTCCAGAATTATCAGGTGAAAGAGAAAATACTCCAAACCACCAGAAAGAAGTAATTTAAATATCATGGAGCCACAGTCAGGATTGCACAGGACCTGGCAGCTTCAACATTAAAGGATCGCAAGGCTTGGAATATGATATTCCAGAAGGCAAAGGAGCTTAGATTACAGTTAAGAATCTATTACCCAGCAAAACTGATCATTCTCTTTCAGGGGAAAAGATGGACATTCAATGAAATAAGGGGCATTCAAGGTTTCCTGATGAAAAGACCAGAACTGAATAGAAAATTTGATCTTAACATACAAGACTCAAGAGAAATTTTAAAAGGTAAATAGGGGAGAAAGAGTCATACAACAAGGTTTACATCCCTACATGGGAAAATAATACTTATAACTTTTGAGAACTGTATCTCTATTTGGGCAGACAGAAGAATTATACATAGAAGTATAAATATAGATTGTCTTTGATGTGACAATATAAAGGAAATTTAGGGGTTAAAAAAAGAGTTTATGGGGAGAAGAAGAAAGGGGAAGTGGAATGGGGTGAATTGCATCATATAAAGAGGTACAAAAACCTATTACAATAGAGGAAAAGAAGGGAGGGGTGAACATTGTTTCAACCTTACTCTCATCAGATTTGGTTCAAAGAAGGAATAATATATACATTCGTTTGGATAAAGAAATTTATCTTATTCTTTAGGAAAGTAAAAGGGTAGGGGGAAAAGAGGGGGACTGATAGACGGGAGAGCAGAAGCAGGAGAGAAAAGGGTAAAGAAAAGAGAGGGGGCTGATAAAAGGGAGGGAAGATTGGAGGAGGCAGGGGTAAAAAGCAAAACATTGGTGAGGAGGAATAGAGTGAAAGAAGGGGGGAAAAGTACAAAGGTGGTAAATAGGATGGAGGGAAATAAACAGATAGTAATAATAACTGAATGTGAATGGGATGAATTCTGCCATAAAACAGAAGCGAATAGCAGAGTGGATCAAAAAACAGAATCATACAATATGTTGTTTACAAGAAACACATTTGAAGCAGAGAGATACACACAGAGTAAGGGCAAAAGGTTGGAGCAGAATATATTATGCATCAGCTGAGTCAAAGAAGCAAGGGTAGCAATCCTTATCTCAGACAAAGCAAAGGCAAAAAAAGATCTAATTAAAAGAGATAAGGAAGGAAACTACACCTTGCTAAAAGGTACGATAGATAATGAAGTAATATCAGTATTAAACATGTATGTGCCAAGTGGTATAGCATCCAAATTCTTAGAAGAGAAGCTACAAGAGGAAATAGACAGCAAAACTAAACTAGTGGGGGATCTGAACCCTCCCCTCTCAGAATTAGATAAATCTAGCCACAAAATAAATAAGAAAGAAGTTAAAGAGGTGAATAGAATGTTAGAAAAGTTAGATATGATAGATGTCTGGAGAAAATTGAATGGGGATAGAAAGGAATTTACCTTTTTTTCAGTGACACATTGCACATATTTGAAAATTGATCATGTATTAGGGCACCAAAACCTCATAGTCAAATGTAGAAAGGCAGAAATAGTAAATGCATCTTTATCAGATCATGATGCAATAAAAATTACATGTAATAAAGAGCCATGGGAAGGTAGACTGAAAATTAATTGGAAACTAAATCATTTCATTCTAAAGAATGAGTGGGTCAAACAACAAATCATAGAAACAATCAATAACTTTATCCAAGAGAATGACAATAATGAGACAACATACCACAATCTATGGGATGCAGCCAAAGCAGTGCTTAGGGGACGTTTTATAGCTCTAACTGCTTACATGAATAAAAAAGAGAAAGAGGAGATCAATGGATTGGGCATGCAACTAAAAAAGCTAGAAAAAGAACAAATTAGAAATCCCCAATTAGATACTAATAAAGTGGAAATTAAAGCAATAATTAGTAACTATTTTGCTCAACTGTATGCCAATAAATTTGACAATCTAAATGAAATTGTTAAATATTTACAAAAATACAAATTGCCCAGGTTAACTGAAAAGGAAATAAAATCCTTAAGTAAGCCCATATTAGAAAAAGAAATTGAACAAGCCATTAATGAACTCCCTAAGAAAAATCTCCAGGGACAGATGGATTTACAAGTGACTTCTACCAAACATTTAAAGAATAATTCATTCCAATACTATACAAATTATTTGGGAAAATAGGTGAAAAAGGAGTCCTACCAAATTCCTTTTATGACACAAATATGGTGGTGATACCAAAACCAGGGAGAGCCAAAACAGAGAAAGAAAATTATACACCAATTTCCCTAATGAATATTCATGCAAAAATCTTAAATAAGATATTAGCAAGGATGTAGTATGAAGGGACATCACAAGCTATTGTCTAGTCCAACACTAATTTTTTTTTTTGCAGGGCAATTGGGGTCAGGTGACTTGTCCAGGGTCACACAGCTAGTAAGTGTTAAGTGTCTGAGGCCGGATTTGAACTCAGGTCCTCCTGACTCCAGGGCCAGTGCTCCATCCACTGCACCACCTAGCTGCCCCTCAACACTAATTTTATAGATAAGAATTTGATGGTTCACTCAGGCTCACATAGTTACATCTTGTTTATCTAGGTGAATTTGCAATGCAGACTTACAAAGGAGATTGTAGCTCTTCTCCTAGACCGGGGCAAACTCTGTTTTATGGCTCCTCGGGAAATCCAATAGTCATTTTCTACAAATCCCTCTTGTGGAATGAACAGGAAAAACAACCACCAATACATTGCTGTCCTCTGTGACTTCCTACAGGAATTTCTTCTTCTTGCTATTGTTCATCCTTCTTTTCTAAGAGGACCAGTGATTTCACAGGGTGATATCTTGACTCTCTAGTGAACTGGATTTAAGTAAGGCAGAGTTGCACAAAGTCATCAGCCTCATTCTCTCTTCCAGAGTCATCTAAGTCTAGTGGCAAGACAAAAGTCATAACTACTGGTGATGGCTTAGGATGCAGTGGATGATCTTAGTGTCTTTGATATCTGACCAAGCTCTAAGGGCTCCACACAGCACCTACTTCAGCTGTCTTCATGGCCATTGGAACAAATTGTTCTCATCCTTGGGAGGGCATCACATCCAGGTCCATGTCTTCTTTCAATCCAGGCCAGGGATTGAACTCCTTCTTCTTGTTGGTGATTGACTTTTCTTATTCGAGGCTCCCCCTTGCTATAAATCAGCTCCTGCCAAGGGACCTAGAATCTCTAACTTATTTAATTCACAAGGTTGCCTCCAAGGCTGAACTTCTCCCTCCCAGGATAATTGTTAGGTTATGGGTAAATGAGAACAATTTGTTCCAATGGCCACAAATATGGCTGAAGTGGGCACTGTGGAGTGCTTGGAGTTTGGTCAGACATCAAAGACACCAAGGTCATTCACTATATCCTGGGTCATTGCCAGTGTGTGAGGATCATTATCTCGTGATAGATGAGTTTTAGGAGATACTCAGGAGCCCACCTGGAGATTAATTTAAAGTGATTGAATTGGATAAGGCAACTGACTTGACTGGATTACTGGCTGACTTCTAGTTAACTAGATTCTAAGCACATCTGGCTGGTACTTAAGAGTACTTAAGAAAGCATGGTTCTCAGAAGCTAACAACTTTGAACTTTGACCACCTTCCAGCCCAGTCAACCAATCAGCTTGAAGAACTTCCCATTTCTGGGAGGGGACAGGAAGGAGGGAGCAGAGACTATGCAGGAAGCTCAGTCTTTTTTTGGACTGTGAGACATCGCAGCGGCAGCAGAGGACTACACAGGGGAGTTAGGAAAGCTAGGATTGCCAGATTATAGGAATTCTGTTCTCAATCTTTCTCTTTCTTTTACTATCTTTCAATAAACCCTTAAAAACCTAAACTTGTTTATCAGTGATTTTAGTCAGTTTCCCCCCAAAACTGGGAGGGACAGATTAGAACCTACATTTAGAAATTTAAATTACACACCAGTCATCTTGACTTTTAACCAGCCATTACACTTTAGTGACTCTGGAAGAGAGAGTATGGCTGGCAACTTTGCACAACCCTTCTTCACTTATATAAGATTCACACACAAACCAAGACATCATCCTTGATGTCACTGGTCCTCTTCAAAAACAAAGGATGAACAACCACCTTGTTAGGTTACCTAACCCAGGAAACACAAACTGGAAAAGGCGGCTGGGGTGCTAAGACCCAAGTTTGGACTGAATTGTCAACTCACTATTCTGGCTGTCACATGAGAGCAGTTAATATTTGACTCTACATCCCTATTGGAAGAACCTCAAATAGTCTTGACAGCCAGGAAGAGAGGAAACTAAGGCCAAGGTCAAGCCTTTTTAAAGGTTCATTGATTGAACATTCTAGAGAACAGTTTGGAACTATGCCTAAAGGGCTATAAAACTGTGCATACCCTTTGACCCAGCAATACCACTATTACATCTTTTTCCCAGGGAGATCATGGAAAAGGGAAAAGAACCCACATGTACAAAAATATTTATAGCTGCTCTTTTGGTGGTGGCAAGGAATTGGAAATTGAGGGACTGCCCATCAATTGGGGAATGGCTGAACAAGTTGTGATATATGAATATAATGGAATACTATTGTGCTGTAAGAAATGATGAGCAGGCACATTTCAGAGAAACCTGGAAGAACTTGCATGAACTGATGATGAGTGAGATGAGCAGAACCAGGAGAATATCATACACGGTATCAACAACATTATGTGTTGACCAACTGTGATTCTTCTCAGCAGTACAATGGTCCAAGATAGTTCCAAAGGACTCATGATGGAAAATGTTCTCCAAATCCAGAAAAAAAAGAACTGTGGAATCTAGATGCAGATCAAACCATGCTATTTCTATTGTTTTTTGTTGTTTTTCTTTTTCTGAGGTTTTTCCTTTTTGCTCTGATTCTTCTCTCATAACATGACTAATGCAGAAATGTTTAGTGTGAGTATACATATATAACTTAGATTACTTGCTGTCTTAGGAAGGGGGAGGGAGTTGGAGGTAGAAAAATTTGAAACTAGAAATAAATTTTTATTTAAAAAAAAAAAGGCTCATTGAGTGGTCCTTCCTGCTCAATAGCCTATGGGGGGATTGCTTTACCATCCCCAAAGTGCCCAAGTCCTTCAGCACTGGTTGAAAGCATTCAGGGCTGCTCTTGGCCCCTGTTTAAATGAGGTTATCTATTCTCTTATGTCTGGAAACTTTGAGCTGATAATAGGACCACAAGTTTCCAAACTATTATTGACTCAAAATAGCCAGGCAGCTCCTTTTGCCAGGATAAGGAAATACCCAAAAAGAGCCATCAGTTCAGAATTCTGAAAGGGAAAAAAAAAAAGATCCCCCCCAGGGGAAATAGATGTTGGCTTTCAGTCACTGTTCCTGCAAGCCTTGATAATTGGGATTTCTAATTCCTTCTTTCTATTCAGCCCTTCTGGCATGCTAATTGTGCCATGCCAGTCTTTAGGGAAGAGAAAGGTGCTCCCGGCATCTCAGTCTGTCACCCAGCTCCTGCTGAGAAAGCATTTGCAAGTGTTGTTAGCACTGGGAGGTCTCTAGAGTTTTCAAATGGAAGGAAGCTTTGGCTCCTTTTCCTCAAACCTCATGATGGCCAGCTTTTCTACCTTATTGACCATGCTCCTTGGGCTCCGTCCACCCAGCCTCCTTGCTCCCAGACCCCTGACAATGTTTTGACCCCTTCATTTCCCCTCTCCCTCCCCCACCCCATATCCTAACACCAAGATTTTTGAAATCTGGGACCAAAACATACTACAATGCAGGTCATATGACTGTTCAAGGCCATCTGGTTGCTTAAGCTTGAAGAAATTATGGCATCTGCTGGGGGGAGGGGGGGGAATCGCTTGCATATATATTAGTCATTTTTGTTTTGTTTCATGACAAGATTTCCAACTAAGCAAGGGAGAAGAGTTGCTAAATTATTCATCAAAAAGAAACATTAAGCTGGAGAAGCCAAGACTTGGTGCTGAAGAGCAGGAGAAAGAAACACAGCACACTGACTACTAGGAGAGGCCCAGCAGGTGGTTTAGGTGGAAAAAGAAGAAGTAACCATTTCACTACTACTTATTCTGTGGTGCTTCAAAGCAGGGAGCCCAAATGCCCCAAACCTCACTTTGAGTTCCTGGGCAGTAGCAGAAGCCACAAACCTTCCCAAAGAACTGGGAAGAAGGAGGTTTTCCTTAGTACGCGGTATCCCATGCTTCACTGATTTAGTGGCCTCTCTTAGGCACCCAATGCCTTCCTTCTGGCCAAGGACGTCCAACCTCCTCTTGGGTCAGCAGGCCTTTCTCTACCTTCCTGAAACCTCAATATTTACCCTTCCTGAAAACTGTTATCCAAAATTAGCATTTCTAATCCATCCCTAATCTCCAAGGTTAATTTGGGGGGGGGGGGTGAGGCAATTGGGGTTAAGTGACTTGCCCAGGGTCACACAGCTAGTAAGTGTTAAATGTCTGAGGCCGGATTTGAACTCAGGTCCTCCTGAATCCAGGGCCAGTGCTCTATCCACTGAGCCACCTAGCTGCCCCTTCCAAGGTTAATTTGATCAATTGTTTCCTGAAGAGGCATGAATTTTGACATTATGTGTCATATTTGCCTTTTAAAAGGGACTTGAGTGCCTTTCCTAATGGTATAAATTTTCAGATATCAAAACAATAAGGTGTCATGTATTCAAGTATTCTCTGAATACCTACTAGGGCAAAAATTACATCAGGACACTTGGGAGCATGACCTTAATTGGAGTTCATCTAGGGCCTATTAGAAGTTCTATCCCTCCTTAAAGTATTGAGCATAGAAATCTAGGATTTCTTAACTCACAGACCACAGAGCCCTCCTCCTAGGAGCATACTGGTAAATAGTTAACAATTGTCTCTCCAGATTGGAAAAAAAATGTAGACAGGACAAACTTTCAAGTTTGATCTATTTTTATTAACACTTTTTTCTATTACTTTAAGTCAAAATGAATGGTGTCAAACTCACACAAAAATGGGGGCCACCGAGGCAGCTAGGCAGCACAGTGGATAAAGCACTGGCCCTGGATTCAGGAGGACCTGAGTTTAAATTTGACCTCAGACTCTTGACACTCACTAGCTGTGTGACCCTGGGCAAGTCACTTAACCCTCATTGCCCTGAAAAAAAAAATGGAGGTCACTAATTCCTACAGTCCTATGGCCATATGTGATATTATCTGTTTTATTGTTTTTAAATTAACTTGGTTAAATATTTCTCAAATATATATATATATATATATGTATAATGGGGGAATGGCGGGGGGGCAATGAGGGTTAAGTGACTTGCCCAAGGCCACACAGCTAGTGTCAAGCGTCTGAGGTCGGATTTGAACTCAGGTCCTCCTGAATTCTGGACCAGTGCTTTATCTACTCTGCCATCTAGCTGCCCCTCTCAATTATATTTTAATTTGGGTTGGATAGTGCTCCAAAATATTGAGAATAACAGGGAGTCTTCAGGCCCATGTTCTACAACTCTGGCAGGACAATCAACAAATCACTAAATCAAGCCCCAATGTGTAGTTCTTGCCAATTTCTGAGATGTAAATTTCATATTGGAAATTTAACAATTGGTTCTCGGAAAGTTTGATTTTGCTCCAGCACACCATTGATTCTCTGATGTGCATCTTCCTTTGCTTTCCCTTAGAGATGACCATGGCTTTGGCTTCACACCTAAAATGTGTAATGATCTCATGGCAGCAGTAGATACAGAAAATTCCTTCTAAACATTGATTAAAATAAAGTTAAAACTTACCGATTAATTTTAGCACACACTGATTAATCTATTACTCTGTCCCCTCAATACATCTTTGTGATGGTGCTTTATACTTATGTAAAGCAACCTAAGTAGTTCTTTATTCAGTAATCAGTCATTAAATTTCTACTATGTATGAAGGATTATGCTGAGGTAACAGGGATGAAAGATGTTTAGAGGTAACCTTCCTAACTCTGGGTGAGGCCTGAAAAGAGTTGGCGTCTTGGCTATTGTGGTTTAGTCATTTTCAGTCGTGTGTGACTTTTCATGACCTGTTTTGGGGTTTCTTGGTGAAGATACTGGAGTGGTTTACCATTTCCTTCTCTAGCTCATTTAGCAGATGTGGTGTAGTAAACTTCTGACACTGGCAGGGGAATGGGGTGCTGCATCAGTTAAAAAGGAGGAACAACTTCCATCTCTCTCTCTCTTTCCTGTGGGAGAAGGGCTGCTCTTTCCTCCACACCATGGTGACTGCTCCCATGTTGCAGCTGGAGCAGGAAGACTCAACTGAAGCATGACCTCCAGATGCCTCTTCTGATTTTGATTCCTTCCCTGAGTGTAGGCAGCCAAACATTAATCTTGAGATGAGTATATTCAGGTTCAGAGACAACTTGTTGAGTTTCAGAGGTTTGTCATTGACAGCTGGTAGGTGGCAAGGGGTATTTTCTGCTCAGGAGAGAAAACCTTGGAGAGTGGGGGAGCTGAAGCCCTGACTTTTTCTTCTTTGGGTTTGCCAGAAAACAAACTTACATCTCAGAGCTGAGGTGAAATATAAAAATATATATTCAGTAGTTCCACAAAATGCTTTCTGTTTCAATGATTTTAAGTCTCAACCACCCAGAAGGGTAGCTCAGTAGTTATAAGATAGGGTAGCCTGTTTTAAGTCTGTCAGTGTATGTTTCAGTGTTCATCATTTTTTTTGTGTCAGGGAAATAAATTTGTTTCATAACAGATTCATAATGTACTTTGAGTACCTTCTTACTTCCTCCTTTGGGGAGACCCTAGACATTAGCTAAATCTAAGTTTTAATTAATTTGTCCTTGGGGAGATTGTGGGATGGGGGAGGTGTGGTAATAACACAACAAAGACTGAGAAAGGAAGCTAAGACTTGCTTAGAAGCTAGGTAGGCTCTTCCCTCCCTCCCCCTTCCATCAAGACTGAACCTAGTTTACCATTTCTGCCTGGGTCCAAAGCTGCAAGGGGCCCCTTAGTGGAGAGGGTAAGGATGCAGCATCCCAGCCCTTTGGGTCCAGAAATAATGCTGTTGAGCTGGGAAGTTATAAAGATAAAAAGGGCGTGTTTCTTCACGGTTTATTTTCTAGCAATTATTATGTCTTGTAAGCATGTTCTCTCTCCTTAATCAGACTATAAACTCCTGGAGGTTAGGACCTTTGTCTTTAATTAGTTTCTATCTTCCTTTGTTGTTGTTCAGTTTATCCAACTCTTCATGACCCCATTTAGGGTTTTCATGGCAAAGATACCAGAGCAGTTTGCCATTTCCTTCTCCAGCTCATTTTACAGATGAGGAAATGGAGGTAAACAGGGTTAAGTGACTTGCCCAGGGTCACACAGCTAGTAAGAGTCTGAGGCCAGATTTGAATGCAGTTTCTCCTGATTCCAGGCCTGTCACTTTATTAACTGTTCAATCTAGCTGCCCCTTCTATTTCCTAATAGCATCCAAATCAGGTCTTTTCACACTGTAAATACTCAATAAATGCTTTTTAATTAACTACTCAATTCTCTATGATATGTCAGTCCTCAGTGCCCAGTTCTGAGAAGAGAGGGAAGGGAATAAGAATTTATCTAGTGCCCACAATGTGCTATAAATACTTCATTTGATCCTCACAAACCTATGAACTAACATGTATATAGCATTTACTATGTGACAGGCACTGTGCTAAGTGCTTTACAATTATTTTATTTTATCCTCACAACAACCCTGGAAGGTTGGTGCTATTATCCTCATTTCACAGATAATGAAACTGAGGCAAATAGAGACTAAGTGATTTGCCCAGGGACATATAGCTAGTGAGTGTCTGAGACACAAAGGGTCTTCCTTTCTTGATCATCTACTTTGACTCTTCACTGTACAAATGAGAAACTCCAGAGAAGTGACTTGCCCAAGGTCACAACAGCTCATAAATGTCAGAGCTAGATCCCAGGACTCCAGACTCCTAATCTAGCCTTCTTTCTACATATACTACACGGAGTCCTATATGTCTCTATATATTTCAAAGATGATATAATGGTTCTTCCTTCCTCCTGGGCAGATAAATTGCCTCAGTAGAGGTGTGGGTAGGAGTGGACATGAGGAAGGCAGAGAAGTTGGACAAAATTTCAAGTTACATGGACCAGTTTCTGAATTTGCCAACCATAGAATGGACTCTGTTTGTTATAGGACCTGTCTTTTTTCCTGAATACGGAAAACTCGGATTGGGTGCTGTTGCTAGCTAGCAGGATCTCTTTGGGAAGTACCTTTCCTTCTCATTTAACATGCTTTGTAAATAGAATGGGAGAGGGAGGGATTGGGAAAATTTTAATTTTGCTGTTATTTATTTATTTTTTTTGGTGAGGCAATTGGGGTTAAGTGACTTGCCCAGGGTCACACAGCTAGTAAGTGTTAAGTGTCTGAGGACAGATTTTACCTCAGGTCCTCCCGAATTCAGGACCAGTGCTCTATCCACTGCACCACCTAGCTGCCCCCACTGTTATTATTATTATTATTTTTTTAATTTTAGCAGGGCAATGGGGGTTAAGCGACTTGCCCAGGGTCACACAGCTAGTAAGTGTCTGAGGCCAGATTTGAACTCAGGTACTCCTGAATCCAGGGCCAGTGCTTTATCCACTGTGCCACCTAGCTGCCCCCGCTGTTATTATTTTTAAGGAAAAGATCTCTCCATGTTGGTGGGAAGGAAGCAGATTAGCTCAGTCTCAACAAGTGATTCTAGACAATTAATTTCATATTTTAGAAAGTTCATGTAACTTGGATATGTAACTTGTGTTATCTAGTTTCTTACTAAAAATAGGTGAGAATTGTGTTCCTCTGAAACAGACATATAAAAAAAAATTTTTAAGTGAGGCATTTGGGGTTAAGTGACTTGCCCAGGGTCACAAAGCTAGTAAGTGTTAAGTGTCTGAAGCCGGATTTGAACCCAGGTACTCCTGACTCCAGGGCCCGTGCTCTATCCACTGCGCCACCTAGCTGCCCCCAATAAATTTTTAATGTTTAAATATTTGGAGGTTTATGTCAGTTGAAAGCAAAGAAAGAAAGAATAGTTCAGTGCAGTCCTGCCAAGAACATTTGGCCATAGGAATATAAGTTTCTTTCATCTTTTTCTTTCTTTTAAAAAGACCAACTGACAGTGTGGGGAAATGATATAAAGAATGTTGGACCAGGAGTCAGGAGATCTGAATTTTTTGTCTCAGTCATTCAGTCATTGCGTGACTTTCAGTAGGTCACTGTTCATCTCTAGACTTCTGTTTCCTTTTCTGCAAATGAGAAAGTTGGACTAAATGATTGCTTGGATCTTTGTTATTGTCATTATTCAGTTGTGTCTGAATCTCCATAACCTCATTTGGGGTTTTCTTGGCAGAAGTACTGGAGTGGATTGTGTGATGTTTAAAATCTTAATTGTGGTCGCCAATAATTAAAAGGCTTCAGTACCAGTCTTTGGGCATTAAACATTTATTAGAACATACAGATATTTACAAAGAGTTCAGAAGGTTATGAAAAAGAAGTCCTACCTAGCCTAGAGTTCCAGCTTGGTTGGGTTCTTCCTGAAGTCCTCCTCCACAAGCCTGCTTTAATCAGGAACTCTTCAACAAGCCTGTCTTAATCAGCATTCCTTAGCAAGCTGTTTGTGGAAGCTTTTTTATACATCTGGAACAGAGGCAGTCCTTACACACTGCTTCAAGGTGATTGGTTGGCATCATCCAAATCCATTGTCTTTGAAGGTGGTCTCAAGTTGAGTTCACAGTCTAGTTTCTGAGAACAATACCCTCTTAAGGGATAGCCAGGTGAGATTACAATCCAATTAACTTGAAGTAGGCTTAATCAGCAGTCAATTACTCTCACTTGATTCAATCAGTCTTGATTAATCTCCAGGTGGGTCTTTGAGTATCTGCTAAATCCCATTATTTCATCACAATTGCCATTTCCTTCTCTAGCCCATTTTACAGATGAAGAAACTGACTCCAGGCTTGGCACTCTGCCCACTGTACTACGTAGTCTGCCCCTGCTCAGATCTACTGCAGCTCTAATGTTCTGTGATCCTATGAATTAAGGAGATTCCCCCTGGTTCTGCTCATTTCACTTTGCATCAGTTCATAATGTCTTTCCAGGTTTCTCTAAAACCATCCCCATCATCATACCACACAGTCATATTCATCATATTTACATACCGTAACTTGTTCAGGCATTCCCCAATTTGATAGGCTCCCTCTCAGTTTCCAATTCTTTACCACTGCAAAAAAGGGGTATAGATAACTCTTTTTTGTATATTCTTATTTAGTGTTTGTTTTGCTTAGGTCTAGTCCCTACCTTGATCTTCTCCCCCCCCACCCTCTCTCTTTTACATTTCTCCTTTCCCCTTGTCCCCTTTCCCTACTATTTCCCTGTTTAGTGAAATGTTGAAAATAATTTTCTAATGTAGATATCCCAAGGGAAATGAGGTCAAGAAAGGTTTCAAGTCCTTTTCACCACAGGGCTGCAAAATTTGGACATTGGTAAGCTACTGTCCCATGGGAAAGATCTTTGCAAAGTTCAAAGCACCACATAAAATTAGTCATTTTAAAGATGATACTAACCCTGAAATAATACTGTCCTTCATACTAGCCCTAGTACAGCACATTGTCACTGCTGTGTCATGGATGACAAGAGGCAGTTAAATAATATGCTACTGAAATGATTGGTATTAATTCTATGTCATTTTCTTATTGATCCTACTTCCAAGTAGTTGGTTTTGTCCTGTAATTGCTTGAGTCATGGCTCTTTGTCTCTGAACTTGGTTCAGAGATTCAGATACTTTTAGAAATATTACTTCTGGGGCAGCTAGGTGGTGCAGTAGATAGATCACCAGCCCTGGATTCAGGAGGACCTGAGTTCAAATCCAGCCTCAGACACTTGACACTTACTAGCTGTGTGACCCTGGGCAAGTCACTTAACCCCAATTGCCTCACCAAAAAAAAAAAGAAAGAAAGAAAGAAATATTACTTCTGTTAATCAATGATCTATTCTTGCCTCAAGTTGACCTTGGGGGATTCATGTGAGCACAAGGGAGTTGGATCTAATACCTTTACACCACCAAGCTTTCCTTCAGGGATGACTGAAGTCTAGACTACTGTCTTGTACCCTCAATCCCATGAAGTTATCTACCCTGTTCTATTCTTTGTTCTGTACTCCCCAAAGCCTATAAAAGGGGAACTGTCCTTTTGCTTGGGGTTTTTGGCATAAATGAAGGCAATCAATTGACCCCTTTATTGACAGGCAGCATACCCCTGTTAATCTTGCTCAGAGAACTGTCTTAGTTTACCCTTTTGTTCAATTTCACTCCCAACAGTGCAGAATAATGGAATCAAAGGAGCTGGCTTCAGATCTGATTCTGCCCCTTCTACCTGTATTACTGAATAATCTTGGCCAAGTTCTTTAACCTCTTTGGGCTATAGATTCCTCATTTGTAAAATGAAGAAGTGTGACTATGTAATTTTATGCTTAGGGCAGCTAGGTGGCGCAGTGGATAAAGCACCGACCCTGGATTCAGGAGTACCTGAGTTCAAATCCAGCCTCAGACACTTGACACTTACTAGCTGTGTGACCCTGGGCAAGTCACTTAACCCCCATTGTCCCACAAAACCAAACAAACAAAAAACAAATTTTATGCTGGGTCAGTGTAGCATTAATGAGAGTGGCATATGTGGAAAAGGTCAAAAATAAGAATTCAGTTGCTATAGACAAAGAAGTATGTGGATAGATCTCTTGAATCCAGAGGGCAAATCCAAAGTCAGAATTCAGGGTATCAGGCTAAACTTGAAGAATAGACCAAGTAAAGAAACAACATCTATGAGGGAATTGTGTCTAGCAAGAGAGACTGATCATGGAGCTATAAGAAACATTGAATACATAGGCAGGTGTCAGCTGGCACGCAGGACTCAAATCAAATAAGAAAAGGGTGTGCCAAAGTAATTTTTTAATTTCCTTTTTGACAGGTTACTAAACTAGTAATATCATTAGAATGTTGATGGTGGTGGTGAGTGGTTGGGGGATGCCTGCTGCAGCCTCAGCCTCCCCTAGATTACAGGCATGTATCACCATGCCCAGCTTGTGGTTATCTAGTTTATTTACCCAATTTTAGCAAAGAATTTGAAAAAGTCTTTTATGCTCTCCTTGTGGAAAAATTAGAGTGAGGTAGGCTGGACAATGGTATAATTAAATGCTTTAGAAACTGTTTGAGGGGGCAGCTAGGTGGTACAGTGGATAAAACACCAGCCCTGGATTCAGGAGGACCTGAGTTCAAATCCGATCTCAGACACTTGACACTTGCTGTGTGACTTTGGCCAAGTCACTTAGCCCCCATTACCTCCTCTCCCCAAAAGAAACTGTTTGAATGACTAGTCAACAAATCTTTTTGGTTCAATGTCAAATAGGAATGTCTCCAATGGTGTACCCCAGGGATGTAGATTTAATTTTGGCCTCCATAACAATTTTTTAGTGAGGCAATTGGGGTTAAGTGACTTGCCCAGGGTCACACAGCTAGTAAGTGTTAAGTGTCTGAGGCCGGATTTGAACTCAGGTCCTCCTGACTCCAGGGCCAGTGCTCTATCCACTGCGCCATCTAGCTGCCCCACTGGCCTCCATAACATTTTAATAAATTATTTGAATAAAGACATAAATGACAAACATATTACATTTTCAGATTAAAAAAAAGTCAGGCACGATGACTTATCCTCCTCATACTGGATGATATAGACAAGAAAGGTCTTGACAAGCTAGAACTAGGCTAAATTCTGTCCCTAAAACCAACATTGACAACCTGAATGTTTTGATAGAAAACTCATTATTTCTTTAGTCATTCAACTAGTTTCTAATCCACTGTTTCTTCAGTGAAAATAGCTTTCCTTTTTAAAAAAAATAATTTTTTTAATCAGCAAAAATTCTGCCTTCTTTTCACTAGTTCTTGAACTGAAAAACAAAGAAAAACAGAACCCCTGTTATAAAGCTGTATAGACAAGCAAAACAATTTTCCACATAGCTCACATCATGAGTCTTTTACATAGCTGTAAGGAGGGTAGCATGTTTTATCATTAGTTCTCTGGAATCATGGTTGGTCTTTATAATGATCAGAGTTCCTAAGTCTTTCAAAGTTGTTTGTCTTTCCCAAATTGTTGTCAATGTATATATTCTTCTCCTAGCTTTCTTATTTCATTCTGTATCAGTTTATGCAAGTCTTCCCAGGTTTGCCATTAGATGTCACAATGGATAGAGCACTAGACCTGGAGTCAGGAAAATCTGAGTTCAAATTCAGTCTCAGACATTTACTAGCTATGTGATCCTGAGCAAGTCACTTAACTTCTTTTTGCTTTAGTTTCCCCACCTGTAAATGGGGATAATAATAGCACCTACCTCTCTGGGTTGTTATAGATAATAATTGTAAGATTATGAAATACATAATTATAAGTATAAACATATAATTATAGTTTTATAAAATTGTAAAAATCACTATCAAATATCAGCACAGTGTCTACCACATAGTGCTATATAAATGTTACCTATTATTATCATTTTTGACATTTATCTGAAACCAACCCCCTTGTCATTTCTTATAGCATAGTCATATTCCATCACATGTTCCATCACATGCCATCACATTATATATATATATATATATATATATATATATATATATATATATATATATATATATATATATAACTTGTTTAACCAGTCCTCAATTGATGGGTACCCCCTCGGTTTCCAATTATTTGACACTGCAGAAAAAGAGAGAGAGAGAGAGCTTTTTGTTTTGCTTAGGACTAATTCCTCCCTTAATCTACCCTCCCTCTAATTGCCCCTTTTCCCTTCTTCCCTTTCCCTCCTACTTCCTTGATAGGGAAATGTATGAAATTAGCTTTCTAAGGTAGCCATTCAAGACATACTGTAATTGTCTCTAAATATGGTTAAGGTGATCGAATATCTTCATTTGCTCAGAACAGTACTGATTTTGAAGTGGGGGAGGGGGAGACCCAGGCAGACTCACTGAAGGTGTGCATTGGTGTTATGAAGGATATCCTGTATAAAGTGCAAACAGAGAAGATATTTCCTATAAACTGTGCTAGAGTTCGTGTTTGTGAGTGGAATTATTTTGATTGACTTAATCTTCCAGAGGTTACAGGGACTCTTCAAGAAAATCAGCAACTATTCTGGAGAGATCAGCCTAGTAAACCAGATTGGCAGGGGAAGGAAGGGGTTGAGGTAGGTTTAGAGTGCTTAGCCCTTCATTATATGTAACACATTCCTTTTGTTCCTCCTCCAACTCCCCAGCAAGGCCTGAACTGAATAGAAAATTTGACTTTCAGATACAAGACCCTAGAGAAGCATAAAAAGGTAAACAGGAAAAAGAAATCATGAGGGGGGCAGCTAGGTGGCACAGCAGATAGAGTACCAGCCCTGGATGCAGGAGTACCTGAGTTCAAATCTGGCCTCAGACACTTGACACTCACTAGCTGTGTGACCCTGGGCAAGTCACTTAACCCCAATTGCCTATCTTAAAAAAAAAAAAAAGAAATCATGAGGGATATTAAAAGGTTAAACTGTTTACATTCCTACTTGGGAAGATAATACTTCTAATTCATAAGAACTTTCTCAGTATTAGGGCAGCTAAAAGGAATATACTGTAACAATTGGAATGACGCCAACTGCTGGAGAGTTACTGTAGGAACGCTCCACCATGAGGGCAAGCCATGTGGTCAGTTCCTTGGCATCAGGAAGTGACATTTGCTTGTGAGAACTGTCTCCTGACTCCAGAGCTGGTGCTCTATCCACTGTGCCACCTAGCTGCCCCCTTATGTAACATTTAAACTGACTTTTTTAAAATTAAATTTTTTTTAATTAAATTTAAATTTAAATTAAATTTTAATTTTAATTTTAAAATTAAATTTTTAAAATTAAATTTTTTCTAAAATACCCAAATAGCATATTATTATATTATACAATATATTCCTATTTATGGCAATAATAAATTAGATTACATAAACATGAGAAAAGAAAAAAATTATTGCAAATGTACCCCTCTTTTAAAAAAATATGCTTATCAAAAATAATGCTACTAGAATCAATTTACATTTGCCATGGCAATCAATTTGTCAGGAAAATGCTTTATAGAGTTTGATAAAATAATCAGTTGGGAAACAAACAAACAATTTAGAATATGGGAGCACAATACTCCCAGAGTTAACATTGTACTATGAAATTAAAACCATCTTTCATTGTTTCAAAATTAGATAGATGAATGAATAGAACAAAATACACATGGAAGAATAAAAGAGGATGAAATTCAAACTAGGGAAATCTAAATGAATATGAACTTAATATTAATAAGAGTAGTACAAAATACAAATTTGATCACATGAATATAAAAGGCTTCTGCAAATATTCCCCCTTTTAATTTAACTAAGTATAAAACACAATCTCAAAAGCATGAAAATGTCTATGAAAATAAACCCATACTGTTAATTTCAAAATGTAAATGTAATAGCATAGAAATCTTTATGTAACCTCTGAACTGACATTTCTCTGAGTGAATTTAGAACACTTTTGATTCTGATATCTAAAATCCCCAATACTCATATTAATACCTTACTGTTTACTTCTACATTTCTGCAAAATATGTACCCCTCCATGGCAAAAGAAGCATAATCTTGAACTATGATGATGAGGCTTGTCTTGTACATCTGTATTGAGCTTAAGTGTCTCTTGTTTATTTTCTCTCTCAGTCCTTTCATAATACAAATGCTTTATAAGGTTACTAATTAAAGACAAAAGCAGATTAACAAAATTATAAACAAAACAAGCATATCTGGAATTTAAAGGGTTTTCTAAGGTTGGTTTGGGAGAACCACAGCAGGTTGAGTCAGAATCACAGTTTAGTTGGGGTAGGGATGAAAATGCAGGTAAAGAAAGCCGCACATGCACAAGATCAGGACCGGAGAAAAGTAGATTAGAATCAAGGGGCATGGCCATGGGAGGAGTAGGAGGTGGCACCAGAGGAGGAGAAGGACTAGGGCAATTTGAATCAGGCTTGGTTTCAAACTCAGGCCTGGGTTCCCCTTCCAGAGGCCAGGTCATTGCCTCCAGGCATGCAAAAGGAGAGAAACACTTAGTGTTAGAATTTGGAAAAGCTGCCTTCTCCTGTGTAAATTCCAGTATAAGCTTGCTTGTTTTATTCCACAGGTCCCAATAAATTAAATCTTTGGGGGACTCAAAGTGCAAGATTATTTGTAAATTTTTCAGTGTTAAGTAGTCAAAAGATCCATTCTCTAACCATTTGTTTTCCAGTAAGCTAGAATATTTTTTATGCCACGTAAAACACAGTTTGATAAGCCTTGCTTTTGTCATGCTTGTAAACGTCCCATGCTGCAATTATTTTCTCAAGGGGTGAGTCCTGAATGATATAAAATATACTATCTCCCACCCCCTTTCTGTAATTCACAAATTTCTTAGTGTTCTTAATTTCTATAGTATCATCAGTCCCCTTTTTGTAATTCAAAAATTTCCTCACTATAACACAAAGAAAAGTAAAAATTAAAATTAAAATAGGAATAGAACATTCGAATTCATAAGGACCAAACTTCAACCAGGTCAATCTTGACCTGGTTGAAAAGCCAGGAGAAGAGGCTTGGAACACTAAAACCCAGAAGTCCTCTTTGGTCCCCTAGTACCTGGTCCATTTTGTAAAAGGGAACAAGGTTTGAAAATAGGAGGCTTAGAGTACTTAAGAGTTAAAGTATATACTTAGCCTAGGTGCTTAGCCATTAAGAGAAACCCAATTTAAAGAGACAGGCACATGTGGAAATAGGGGGAAAAAGAAATTTCTTACCAAACTGGAAGATCAGAAGATCAAGGTTCAGCTTTCCTCTTCATGGTCAGCCATCTGTAAAGTGGCTAAAATTCTAGCTATACTGTCTAAAATATCTAATGAGTGGTCGCCAATAAATTATAAGCTTTAGCAAGAGTTTAGACTTTTAAGCATTTATTAAAGAGCATTAGGATCTAATGGTCAGAGAGAAAGGTAAAAATCTAACTATTTCTAAAAGACCCCATCATCCGACCTGCCATGGCAAGGTCAGGAACCAAAAGGACCCAACCCTTCCCTCTTCTTCCCAGAAGCCTCCTGTGAAACTGGGAACATCCCATCCACACTCGCGCACATACACAGCTCCAAGCTAATTGGCTGGTAGCTTTGATAGACAGTACCCACAAGTAAACGTCACTTCCTGATGCCAAGGAACTGACCACATGGCTTGTCCTCAGACACCTTCTCCTCAGGGCGGAGTTTTCCTACAGTAACTCTCCAGCAGGTGGCGTCACAATACTTAGACAGAGGGCACAGGTGTGAATTGAATGTGAAGGGATGATATCTGTAAAGCATTTATTTTTTGTTTATCCTTTTGTTGTGGGGCAGTCAGGGTGGGGTGGCTTATGTCTGGGGCCAGATTTGGGCTCAGGGCCTCCTGGGTCCAGGACTGGTGCTTTGTCCACTGTGTCACCTAGCTGACCCATGATGATATCTTTAAAATAAAGGTAAGAGGTAAAAGGAATGCACTGGAAGAAAGGGAAAGGGAAAGATGAAATGTGGTAAAAATAACTCACATAAAAGAAACAAGAAAAAGCTTATGGAGTGGAAGGGAAGATGGAGAAAAAGCAGGGGAGTGAGTGAGCCTTACTCTCATCAGAATTGGCTCAAAGAGAAAATAACATACACACTCAAGTGAGTATAGTAATATATTTTGCCCTGAGGGAAAGTGGGAGGGGAAAGGGATAAGGGGGGAGGGGTGAAAGAAAGGAGGACATATTGGGGGAGGGAGCAATAAAAAGCAAAACAATTTTGAGGAGGGACAGGGTGAAAGAAGATAGAAAATAGAGTAAATATCAAGGGGGAGGGAATAGGATGGAGGGTAATACAGTTAGCAATAGTAATTGTGAAAGAAATGATGAGCAGGATGCTATCAGAAGGATGTATGAAAAATGCAAACTATCAACAGAGAAAGAACTGATAGTATCTGAATACAGATTGAAGTATAATTTTATTTGTTAGTTCTTCTTTCTAAAGTTTTGTCTGTTTTCTTTCACAACCTGGCTAATGTGAAGGTGTTTTGCATGACTGCACATGTATGACTTATATTGAATTGCTCAATTTCTTAGGGAGGGTTGAGGAGGGAGGGATGAAGAAAATTTGGAACGCAAAGTTTTAAAAAAATCAATGTGAAAAAAAATTTTTTTTTACATGTAACTTGGGGAAAATTCTAAATTAAAAAATTAAATTAAAAGGAAAAAAGAACCTACTATGTTCAAATTACTGTACTAAATGCTGGAAATAAAAAACTAACATTCCTTGCTTACAAAAAAGAAATTAAGGCAAACAGGGTTAAGTGACTTGCCCAGGGTCACACAACTAGGAAGTGTCTAAGGCTTCATTTGAACTCAGGTCTTCCTGACCACAGGCCAAGGACTCTATCCAGTATTCCCCCTACCTCTGAAATATCTCTAGTCTTGTGGATCTAAGTCATGTGAGCCACCTATGTATTATATTCAGTTTTGACACTGAAGGAAAATTATCAACACTTCTAAGGACTTTTCTGAGGAACTCCACTGAGGGCCACCTCCAGGGTGAGCTACAAGACCAAAATCCCATCTGGGACCTTTCAGATCTCATACGTCGAAGTAAGGGTATTAAATATGTTTTTTGGTGTGGTGTTCTCTACTAGCAGAGGTGTGGTTAGGCCACAGAGTCTAATCTTTGATCAACACAGCTGATCTGAGCTATTCTATGACCAGATGGCTTGGAGATGTGGCAGCAGATGTCATTCCTGCAGGCAGCATGGTAAACAGAACTATTGTATAAGGACATTGAACCCATTTTTTCCACTTTTTGGAAAGTCACAGTGGAAGCATGCTGTCATTTTTAATGATAATAATAATAATTAATATTTATATGGCACTTAAAAATTTTTAAAGCTCACAACCCCCAAGGGTCTCACTACTTTTGACTACCAGGGTATTGTGGCCAGTCAGAAGATAAGAGGGAAGAGCTTAGAAGGTGTTTTAAAGGTTCTAGTTATCCCTGATTTTATGACATTCCCCAGCCCTTGATTGTATTCTGTACCTTAGGTAGCCTACTGTACAAGACCCTATCCCAAGAACACTTACAAGAAAATAAAAGCATTCAGGAAAAGTCACCTGAGAACAAGACTCAGAGTTGAATACATGTACTACATAGAAGTCAACCTGGCTTTCTTACTTTCTACCCTATTTAGTTCCATAGTAAGAAGCGCTAATTTATAAACAACAGAACATAAACTTAGACTAGGTCTCCTTTTATAGGCAAACTACAGACAACCTAAGATGGGGGTGGAGAAACTAATGCCATTTCAGGTTTATTGGAAATAGCTGTTAGCTTCCTGCTCGCTATTGTCCTGACTTCTTGATCATGGAGACAAAAACTCTTAGATCATTTTGTTTTCCTTATTGAGTCATTTAAGTTGTGTTTGTCTCTTTGTGACCCAATTTGGGGTTTTCTTGACAAAGGTACTGAAGTAGTTTGCCTTTTCCTTCTCCAGATCATTTTACAGATGAGGAAACTGAGTCAAACAGGATTAAGTGACTTACCTGAGTTCACACAGCTAATAAGTTTCTGCTGCTGGATTCGAACTCATGAAGATGAGTCTTCCTGACTCCAGACCCGGGATTTTATCCATTGGAGCACAGATTTAAAAGCTGGAAGAGATTCTACCAGTCATCTGGTCCAAATTTTGGAGATGAAGTAATTGGGTTTTAGAGAAATTAACTGTCTTGCTCAAGGTCAAACAGTAAGTACAGAGCTAAGATTCAGGTCCTCTGACAACGTATTTTTATTGTGTTTTTTAAAATAATATTTTATGGGGCAGCTAAGTGGCACAGTGGATAGAGCACCGGGCCTGGATTCAGGAGTACCTGAGTTCAAATCCGACCTCAGACACTTAACACTTACTAGCTGTGTGACCCTGGGCAAGTCACTTAACCCCAATTGCCTCCCTAAAAATAAAAAAATTATTCCCTCTGCAATTACATGCAAACACGTTATTTGTTTGGGGGTGGTTTTTTTGGTTTGTTTTGAGTTTCAAATTCTATTCCTCCATCCCTCCCTTACCCCATCCCTGAGACAATAAGCAATCTAATATAGGTTATACATGTGCAATCATGTAAAAACATCTCCATATATAGTTTTGTACAAGAGACAGGAAAGAAGGAAGGAGAGAAAGAAAGAAAGAAAAAGAAAAGAAAAGAAATTGAAAAATAATATGCTTCAGTCTGTATTCAGTTCAGACAACAGCAGTTCTTTCTCTAGAGGTGAATTACATTTTTTATCATAAACTCTTTGGGATTTTCTTGGATCATTTTATTGCTGAGAATATATATTTTGACCATTTCTTGGTAGATGGTGTGAGATGTTGGTCTATAACTAGTTTCTGCCATCCTGTTTTCCCAGAAGTTTTTGTCAAATAATGAGTTTTTGTCCCAAAAGCTTGGTTTATCAAACACTAGATTACTATGGTCATGGACTACAATGTCTTATGTACCTAATCTATTACACTGATCTACCATTCTTTCTTAGCCAGTAATAGACTATCATGATAATTACCACTTTATGATACAGTTTGAGATCTGGTATGACTAGGCCACCTTGCTTCACTTTTTTTTTTCATTTATTCCCTTGATATTCTTGACCTTTCATTCTTCCAGATGAATTTTGTTATTATTTTTTCTAGCTCTATAAAAAAACTGGTAGTTTGGTGTGGCCCTAAATATGTAGATTGATTTAGGTAGAATTGTCATTTTTTATATTGATTTGACCAATCGATGAGCAATTAATATTTTTCCAATTTTTTAGATCTGACTTTATTTGTGTGTAAAGTGTTTAATAATTGTGTTCATATAGTTCCTGTATTGTCTTGACAGGTAGAATCTCAAGTATTTTATATTGTGTACAGTTATTTTAAGTGGATTTTCTCTTTCTAGTTTTTGCTGCTGGGCTTTGTTGGTAATATATAGAAATGCTGATCATTTATGTGAGTTTATTTTGTATCTGCAACTTTGCTAAAGTGGTTAATTATTTCAAGTAGTTTTTAGTTGATTCTCATCATATCATTTGCAAAGGGTGATAATTTTGTTTATTCATTGACTATTCTAATTCCTTCTATTTCTTTCTCATCTCTCATTTCTATAGCTGACATTTCCAGTACAGTGTTGAATAATAGTGGTGATAATGGGTATCCTTGCTTCACCCCTGATCTTATTGGGAAAGCTTCTAACTTTTCCCCATTACAGATATTGCTCACTGATGGTTTTAGATAAATATTACTTTTCATTTTAAGGTAAGCTCCATTTATTCCTATGCTCTTTAGAGTTTTCTACAGGAATGGATGTTGTATTTTGTCAAAGGCTTTTTCTGTATCTATTGAGATATTCATATGATTTCTGTTGGTTTTGTTGTTGATTTGGTCAATTGTGCTGATAATTTTCCTAATATTGAACCAGCCCTGCATTCCTGGTATAAATCCCACCAGGTCATAGTATATGATCCTTATTATATAGTGCTATAATCTCCTTGCTAATATATTATTCGAATTTTTTGCATCAATATTCATTAGGGAAATTGCTCTATAGTTTTCTTTTTCTATTTTTGCTCTTCCTGGTTTAGGTATCAGCACCATTTTTGCATCATTAAAGGAATTTGATAGGACACTGCTGGCCAGCTCTGGAGATAGGGCCTTGCTACTGGTCAGCAATGGGGCCAGAGCCTACACTGGGGAGTAGGTCCTTGCTGTGCTGCTGGTCTGGGGCTGCTGGCTTGCATGAGAACAGTGCCCTGCTCGTGGATTGCCCCAGGGCTCAGAGCCTCACTGCAAGCCCCTGGGGTGAGACTTGCTGCTGCTGCTGCTTATTTACAGGGCTCCCCTTCCACCTGAGTGAAACAGATCTGTCTTACTGTGCTGGAGAGTTGCTTCCTTGCTCCTAAATTGCTTCTAAGGCATTTTCCAAGTTTGTTTGAAGGGGAATTTGGGAGGGCTCCAGGGAGTTCCTACCTCACTCTACCATTCTAGCACAGGAAACCCCTCTGAATCCATATTCACTATTTTTTTTCACTCTACTACATTCCTCCTAAAAGGGACATAGTGCAAGTGTTATTACTCCCATTTTACAGATCAGGAAATTGAGGTTAAGGTCATACAGCTAGTTTCTGTTGGAGCCAGCATTTGAACCCAGATGTTCTGACTCCAAGACTTGCAGTTTTTCTATTATACCACATTCCCTCTACTACTTTTTTCTTTCTGATTAGTAAAGCTTCTTGCATTTTGAGACTGGGAAAACTTAGTTTTGAGGTCATCTGAGTTTGGAAACTACATTGTCCCAAATTTTCTGCTGAAATTATCAGCAATATTCTAACTTGGGCCAGGCCAGAGGACAGATAGGACTGCTGGCGTTTGTTAGTGTCAGCAGAGAACCACCCCAAGCAGAGAACTGGAAAGATCTACATGTAGTGAGAATGAGGGGATGGGACCTAAAGACTGAGACCCAGGACCCACAATGTTTCAGAAGTGGGAATGCAGAAGTGTTGGTATGTCGTAAAACAGCAAGAGAAAGAGAGGAGGGGGACAGCTAGGTGGCGCAGTGGATAGAGCACCAGCCCTGGATTCAGGAGGACCTGAGTTCAAATCTGGCCTCAGACACTTGACACTTACTAGCTGTGTGACCCTGGGCAAGTCACAACCCCCATTGCCCTGCAAAAAGAAAAAAGAAAAAGAGAGGGGGGGGAGGGAGAAGAGGGTGCTGAATTGAGAAATCCAGGAAGGGGGTCCAAGTTGAAATCCAGACTCACAGGCCTGATTCTAACCTAATCTAGCACAGATATAATAGCAGCAGTTCAGAAGGAATTAAAAGCAACAGATTCTCAGTATAGGAGATGTGGGAGGCCTTTGATGGCCCTTTCTGGCCCTTTAAGCCCTACTGGCTTTAGATCCTTAAAGGAACATTTGCCAAGCAGTCTTTGATATCCAGCTGGGATCTGATAAGCATTCCTCAAATGGGAAATAGCACAATGCGTTTATCCAGTGCTTTTTACTTTCCAAAGCACTTTTCATAGATATTATGTAATTTGATCTTCACTACTCTGTAAAGTAGGCAGGTCAGGTATTATTATTCCTATGTGACAGAAGAGGAAACTGCTACACAGAGAACTTGTAACTTGCCAGGTCACACGGTGAGTCATTGGCAGAATGAGGACTGAAAGCCGGGCCTTTGCATTTCTGGCTCCGAGCTCTTTTCATTGGCATAGGCCATGCTATGCCCCCCTCCCCACACCTCAACACACTCGAGAGAGGAAACTAGTCAATGCCAGCAACTCTCTCTGAAGCTCATTAACCACACTCTCCAACCTGGCTAGAAAAGCGTTTCTTTCAGGCTGAAACTCGAAACTCAAGCTGTTAGCTCAGGTGGAAACACTGGTTTGTTTCATTAATGCTTTAGTCATTGTTTCACCTAATGTTTTATATTAGGAAACTTTGGACAGTGCCGGCACTGAACCCCCAGTTACAAGATGGCACCATAGAGCCCTGAGACAATCACAACTTCAGTGTTCTATGATGGAAACTGAAACACAGGCCATGAATTCCAGGCCCTGGGGCAGGACCGAAGCTGTCTGGTGACCCAGAAAGATGGAATTGTGCTGAAGGATCTCACATCTATAAGTTTTCTGTTTGGGGGTGGTATAGGGAAAGGATGCTCTGAGTTAGGGGTGGGGAGAAAAGGGGGAGGCGGGGAATCAATCAAGAGAAAGAAAATATATTAGTAGGTATTACTGAAATGAAATTGTTGTGAAGCAGCTAGATGACTCCAGATCTGCCTGGAGTCAGGAAAATCTGAGTTCAAATCCTGAGATGCGTGCTCTGTGACCCTAGGTGAGTCACTTAACTTGCCTCAGCCTCAGTTTCCATATCTGTAAAATGGGGGTAATAATATCATTTACTTCACTGGGTTGTTATAAGGATCAGATAACATAAGTATAGTGCTGTGCAAACCTTGAAGTCCTATTTAAATGCTAAGTATTTTTCAACCTTGGTATTCTACCTCATTACTACCCTTGGTCACTCTGAGTGGAGGATGGGGCCATGAATTACAAACCTCCATTTAAGGAGAGAGCTCAGCTCAGCTCATTTCTCTTCTGGCTGCACTACTCAGCAACTTCTCTGACTTCACCATGCTCCTCAGTGAGGTACCTTCCCTGCTACCCACACCCTCCCCCCTCTCCTTTTATGTGTTTTCTTCCCCAATTAGATTGTATCCCCAGAGCTTAGCACTTATTCACTAATCAATTAATGTAATAATGGATATATTAAGAATACTCAATGTATTATCCCTCCCAGTTTGCATATTATAATTATGGACATAGATTCAAGTCCTGCTATGTGATCCCGGGCATCTAGGATCCAGCCCAGGAGTCAGGAGAGCCTGAGTTCAAATCTAGCCTCAGGGGGCAGCTAGATGGCACAGTGGATAAAGCACCTGCCCTGGATTCAGGAGGACCTGAGTTCAAATCTGGCCTCAGACACTTGACACTTACTAGCTGTGTGACCTTGGGCAAGTCACTTAACCCTTATTGCCTTGCAAAAACAAACAAAAGAAAACAAATACAGCCTCAAATACTAATTAGCTGTGTGACTCTGGGTAAGTCACTTAACCCTGATTTCCCACCCCCCAACCCCCAAAAAAGAATCTCCAGGCAATTCTCTAAAACTATAACCAGGGAAAAGGTACCACATTGAATCGATAGAGGGAGTTTCCTCATTTGAAAATTCTGTATACCAATGAAATCATAGCTCTACTTCCTAACTTTATCCCTATTAGAAACACAATAGTGTAAGTCAAAGTTTGTCTAATAGTGGAATCTTAGACATCCTGGCAGGCTGGTGGTGGAAATATTTTATAGGCAATTTCCCTCACATCACATCATGATGCTGCCTCTGCATAGAGCTAGCCCTAGTAACTTACATCACCACCAGCATGGCTGGGGGGTGGGGAGGTCTCTGTAAGGATGGTAAGTTTGATGCTGAAACAAAAATGACTAAATCCCATCATGCCCCGGCCAAGTTGGGGGTGGGGGAGAGAGGAAGAGGGA
This sequence comes from Dromiciops gliroides, assembly GCF_019393635.1. NCBI lineage: Eukaryota > Metazoa > Chordata > Mammalia > Microbiotheria > Microbiotheriidae > Dromiciops > Dromiciops gliroides. Next base: position 388,395,102 of record NC_057863.1, read on the forward strand.
GAGTAGAGCTACCAGCTTTTGTCTTACCTTCCTGCTAGCATCAAACTCACTGCCCTACTTACACCCTTCAATGAACTGAAGGGGATGGGAATTTGAGTGGTTCATTTAGTCAATTAACTAAGCCCTGGTCTTTACATTAATACACTCCCATTTAAAAGATCAGTGGACGTGTGTGGAAGTAAACTCATGCCATGGCTTCTTTCTTGTGCAATTTAATTGGGAAAATTAACAGCGTGTTAAATATCCAGACTCAGTTTTCCTCACCGGTTTAAAAAAAAAAAAAAGACTGTCCTAGATCAGCTCTAAGGTTCCTCCTTCCAGTTCCAAGTTAATGGTGCTCTGGTCCTTTCAGGGGATGCTGAAGTGAGAGATGTTGCCAGCCTTAAACAGTAAACGCAGAAAATTTGGATAGAGAAGGACATTTAGAGGGAACAAAAGGAGGCAGGCAGCAACACAAATCCTAGCAATTGTTGCACCTGGAAATACAGCCGACAACCCAGGGCACCTCATTAAGCAGAAAGATAGAAGCAAATTGGATGGAGTTCAAAGGTCAGCTTCAGTATCATTAAAAGAATTGCTACAGCTGCTGGGTGGTGTGAGCACAATGGGAAAGCAGGCTGAGATTTATTGGCTTTGGGGACAAAGCATCAATGCTGAAATGGGACACGAATATTAAGCTGAAGAGGGAAGAAAGGACAGGCATAAGGGGGAGTATGAAATAAAGGGGAGAACAATTTGTGGAAATAAAAATCAGCAAGAAAACAAAAGGGCTATTTCTGCTGGGATCTAATAGGGACCATAGAAATCATAAGCTCCTCAATTTAGAACTGGAACCTTAGAGGTGGTCTAGATCCTAGCTTCTCAAACTTGAAAAATTTGACTTTTTCTACTTTTTGCTTTAGAAAATTTTACATGACCTGGGTATAAATATCTAAAATAGGTATACATAACCTTTTTACTGTTGCCAAATTTTTGAGACCCCACCCCCCACATTCCATTACATGACCCCATAGGCCCATAGTTTAAAAAGCTAGGATCTAGATCACCTCCCTAACTGTACAGATAAGTAAACTGGGGCCCACAGAGTTTAAGAGCCTTGCTCAAAGTGACTTAACAGATTAAGGACAGAGATGAATCCAGCTCTCTTTGTGGTGGCAAAGAATTGGAAATTGAAGGGATACCTATCAATTGGGGAATAGCCAAACAAGTTGTGGTATATGAATGTAATGTAATAAAATTGTGCTGTAAGAAATGATGAGCAGTCAGATTTCAGAAAAACCTGTATAGGCTTAACTGGACTAATGCTGAGTGAAGTGAGCACAACGGGAGAACATTGTACACATTAACAGCAACATTGTGTGATGATTAACTGTGATAGACTTAGCTCTTCTCAACAATACAATGATCCAAGACAATTCCAAAGGACTCTTGATGGAAAATGCTCTCCACATCCAGAAAAAAGAACTGTGAAATCTGATTGCAGATTGAACCATACTGTTTCTACTTTTTTTTTTGTTTCTTTTTTTGAGGTTTTCCCTTTTTGTTCTGATTCTTCTTTCACAACTTGACTAATGCAGAAATAGGTTTAATGTGATTGTACATTTATAACCTATATCAGATTGCTTTCTGTCTTAGGGAGGAGGGAAGGAGAAAAATTTGGGACTCAAAATCTTATAAAAACAAATGTTGAAAACTATCTTTACATGTAACTGGAAAATAATAAAATACTTTTATGATTAAAAAAAAAAGGCAGAGCTGAATCTAAAACCCAAACCTCCTATTTCCTAGGCCAGAGTTCTTTTCATTACATACAGTGGGCTGTTGTCCCTTAGCAGATAAATCATCTTTAGAAGATTAATTCAAAAGAATTCCTCACCCTCCCCTTTTGCTGTCATTACTGTCCACCATTTCCTAAGTGTCTTCTGTTTGGATGTCATTGTACTCAGCCCCCCTGGACATTTAAACCCCTTAGTTAATTTGCAAAATTAAATTGCTCACGAAGGCAAGCCATGGCATGGTTCTTTAAAAAAAAAAATGGATCATTTGATTTTAGAATGTATTGTGCATATTTTTCTTCCAAAAGATTTACTTTCATAATCATATTTTATTTCATTTAATATTGAGATTATAGGATTTAAGACTACCAGGGACCTTAGAGATTATATAAATGAGGAAACTGAGGCCTCGAGAAGAGAAATTATTTGCCTGCAATCATGCAGAGCTGGGATTTGAATCCTGTTCTACTGACTTTGAAAATCCATTGTTCTTTTGACTAGACCATGCTGAATTCCCTGAACACATCTCACATATGTACTCTAAGTCCAGAGCCTATGTCAGCTCTCAGCAGGGAAAATCATTCAGAAGAATGCTGAGGAAAGGAAAAAGGCATTAACTGCATTGCCAAGTACAACAATTGTTCAGATCCATGTTGCTGCCTGCCCGGTTGCCTGTCTATCTGTGTTTGTTGCTTGAGAATTAAAATATCTCCCACTTTCCTATCACAGAAGAGGTCCATGGAATGTATCCCCTTGGGTCAGGGTTCAGTAGGATAAGGCAATGTTGCTGCTCTGAAAATGCCTGTGGACTGAAATCCATTTGGTATTAAAAGGTTTTCACAGAAAATCTGCAAAGCAGACAATAGATGTGTGGGTAACTGAGAGCTGACTATAGATGTTAAGTGAAATGATAAAAGGAGTCCCTTCAGTAGCAATGGAGAAATTTTACAAAAGTACTCAGGGTTCCTAACAGCCAAATTTGGGATTTTTCCACAGTACCACAATGCCACTTAGACATTCATAGCTTTAGATCTGGAAGGGACCTTGGAGGTCATCTAATCCATTTTATAGATGAGAAAACTGAGGGCCAGAAAGATGAAATGACCCTTATGTTTGTTTGTTTGTTTCTTTCTTTCTTTCCTCCTTTCTCAGGCATTTCTATTTTCTCTCATAAGCAAGTCACCTACCTACTTCCACTAGTGTAATGGAAACAGTGCTAGCTTGGGGGTCAGGAGACCTAGGTTCTAATCTTGTCTGCTACTCATTTAGCCATGTGACCTTTAAGAAGCTACATCCCAGGGCAGCTAGGTGGTACAGTGGATAAAACATTGGCCCTAGATTCAGGAGGACCTGAGTTCAAATTCGGCCTCAGACGCTTGACACTTACTAGCTGTTTGACCCTGGGCAAGTCACTTAACCCTCATTGCCCCACAAAAAACAAAAACAAAAACAAACAAGATATTTCCATTTGCATGTTGAAGGATCTCAGAATCCCAAGAGAACACCAAGGCCATCTAGTTCCACCTTTGTTTGACCAAGAATTCCTTCTGTCAAAAAATCGTCATCTATTCTTTGCTAAAAAGCCACTAGAGACCAATAAACTCTCAGGACAACCTATTTGACTTCGAAAGAATTTTGTTTTGTTTAGTGAGGCAATTGGGGTTAAGTGACTTGCCCAGGGTCACACAGCTAGTAAGTGTTAAGTGTCTGAGGCTGGATTTGAACTCAGGTCCTCCTGACTCCAGGGCCAGTGCTCTATCCACTGCACCATCTAGCTGCCCGACTTTGAAAGAGTTTTAACCAAGAGGGAGGTTTTTCCCCTGTCTGACTCTTCATGACCCTATTTGGGGTTTTCCTTGGCAAAGGTACTAGAGTGACATCCAGAGAAAGAACTATGGAATCTGAATGTAGATGGAGACATACTATTTTCATTTTGTTGTTGTTTTTTGTTTCTCATGGTTTTTCCCTTTGGTTCTGATTTTTCTTTCACAACATGACTAATGTGGGGGGAAAAGATAAGGGATCGGCTTGTCATTTCCTTTTCTAGCTCATTTTACAGATGAGGAAACTGAGGCCAATAGGGGAAGTGACCTGCCCAAGGTCACACAGCTACTAAGTGTCTGAGGTCGTATTGGAACTCAGGTTTCCCTAACTCCAGGTCTCATACTCTATCCACTGTACCACCTAGCTGCGTCTTTTCCCTTCTTACATATCTATATCTGTTTCTGTAACTTCCATCCATCACTTCTAGTTCTTCCTAAGACCAGCAACTATAGTGGTGTAGTGAATAGAGTACTGGACTTGCAGTCAGGAAGAACAGAGTTTGAATCCTGCCTCACACACTTACTAGCTATGTACTCTGGACAAAGTTGTTTTCCCTGGGTTTCTTTATCTGTAAAATGAAATTAACAATAGCGTTCATTTCACAATTGTGAAGATCAAGTGAGAAGTCAAGCACTTGGCAAACCTTAGCATGCTCTATAAAGGCTAGCTGCTATTATCCCACACGAAAGCACTTCCAATATTTGGAGACATTTATCATGATTTCCATAAATACTCTTTTCAGGCTAAATATTTTCATTTTGTCATGGGAGGATTATGGGCCCCAGTCACCCCAACAATTCTCTGGGGGGTTCAAGGAACTTTTTCCTTGAAACCTCAGGGGTTTCCCCTTGAAATCAAGTAGGCCTCTCCTTGAACACAATCAAGGACACACACATGCACCTAACAGAGATAAGCGGCACAGATGGAACTGAGCATGCTCCAGGACCATCATCCTACATTCCAGTCATTCTAAGCATCTGGATGAGGTAATCCAGGAGACCACCTGGAACCGCCCATCAGCAGACTGCTTAGACCCATCAGGACAAAGTTGACACCCACCACCAGATCTCTCAGGAGGGATTCTTCCTACCCCAGCGCAACGTGGGAAGACCACCAGCCCCTCACGCAATAAGAGACTCTTACCCACCCCCATCTAAACCCTATAAAATGGCACCCCACAAGTTAGCCGGGGAGGAAAGCGCTTTGTTCTGGCAAAACCTTCCTCCCGGCCAATTTCTCTTGTACCCCAATAAACCTGTTCTCTTATTCCTGATTAGGTCTTGTGCGAGAGTGTAATTCTTTACAGAGGAATCCTAAGGACCCACGTGCTTTCTCCTATCGGTTTCTCCCCCATTTCAATTTGCTTCAATCAATCTTCATATGACATAGCTCTAATCCTTGCTTACTTACTTTCAGATAAATTCCAGTTTGTCAATGTCCTTCCTAAAATGTGGAACCCAAAATTCAACCCATTACTTTCGATGTTTCCTGTCTGGTCTAAAGTATTGTGAGAATTGGAATGACGCCCCCTGCTGGGAGGAACATTGTGAGCTCTGGCCTGAGGGGAGACCAGGTGTCTTTAGAGTCCAGAAGCGACCTTTTCTAGGGCTTCGAAGGTTAGTTCTTTGGTGTCAGGAAGTGATGTTTGCTCGTGGGTCCTGTTGATCAAAGTTTCCAGCCAATTAGCTTGGGGCTGTGTGTGTGGCCCGCCAGGTTTCCGGTTTTGCAGGAGGTTTCAGGAGGAAGACCAGGAGGAGGGCTCTCTTCTCTTTGTCCCAGGACCTCTTTTGGAGTGGAGCAGAGAAGCTGGCTCCCTTAGATAGACAGATGAAGGCATCTTGGCCTCTTTCTCTCTCCTCACCTACTTCTGATTGCTCTTTAATAAATACTTAAAAGTCTAAACTCTTGCTAAAGCTTCTAATTTGGGGCGACCACTCATTAGATTTTAGACATCATAGCTAGAATTTTAGACCCTTACAGTACCATGGGAAAATTTGTTGCAGATCCCCTCAATGCAGCTTAAGACTAAGTTAGCTTTTTTGTCTGTCATGTCACAATGGTAACATATCCAATCAATAAACAAATAAGTCTACTAATAAATGCCTACCATGCAGCAGGTCCCCTGATGAGCCCCCACTACATTAGCATTAAGAACTAAGCTTTTGGAGCATCCCCAAAACAATCTATACCTATGCCCATAGAACAAATCCCCAGGATGCCCCTTCATAAAGACCTTGTTAAGCCTCAGTTTCCTCACCAGTAAACTGCTCTGCCTATCTCCAGAGGTTCTTTTGTGGATGAAAAGAGGTAATAGATGTGAAAGTACTTGTAAACTGATGCAACAAGCCAATTAATTTGTATTCTTAAAGAACTGCCTGGGGCACTAAGAATTTAAGTGACTTGCCTTGTACTGTTGGTGGTGGTATTCAATTGTGTCTGACTTTTCACAACCCCATTTGGGGTTTTCTTAACAAAAATACTGGAGGGGCTTGCCATTGCCTTCTCCGGTTCATTTTACAGATGTGGAAACTGAGGTAAACAGGGTTAAGTGAAGGGTCACACAGCTAGTAAGTGTCTGAGGCCACATTTGAACTCAGGAAGATGAGTTTTTCTGAACCCAGGCCCAACACTCTATGCACTATGGCGCCACCTAGCGGCCTTGTCCAATGTCACACAACCAGTATCAAAGGTAGTTGTTGAACCAGTCTTCCTTGCTGCTTCTTGCTATACCAGTATGAGTTGTTATTGTTATCATCATCATCATCATTATTGATAAGAGTCCTGGTTGAGTCCCTAATATTTTCTTCTGATTTTCCTCTAAATATATTCTTGAAAAGCCACAAAGAACAGTAAGGCAAAACAGAAAATGGACTTTTTTTTTTTTTTTTGCGGGGCAATGGGGTTAAGTGCACACACCTAGCAAGTGTCAAGTGTCTGAGGCCAGATTTGAACTCAGGTCCTCCTGAATCCAGGGCTGGTGCTTTATCCACTGCGCCACCTAGCTGCCCCTGGTTCTCTTTTGTTTTGTTTTGTTTTGTTTTGTTAGTGAGGCAATTGGGGTTAAGTGACTTGCCCAGGGTCACACAGCTAGTAAGTGTTAAGTGTCTGAGGCTGGATTTGAACTCAGGTACTCCTGACTCCAGGGCCGGTGCTTATCCACTGCGCCACCTAGCTGCCCCACCCTGGTTCTCTTTTTACCAGTATAAATAGCAACATATCTGCACCTTCCAATCCTGTACTATTCTTTTCCATGTCTATCCATAACCTCCATAAACCTATAACCCGAAGAGATCAAAGAAAGAAGAAAAAGATCCATTTGTATAAAAAGAGTTATGCAGCTTTTTGTAATAGCTAAGAACTGGAAACCCAAAGGGTTTGGGGGTGGCCAAACATAACTGTGGTATATGAGTCTAATAGAATATCCTTGTGCTGGAAGGATTGACAAAGGGGAAGGTTTCAGAAAACACAGGCTGACTTGTATGAACTAATGCATGATCATGAACAGAAGTAGGTCAGTTTGAACAATGACAACATTGTAAAAACAAACAGATGTGAAAGACTCTAGGACTTTAGTCGATGAAATGACCAAGCTCAGTTCCAGAGGACCCATAGTGAAGGATGACACCCACCCAACAGAGATGGGGTGGAATCAAAACACATATAGGACTTGTAGTTTTCTGTCAAAGCCAATGTGAAAATTTGTTTTGCTTGATGTTGAATATTTGTCATAAAGATTTTGTTGGTCATCTGGGAGGTGTGAAAGATGGGCTACTTATAGGGTATCCCAAAAAAAAAAAAGGAAAGGAAAAAAAGTTCATTGGAATGTTGTTTTTAATGCATAGAAGAGAGCAGAAAGAAGTCTAGAACAAATCAAAGCTAAACAGGACAATGTTGAAAGTTAGGTATTGAATTTATTATCTAATTTAAAAGAAAAGCAATTTACACATATGGAAGATTCAGTTTCATGTATAATCCTCTTCTTCTGTTCTGAATGTGTCTTGGGAATTCTTTTAATATTTTGTGGATACCTGAGGAATAATCTCTGATCTTCATGGTCTGTGAAACTGGAAAAAGCAAATCCAATGTAAGAAATTAATATATTATGGGACCTCAATGAGGGAAATGCTATGAGGCTCTCCCTTCAAATTGCACCTTGTAAAAGCTGTCTGCTTTGTTTGAAGATAGGATGGGATTGACCCACCTGTCCCTCAGTTGAAAGAGTGGTGTGCTGATTCCCTGATCAGCCCAGGTAGGCCCCTAAGGGTAGTCTACTAAGACATTTCCAATATTAGGACCAGGTGTCCAGGCTGGTAGAGAGCAGAGAATGCAGTAGAGGGACCCTCAAACATACTGCTGACCTATGGCCTGTTTTCCCTCCTTCCCTAGGCCTTCATTCCCACACTACATTCTCCTCATTGGGATGGCACCTCCCTACAAATGTTTTACTTAGTTATAATATTGACAGGGAGGGTTGGATGAATAATAGCAAAGGTTGAAAGGTAAGAATCTGGCTTCATGTCTTGTCTCCATCACTAACCTAGCAGTGATCACCTAGTGCATAAGGGTCTCAGGCAGGTTTTGAACACAAGTTTTCCTGACTCTAGGTCCAGCATCCTGTCCATGCTGTCTTTCAGGATCAGCAGAAGGAATTAGGGATATTTAGAGAAGACTTGAAGTGTGAGGGGAATAGATAATAATTGTTTTCCTGTGTTTGAAAAAGGTGTTTATATGAAAACAGTGCTTCTTCTTCTTTCTTTTTTTTTTTTAGTGAGGCAATTGGGGTTAAGTGACTTGCCCAGGGTCACACAGCTAGTAAGTGTCAAGTGTCTGGGGCCGGACTTGAACTCAGTTCCTCCTGACTCCAGGGCCGGTGCTCTATCCACTGTGCCACCTAGCTGCCCCCTTTCTTTTTTTTTTTTTAAATAAAAGTATTTTATTGGGGCAGCTAGGTGGCACAGTGGATAGAGCACCGGCCCTGGAGTCAGGAGGAACTGAGTTCAAGTCCGGCCCCAGACACTTGACACTTACTAGCTGTGTGACCCTGGGCAAGTCACTTAACCCCAATTGCCTCACTAAAAAAAAAAAGAAAGAAAGAAAGAAAAAAAAACCATACAACTAAGAGCAATGGTTTAATTGCAAAGTAATATATACAAAGTATTGTTGCAGAAAAGTACATTTCAGCAAGAGTAGGGGAAGTATAGGGTAGTGGAGAGAATGCTGTATTTGGAGTTAAGGGGACCTGAATTTGAATCTCCTAGGTCCTCTTCCTACCTGTGTGACCTTGGGCAAGTCATTTAACCTCTATGGCCCTCAATTTCCTCATCTCTAAAAAGTAGGAGTTAAACTTGATGACTTTTAAGATCCCTTTTCTAGCTCTAAATCAATGATACCTATCAAATGACCAAAAGGTGAATAAATAGCTTCTTGGGGAGGTACTAGAAAAATGTTCCTGGTATCCAAGTGAAGGCAAGATGGAACCCTATGTTAGGAAATTCCTCTTCAAATGTCTCTTGGATTGGATTGCCCATGAAGTCCCTTATAACTCTGAGATTCTTTTTTCTTTTTTTAATTTTTTGATTATTTGTTTTTCTTCTCTTTTTTTAATGTAATAAATATTTTTATTTATAGTTTGGGTTCCAATTTTTATCCTTCCTTCCCTTACTCCCCCCCTCCCTCAGGAAGCAAGCAGATATGGGTTATACATGGACAATTATGTAAAACATTACTGTATTTGTCATTTTGTACAAGAAAACATGATTAGGGGGCAGCTAGATGATGCGTGGATAAAGCACTGGCCTTGGATTCAGGAGGACCTGAGTTCAAATCCAGCCTCAGACACTTGACACTTAACTAGCTGTGTGACCCTGGGCAAGTCACTTAACCCTCATTGCCCTGAAAAAAAAATAAAAGAAAATAAAACATAATTAAAAGAAAAAAATGAAAGTGAAAAATAGGATGCTTCAGTCTGTTCCATCAATATCAGTTCTTTCTTTGGAAGTTGATAATATATTTCATCAATCGTCCTTTGGGATTGTCTTAGATCATTGTATTGTTGAGAATAGTCAAGTCATTCACAGTTCTTCATCAAACAATATTGCTGTCTCTGTGCACAATGTTCTCTTGATTCTGCTTACTTTACTATACATCATTTCATACATGTTTTTCCAGGCCTTTCTGAAGTCATCCTGCTTGTCATTTCTTATAGCACAATAATATTCCATTACCATCATATACCACAGTTTGTTTAGCTATTCTCCAAATGATGGGCGTTTCTTTTATTTACAATTCTTAGCCACCACAAAAGAGCTGCTATATATATTTTTGTACAAATAGGTATTTTTCTCTTTTTGGGGATGTCTTTGGGATATAAACCTAGCAGTGGTATTGCTGGATCAAAGGGTATGCACAGTTCGATAGCCCTTTAGGCATAGTTCCAAATTGCTCTCCAGAATAGTTGGATCTTTTCACAACTCCACCAACAGTGGATTAGCATCCCAGTTTTTCCACATCCCCTCCAACATCCAATATTTTCCATTTTTGTTATATTTGCCACTCTGATAGGGGTGAGGTGATACCTCGGAGTTGTTTTAATTTGCATTTCTCTAATCAATAATGATCTAGAGCATTTTTTTTCATATGATTATTGATAGCTTTGATTTCTTTGTCTGAAAGCTGCCTGTTCATATCTTTTGACTATTTATCAATTGGGGAATGACTTATATTTTTGTAAATTTGACTCAGTTCTCTACATATTTGAGAAATGAGGTCTTTATCAGAGATATTTGTTTCAAAACTACGTTTCCCAGTTTTCTGCTTCCCTTGTAATCTTGGTTATATTAGTTTTGTTTGTGCAAAAGCTTTTTAACTTTGTATAATCAAAATGATCTATTCTATATTTAATTTTATTCTCTATATCTTCTTTGGTCATAAATTCTTCCTCTGCCCATAAATCTGACAGATAAACAATTCCATACTCCCTTAATTTGCTTGTGGTATCATCCTCTATGTGTAAATCATGTACTATTTTGACCTTATTTTAATATACGGTGTGAGATGTTGGTTTATACCTAGTTTCTGCCATACTGTCTTCCAGTTTTCCCAGCAGTTTTTGTCAAATAATGAGTTTTTGTTTCAAAAGCTTGGATCGTTGGGTTTATCATATACTAGATTACTATCATTTCTATCTATTCCATTCCACTGCTCCACCACTCTATTTCTTAGCCATTACCAGGTTGTTTTGATAATTACTGCTTTATAATACAGTTTGAGATCTGGTACTGCTAGACACCTTCTTTTGTACTTTTTTTCACTGATTTCCACAATATCCTTGAACTTTTGTTTTTCCAGATGAATTTTGTTATTATTTTTTCTAGCTCTATAAAATATTTTTGATAGTTTGATTGGTATAGCACTAAATAAATAAACTTAGAGGGGCAGCTAGGTGGCACAGTGGATAGAGCACCGGCCCTGGAGTCAGGAGGACCTGAGTTCAAATCCGACCTCAGACACTTAACACTTACTAGCTGTGTGACCCTGGGTAAGTCACTTAACCCCAATTGCCTCACAAAAACAAAAAAAAAATTATAATAAATAAACTTAGGTAGGATTGTCATTTTTATTATATTAACTCTGCCTTCCCATGAGCAATTAATATTTTGGGGGGCGGGGCAATGAGGGCTAAGTGACTTGCCCAGGGTCATACAGCTAGTAAGTGAAGTGTTTGAGGCCAGATTTGAACTCAAGTCCTCCTGAATCCAGGGTCAGTGCTTTATCCACTGCACCACCTAGCTGCCCCCGAGCAATTATTATTTTTCCAATTGTTTAGATCTGACTTTATTTCTATGAAAAGTGCCTTGTAGTTCTGGCCATACAGTTGCTGTGTTTGTCTTGGCAGTAAACTCCCAAGTATTTTATATTGGCCATGGTTATTTTAAATGGAATTTCTCTTCCTGTCTGTTGTTACTGGACTTTATTGGTAATATATAGAAATGCTGATGATTTATGCAACTTTGCTAAAGTTGTTAATAATTTCAAGCAGCTTTTTAGTTGACTCTCTAGGATTTTCTAAGTATGACATAATATCATCTGCAAAGAGTGATAATTTTGTTTCCTCATTGCCTCTTCTAATTCCTTTAATTTCTTTTTCTTCTCTTATTGCTATAGCTAACATTTTTCGTACAATATTAAATAATAGAGATGATAATGGGCATCCTTTTGCTTCATCCCTGATGCTATTGGAAAGACTTTTAGCTTATTCCCATTATAGGTAATGCTTGCTCATGGTTTTAGATAAATAGTACTTATCATTTTAAGGTAAGCTCCTTTTATTCCTATGCTTTCTAGTGTTTTTGATAGTAATGTGTGCTGTATTTTGTCAAATTCCTTTTCTGCATCTATTGAGATAATCATGGTTTCTGTTGCTTTTGTTATTGATATGGTCAATTATGCTGATAGTTTTCCTAATATTGAACCAGCCCTGCATTCCTGGTATAAATCCCACCCAGTCATAGTGTATGATTCTTGTGATATATTGCTGTAATCTTTTTGCTAGTATTTTATTTAAAATTTTTGCATCAGTATTCGTTAGTGAGATTGGTCCATAATTTTCTTTCTTTGTTTTGGCTCTTCCTGGTTTGGGTATCAGCACCATATTTGTCTCATAAAAGGAATTTGGTAGGACTCCTTCCTCACTTTTTTTTTTTCAAATAATTTATGTAGTATTGGAATTAATTGTTCTTTAAATGTTTGGTAGAATTGACTTGTGAATCCATCTGGTCCTGGGGATTTTTTCTTAGGAAGTTCATTGATGGCTTGTTCAATTTCCCTTTCTAAAATTGGGTTATTTAAATATTTTATTTCTTCTTCCATTAATCTGGATAATTTATATTTTGTGGATATTCATCCATTTCATTTAGGTTGTCAAATTTATTGGCACATAATTGGACAAAATAGTTCCTAATAATTGTCTTAATTTCTTCTTCATTGGTGATGAGTTCACCCCTTTCATTTTTGCTAATTTGGTTTTCTTTCCTTTTTTTGATCAAATTAACCAATGGTTTGTCTATTTTATTGTTTTTTTTTAATAAAACCAGCTTATTTATTAATTCAATAGTTTTCTTACTTTCAATTTTGTTAATCTCTCCTTTAATTTTCAGGATTTCCAATTTGGTGTTTAGTTGGGGATTTTTAATTTATTCATTTTCTAGTCTTTTTAGTGGCATGTCCAATTCATTGACCTGATTTTTCTCTATTTTATTGATGTAAGCAGTTAGGGATAAAAATTTCCCCTAAGTACTGCTTTGGCTACATCCCACACATTTTGATATGTTGTCTCATCATTATCATTTTCTTTAATGAAATCATCAATTGTTTCTATGATTTGTTCTTTCACCCACTTGTTTTTTATGATCAGATTATTTAATTTCCAATTGATTTTTAATCTCTCTTTCAATTGTCCATTATTGATTGTAATTTTACTGTATTGTGATCTGAAAAGTATGTGTTTACTATTTCTACTTTTCTGCATCTGGTTGTAACGTATTTATGCCCTAATACATGGTCAATTTTTGTGTAGGTCCCATGTACTGCTGAGAAGAAGGTATATTCCTTTCTATTCCCATTCACATTTCTCTGAGATCTATCATACCTAAATTTTCAAGAATTTTATTCATTTCCTTAACTTCTTTCTTATTTTTTTTTTGTTAGATTTGTCCAATTCTGAGAGGGAAAGGTTAATGTCCCCCACTAGGATAGTTTTATTATCTATTTCTTCCTGTAACTCATTCAACTTCTTCAAAAATTTAGATGCTATACCATTTGGTGCATATATGTTAAGTACTGATATGACTTCATTATCTATGGTACCTTTCAGCAGATATAGTTTCTTTCTTCATCTCTTTTAACTAAATCTATTTTTGCTTTTGCTTTGTCTGAAATCATTATTGCTACCCCTGCTATCTTTGCTTCAGCTGAAGTATAATAAATTCTGTTCCAGCCCCTTAATGTTATCCTGTGTGTGTCTCTCTGCTTTAAATGTGTTTCTTGTAAACAACATATTGTAGGATTTTGGTTTTTAATCCATTCTGCTATCTGCTTCTATTTAATGGATGACTTGATCCCATTCATATTTATAGTTATGATAACTAACTGTTTATTTCTCTCCATGCTATTTATCACCTATCCACCCCACCTCTTACCCCCCATCCTCTCCCTTCTCTCAAGTGTTTTACTTATGATCACTGCCTTCCCCAATATTCCCTCCCTTTTATCAGTCCCCCTCCCCTTTCTATTATCATCACCCCTTTTTAAACTTCTTCATAGGGTAAGATAAATTTCTATATCCAACTGAGTGTATTTGTTATTCCCTCTTGGAGCCAACTTTGATGAGAGTAAGGTTTAATATTTGCCCATCCCCCCATCTTCCCCTCCATTATGATAGTTCTTTCATCTCTTTTTTTTTTTTTGGTGTGTATAGGGCAATTCATTCTATTCAGTTTCTCCCCTCCTTCCATGCAATTTCTTTTTACCACTTTATTTTGTTTTCTGGGGTGTCATGCCATCAATGTCATATTATAACTATACCCACTGTCTACATATACTCCTCATTATTCTTATAATAAAGTTGTTAAGACTATCACCTTATGACCACATCTTCTCTCTACATATACTCCTAATTGCTCTTATAATAAAGTTGTTGAGACTTACAAATATCATCTTATCATATAGAAATATAAACAGTTTAACCTGTTTTTCTTACAGTTTTTCTTTCTTGTTTCTTTTTTACTTTTTTACTTTTCTCTTGAGTCCTGTATTTGGAGGTCAAATTTTTTATTCAACTCTGGCCTTTTAATCATAAATGCTTGAAAGTCCTCTATTTCGTTAAATGTCCATTTTTTCCCCTGAAAGAATATATTCAGTTTTGCTGGGTAGGTGATTCTTTGCCTTCCAGTATATTATATTCCAAGCCCTGCCATTCTTTAATGTGAAGCTGCCAAATCCTGTGCAATTCTGACTATATCTCCACAGTATTTGAATTGTTTCTTTTTGGCTGCTTGCAATACTTTTTCCTTGATCTGTGAACTTTGAAATATGGCTATGATGTTCCAGGGAGTTTTCATTTTGGAATCTCTTTCAGGCAGTGATCAGTGGAGTCTTTCAATTTCTATTTTGCCCTCTGGTTCTAATATATCAGGGCAGTTTTCTTTGATAATTTCTTGAAAGATATTGTCCAGGCTTTTTTTTTTTTTTTTGGTCATAGCTTTCAAGTAGTAGATCCCCTGGATCTATCTTCTAGGCCAATTGTTTTTCCAATGAGAAATTTCACATTTTATTCTATTTTTTTACTTTTGTTTTATTGTATCTTGTTGTCTCATAGAGTCATTGGTTTCCATTTGTTCAATTCTAATTTTTAAATAATTATTTTCTTCAGTGACCTTTTGTACTTCTTTTTCCATTTGGCTAAATCTGTTTTTTTAGGGATTTATTTTCCTCAGTAAATTTTTGTATTTCTTTTTCATGGTTCTCTTGTATTATTTTTATTTCTTTCCCCAGTTTTTCTTCTACTTCTCTAATTTGCTTTTTAAAGTCCTTTTTAAGCTCTTCCAGGAATTCTCCTTAGGCCTGAGACCAATTTGCATTTTTCTTTGAAGCTTCACATGCAGCCATTTTGTTACTATTGTCCTCCTCTATGTTTATGCCTTGATTTTCCCTATCACCGTAGTAACTGTCAATAGTCAAGCTTTTTATTGTTGTTGTTTTTTTGCTCCTTTTTGTGCCTTGATGTTTTTATTCGAGTTGGGCTCTATTCCTAAACTGTCCTAAGTTTTTGTTCTGAGGCTCTGGGTCTTACTGGTGGTTTTCACTGAGCTTCAGGATTTACCCACTTGCTTTTGCTGGGTTGTTAAAGTTAACAAAGTCGTTCTAGTGGCTGGCCCTCAAGGAGTAATTTTGTTTCCAATCTGCCCAAGCGTGTGTGTATGTGTGTGTGTGTGTGTGTGTGTGTGTGTGTGTGTGTGTGTGTGTGTGTGTGTAGGGGGGAGGGTCCTCCCGCTGGGTTGCTATGGTAACCAGTCACTCTGCTAGCAGGCCCTGGAAAGGTAATTTTGTTTTGATATCTTGAGTCCCTGCTGCTGGTTTGCCCTGCAAACAATCTCTCTGCTGGGAGGTCATAGGGGTGGGAACTTGCTATTGACCTGCTTGGGTGGGGCTTCACTACTGGTCAGCAGTGGGGTCAAAGCCTCCCTGGTAGTCTGTGCTAGCTGTGGGGTACCTGGTGAGGGTCCCTGCTATGCTGCCCAGACTGCTCACCTGCCCAGGGAGCTGCTGGTTTGCAGGTGGGTGGAGCCTCACTGGTGGAATGTCTCAGGCTCAGAGTCCTACTTCAGGCCCCCTGCTGTGAGCCCAGAATTCCCTCCCACCCAGGTAAGACAGACCTTTCCTGCTGGACTGGTAGGCTGTTTCCCTGCTCCTGAGATGCTTCAGAGGCAGTTTTATGTTGGTTTGGAGGGGAAATTTGGGAGAGCTGCAGAAGGTTGCTTCCTCACTCAGCCATCTTGGCACAGGAAGACCTCTCTGAAATTCTGTGATTCTGTGATTTCACAGAACCATCGCAGTAAAGAAATATCTTAGCCCCTGTGACACAGAAGAATCTAATCTTAGGACCCTCTTTCTGTCACATGCACTAAGTCTGAATTAATACCACCTCTTTGATATAGCTCGGACTTAGGTGTCCCATGCCATGATTTTTCACTTTAGAAAAAAGGATAAGATGAATACATTGGGAATCCAGTGCATGGAAAGAGTTAGGGTGGGTTCCAAAAAGCACTTTTATGTGAATCCTTTAGGTGAAGAGGATGAGGACCCTCTCCATCCCCCACATATAAAGTACATTCTGGAAAAAAACTATTAAGCAAAGTTCCTAATTGCAATTGATAATACATGACATTTCCCCCTTTTATACTTTACTGATTAACAGGAAATGATATGAATTTTAACTTTGATAATATGGTACCCCCACAGTTTGTTGGATTTGAGCCGAGTTTTGTGCTCTATTAGTGTTATCTTTATTTACATAAAATGTATACCAAAAAGTAAATATAAAGTATATATACACAGATAAGTAGAAGGTGCTAAGATCTGGGGATATCAGGAAAGATCTCCTGTAGAAAGAGGGATCTGAGCCATTCCTTGAAGGAAGCCAGTGATGCTAAAAGGCAGAAGGGGAAGAGGCAGTATATTCCAAATGTGGGAAATGGCCTTTGTAAAGACACTGAGAGGGACATATGGATATGACCCTCCACTGAGATGGAAAGTACCCCCCCTTCGGCCTAGTGATCTGATCCCAAAGTCTTAAAGCCCTTTAGAGCCCCCTATTTCTCTCTCTCTATTTTTTCTCTAGAGAGAGTCAATAATGGGAAACTACTATCCCCCCTTTCTAAATATAGGCATATCAACTTAAAAATTGTTTCAAAGAGTCTGCACCGAGACATTACATAGACATGATAAAGTTGTTGCAGAAACTGAAAATGTTGCAAAATAAGTAACTGCTGAACATTCCAGGAGAATGATTGATTGCTGAACCCAATTACCGCATTTTGCTCAAATTATATGTCTGTAAAAAGTATAAAAACTGCTTGATTTCTAATCCCGGTGTGTCACACCTCCTGGTTGTCCCAGTGAGTGTGGTGCACCTTTCTTTCAAAAGAAATAAAATCAATGCTTCGGCCTTCTTTCTCCTCGAGTCTCTATTACAGGGGTCAGTGGATGTACTTCCCATCCCACTCAACACCAAGGTGTATCTGGGTCCTCTACAATATGGTTCCACCCTGCCCTTCTAGTAAATCTCCTATTGCTCCCCTCACCAGCATTTTTTCTTCAGCCAAACACTACTCTCACCCAAATATGCCCTGCATCGATATCTTTGCTCATGACATTCCCTATGCCTAGAATACTCTCCTTTCCTCTTTCCACCTGTTGAACCTTTCCTTTATATAAAGCCCCCTTTTTCCATCAACAAGCTTCTGGCCTCACATAGCACTCTGGTTTGTAATCTCTGATGTACTTACCATGTAGGTTATATAGTATTGTAAGGAAAACTCTTTAAAATTATACAAATAAATGCGAGATACTATTTAACCATGAAAATACCATACAACCAATGTGGTATCAAGCTTCTAGATGATAACAATATTATGTGTAGGCAACTGGGGGTGGGGTTAATTCCCTGTAAGTTCCATGAAGAAAGGTGCCAGGTCCTATCAAAATTTTCTGCCCATCCCAATAGTACTTGTCATTTAGTTTTTGTTTTTGTTTTTGTTTTGCAGGGCAATGAGGATTAAGTGACTTGCCCAAGGTCACACAGCATCTGAGGCCTGATTTGAACTCAGGTCCTCCTGAATCCAGGGCCAGTGCTTTATCCATTGGGCCATCTAGCTGCCCCTGCCTCATGTCATTTAGTTTTTTACCCAGTGGGTGCTTGATAAATGTTTGTTGAATGAGTAAGTGTATAAAGGAATGAAACTGGCAAAAAAAAGTTGGAGCTAGATTGAGAAGGACTTCAAGAGCCATCTCAACGAGTTTGGTCTTTATTCTGAAGTCTGTGTGGTCTAAGTCTCTTAAGTTCTCAACCCTTCTGGCTTCCTCCCCTGTCTCTCTACCTCTCACTCATTTCCCTATGTCCCAGTTTCTCCTCTTTTCCCTCCACCAACCCCAGATGTCCAATAGAGGCAGCAGTAATGGTTTCGATAATAGTAATTTCAAGCAAACAGAAGTTAGGAGGACGTTGCTGCTAGTTATAGGAAAAGGAGTGGGTTTCTAAGTGAGAGTATGTCTTGGACAACAGCCTCGAAAAATGCTCCTGAGAGCGGTAAAGGGATGGAGAGCACCCCTTGGGCTCTAGAGCTTCTGGAGATGATCATGTGCAGAAAACCACTGCCAAAAAGACAAAGTGTCCTCTCTAAAAGGGCCCAGTCTGGAAATCTGTTGAAGAAACACACAGCTGGGGGTAGCAGGCCAGGACTAAAAGCAGCCTCTTGGCAGTCAGCCAAGGTCTGCCAGTATGAACAGAAAGCTGGCCTAGTCAAACCAGGGCCAACAGGCAGAATGCTGGGAGAAGGGATCAGACAAAGTGAATTCCAATGATGGGAGTGGAGAGGAAAATGAGAGGAACATGGGGGATAGCATTAGATACAAAGACTAGAAGACACTGGTTATTAGATACCCATTTAATATATCTTTGAGCACGTTTACTCTTTCTCCCTAGGGTCTCCCCACCCAATTCAGTGTATTACCCTAAATTACCTTTTGAAAAAGTTTTTTAAGCTGTTATTTATTCTGTTATTCTCTGGCCATGTAGCTGGGAGGACAGGCTGGTTGGCAGAGGCCATGAGTCAATTGCTCAGAAGTAATTTACAATTTGTAATATCTGGCATGGTGGGGTGGCTTGAGTATGTGGCTGAAGCTGGCTTATTCTTCAGAAATTTCCCTCCCTAAACTGTGAGATGTGGGAAGACTCTTACAGGCTGAATCCCTTTAAAATGGCCAGCAGTGAGAAAGGCCTATTTCACTAAGTGTAACAGATAGGTTGACATATATGTATGTGTGTGTGTGTATACACATACATATATACATGCATACATACAATGAATAATTACTGATGTTGGACCCAAAGGACAGGGGATACTGTTAGCATCTCCACTGAGAGTTTAAATCATACCCATAGGACATGAAGCAGTTTGTGGGTCTGAGGCATTCCACATTTTACCTCAATTATTCCAAATAATTTCTGTTCCCTGTCTTGTGCTGGTGACCATTTTCTTGTTGCCAGTCAGCTTCACCCAATATACTCAAGACCTCTTGGACATACAAAGTCACCTCCAAAGACAGGTCTATCAGGGAATGATGTCCTTTTCCCAGTCAGGAGAGGAAACCCAAAGCAGAAAGGAAGGAAGGAGGGGCAGATATAACCCTACCTCTTTGGGTATATACTCCATTTGGGTAGAAAGAAAGAGTATTGCCCATCTTCCCACCA